>NC_143013.1:25635448-25935448 GCF_055824585.1 Amblyomma mixtum | reverse complement strand
AGCATACTGCCTTTCCGTTCATCATTCTATCTCCCTTCCTCAATGAACAGTTTTCAATTATGCTATCACAACTAATTCGAGCCTCTTATTTTCCTTTGGAAATGCCTAAACTATCTCTTAAAATTCCATAGTTACATTTCGTGTGTGATCGCTAAACATATTTTTTTAGTACTTATTGCGTCTCTTTCCTTCGTAGGCCCGTGTGCTGTGCGATGTCAGTGCACGTTAAAGAACCCCAGGTGGTCGAAATTTCCGGAGCCCTTCACTACGGTGTCCCTTATAGCCTGAGTTGCTTTGGGACGTTAAACCCCAATAAACCAAACCAAACCACAGCAACCACAGCAATTCGGACACAGCAATCAGCATTGGTTGTTTATATAGGTATACACCATTTCAGCAGAAGGCGATTACAACACTGCCACTCTGGCGGCTATACTTCGCGGTATTGTGCGCGTATATCCATACTACAACAGCCGCTATCAACCAACAGGGCAAAGCAAGCCGAACGCTGTCAGTCACCTCGAAGACGCGACGGCATTTCGCACTCCGATGCACAAACGAAGAAGACGTTTACTCTTTCCGTTCGCTTCCACCATTTAGGGTTTAAGAGTGTCTATAGAGCTTGTTCTCAGCGTTAAAAGCATCCATTGTCAACGCTGTGGGTTTCTAAGTGGACACAGGCCACCACCCACCGCGGGTTCGAGCTTCGCGCGAGCCAAGGGCCCCGATCAGCCGTCACCACACACACACTGGGACACCGCTGCAGCGCACTCAACCTCCGCTGGGAGGAGAGCGATTCGCCTCAGAGAAATAGGCCTTCAAGTTCACAAAGGAGACGTTTATTCACGTCGTCCTCCAGCTGATACACACACACTCAATAGTCACCCCGTCCCGGGGGCGCGCGAGGAGCAAGGCTCCGCTGCGCGCACGAAGCGACTCGAGCAATGCGCGCCGCTAGCACGCCGCTGCAGGAGAATGTCCCCGCGGCAGTGCTGTGATCTCTCTCTCGTGTCGACCGTTGGGCCGGTTGCGAGATAGAGTGGGCGATCAACGCAAGGTACGCCTGTCTGAGGTCGCTGGACCCCGCTGGACAGGCTCGAGCCGCTGCAGGTCAGAGGACACGTGCGGGCGAGCTCGAGTAAGCACTCGTCCGAACGGCAAAGGCCGGCACGGACAAACAGTTGCGTACGCACCTTACGCTGTCTCGGAGGGATCTCTCCCTCTGGGCCCCGCTCGGACGGTCGCGCGGTGCGCGGCCGCCAAAGCGGGTCCCGAAAATCCCGCCAAAAGGCACCAATGGCAAAGGCCGTTGGGGAGCCGGGGCGGAGCTGTGGCCAAATGACAGTGATTAGTCACCTAGCCGCCTCTCCACCGCCTGAGGCGGGAGCAAGGGAAAGAGGAGAAACAACGCGGGAAGCCGGCACAGCCGCGCAAAGGCAACGGCGGAAAGCCAGGATTCCCACAACGCGTGTTTTGCGCAACAAGAGCATCTTCATTTAAGGAATTCGTTGTTTCCGCATTTTTATTTGTATTTTCCGTGACGCCACCGCAAGTACAGTCGTGAGCATTCATTTATTTGGCGCAAGCTCATTTTTTTTTCCAACTAGGTAGTTTTCCTTTTGGCGTATAATACCCAAAAGTCATACTAAAATTCAGTGGAGCAATGACAAGAAAATTTGCAAATTTGTGTAAAAAGTAAAAAAAAACTCATTTAAAAACAATTACTTCCTCGGATCGACCAAGACTCATCGCGAACAGTCCGCTATGTCTCGGAAACACCACGATTTCGAACTGCCCTAAATCAATTTTGATGAAATTAGGGAATTAGAGAACTCAGAAGCCCCTTATTTTACACAACATGCAGTCTCCCGTAGCGACTAACTTCCTGCGGAACACGCTTGCCACAGATGAGAACATGACTATCCATGCCTCCTGCTCCGTACGCACTTCACATATCACTACAGCGGAGGAAGTAGCTATTGCCCTCGCGCTGTCCACTTCTAAAGCTAGAGTAGTCATAAGTGACTCACAGCGCGCCATTCTTAATTTTACTCATGGCCGTATTTCAGTCGAAGCGTTTCGCGTACTCGTATCAAATCCTCCTAAACACCTGACCCTACTGATATGGGCTCCAGCCCACATGGGTCTGAAGGGTAATAAGGGAGCACATGAGCTAGCTCGAGGGCTCACTTTCCGAGCAGCTTATCACCCCGCCCCCAACATGCCCGCCTTGGTCAGGAAGGCCACCATAATCACTTCACGCGATCTGCTCCAGCACTATCGTCTTTCTCGCCAACTCTATCCAGGTCCGCACCAAGAACTTACGAAGACAGAGGCCGTCACATGGCGCCAACTCCAGACGGACACTTTCCCCAATCCCAAAAGATTCCATAATATATTTCCTGAACGGTATATGCCGATGTGTAAACACTGCAATATCCCAGCAGACCTCCTTCATATGGTCTGGACTTGTCCACGACAACACATGCCAACACCCACACAACATACCTGGGAGGCTCGTCTACGCAGCTCTACCCTAGACGACCAACGAACGCTCATCGGTCTCGCTCTAGAGGCTGCCAGATTCCAAGGAGTCTTGGCCGACCCCTAGATCTGGGCCTTCGGCTCCTTGACTGTTTTAATTTATGTTTACCAACCAACGCTTGTCACACCCCTTTCGCAAAAGCAAAACCAAGAGCAGCAGCATATAAATAAAGGAACGTACCCTCACGGCGTAATGAAACGCGAACAGCCCCTGTGAAGAAAAAATATTTTACCTGTTTATTTTCAACTGCAGTGTATAGCTACCTTGATTGATGTCAATGAACAAAGTATACATTCACAAACCGTTTGCGAACGAATACCTCGCTACAAAGTAGAAAAATACGGCGTACGCGCGTTCGCGTTTCATTCCGGCCTGACTGTACAACACGTACGTGTACGCTACATTCGTAACCACCTGTTCTCCGCGATCCGAGAAGAAAAAGGAAAGAAAGAAAAAGGACTTGCGATTAAATAAATCGCAAGCCAGCCGAAAAGCCGTTGCATATTTATTAAACTATCGCCCAGGCGTCCTTGTCGGCTCGGAAAAGACAGCGCACAGTGGTGACAGGCGACTTTAAACCGAACGACGCCGCGCCTGCCCACGGACAAAAATCTCTACGCTCTAAATTTGCATATAGAGTAGTACAGGCTCTGGGGCCGCCGCGGCTTCTGTCACACCTGTCACCACGCGCGAAATGAACGCACAGACATGCAGGGCCGAAATCTGGGCACACCGTTCTCTCATTCAAGCACTCGCACGCCCCGAAGAAAAGAAGGTATAGCGGTACTTCGCGGTGTACGACGTCATGATGTTATTATGAGCTTCGCGCGCTTACTTCAGAGAAGTTTTCATGACGAACTGTTTTCCAAAGCAAAATTAGGATAACGGAGTATATTCCAAGAGAAGGAAAACGTAGCAGGGACGAGATTACGAAGTTTGCGGAGATGGCTATAGGATGGGGTGCAGCTGGCGCAAGCGGGATAGGGTCAGTTGGAGTGGTAGAGGCTGTTCTGGAATGAACGTAAAGTGGGCTGATGATGATGGCGATAATTAAGAATCTGACGCTTATAAGGACGCAGTTTGTAAAGTAGGAGAGGCTCGAAATTACGGACAGCAGTACGCAGCAGGAACCTGATGCAAAAGCTTCTCTTACGCACGAGTGCTTAATGTGATTGTCTCGTGCCAGACGTGTGACTAGCAATACTACCCCCTCTCCTCCCAAAAAATAACAATAAAGCTATATAAAATATATGACCGATCATATGACGGGATGCGAAAAATGTGCTGAGAAATTCAGGAGCATCAATGGTGGCTCTACCGCTAAGTGATCTGTGTCTACGGATTCTTCATATAGATTGCAAGGTAGAGAGTTGAACGTACGTTTCGTGAGCTGAAACGTTGCCGCCGCCCCACGAGCTTTCGTACTAAGAAGAAGGGGTATGACCAACTGGGAAGATCACCTGACGACGCAGAGCCTTAATTTAATCTTGACAGCGCTCGTATCGCCATCGCTACTTGCAAAATTAATCTGAGTTGTGAGTCGCCGTCCTAACGGTGTTTCTTCTTGTCCCCGTCCTTCACTGCTACTTAACGACGCTAACGTCAGTCCCGCAATACCACCATACACTCCAAACAGAAAGGAGTAAAAAAGGGAGTAAGCTGTACTCTAGAGCACTCCCTATTATAAGAGAGCATGCGCTAGACGAGAGTTTGCTCTCTTTTCACTCCCATACAGGCATATTTGTGTTTAGAGAGTACGCACCATGCACGATGTTGTGAGAAGCTAGCACCGCTAGAACGAAGGATCCGCACAGCGTATAAGCATAGAACAAATGGCGAGCGTCGGGTCACATGACTGCGATCGTTTAGCAGAGCGCCGACACTACGAGGCGGCAGAGGTCAGCACCGATGGCATCCTTCAACGGGACCACCAGCGAGCTTTTCCCAGACCGAAATATGCGAACAGTAAAGAAAGAAAAAAAAAAGCTCAAAACGACAGAAAATCGAAAAGTCAACGCCGGAACTGCGTGTACAAGCTCGTGGTAGGAATGAGTAATGGAGCGCGGAGGACCGCGAACAAAAGAAGAGTGCACGAACCAGAGGGGAAGGCAGGGGAATGAAGTTTGCCGAGGCGAACGCCGCAGCCTATTGGAGGCATGCTGCGATGGCACGACATTAATCAGGCCCGTGACAGCAATAAGGAGATTCGGGGGTGCAGGGCCACCGGCCGCTCCTTTACCCACACGCTTATAGCGCTCAAAGTTCCGCTCCTGCTCCGGTCGCTGGAGGTTTTCGGCGGGACGCGGCCGGCAGGCCTTGTATAACCAGAGTTTCCGAAGCTGCACCGAATCGATGGCAATTAACACGTGGTCGCACCTTTAATGATTAACGGCGGTGCCCGCATATCGAGTGAGTGATCAGGGGCGGAAAAAATGGCATGGTCATTATCTTCAGCTGACGCCGTGCAATGCCAGTTAGGTCTCTAAGACGTCTCTTGAGTGCGAGTCCGAGATGGACCACGGTCTCTGGTTTTGATTCTGTTTGCAATGGTTGCACAGTTAGTGGCCACCAGTGTTCCCTTGTCAATTGGTTTCAGTGCGAAAGCATTACTTAACGCGGTCTCAACCAAAAATCTTGTGTGAAGCCTCGGAGTAGCTCTGGAAAGCTCGGGTTAGTTCAGAGGAGCGTCGCGCAAGCTACAGCCAATGGGAGGGTGATTTTGAGGGTGACCTTGGCCAATCCTAGCATAGCAGTAGCCCATGCAGAAATCAAATAAATATTACCGCGACTAGGCTTCGAGCCCGGGGCCTAGCGAACAGATCAGTTTCGCTGGCCACTACATGAAGGCACACTATGCTATCGCCGTAGCTGATCACTCCTTGTGTTAAACTGCAACCCGCTCTCGCGCTGTGCACTGCACACCGTCGTCTTCATCAACTTCCATCTGCGGCGGTAAGAGATCAGATCAGCTTAACCTCAATGAGAGGTTAACCTCAGTCTAATATCGTCGCCAGAAGGTAAACCTCGGTCAGAGGTTAACCTGGGCCCAATATCATCGCCAGAAGTGCCGACGATCCAGCAAAGCAGAACCACAAGCCCAACAGGGCACATGCTTTCACACTTCAACTAAGTTTAGCTACGTTAAAACCCTACCACCTTTTCTTCTGCACTTGCATTTTTGGTACGTGTACCGTCGTCCAGTTATGGGCGGAGCAAAGAGCTTGACAACGGATGAATACAGTGTACCAAAGCTCACTTGCGTTTTCCGGAGATGAAGAGACGTCGAAATGGAGTTGCTTTGCAATCCTGCGATTAAATGATAAGCAGCCGATGATGGGCCCCTTATAAAAATGGTCTGTAGACAGTCTATAGACTTCCTGTAGACTCCAATGCCTTCGTATAGATATTCCTTTTTGTCTGTTCATAGTGTATAGACTGTCTATAGACAAAAGTCTACTAAAAGTGCATGGCCATAAATCTAGATTGTCTACGCATTGTCCATAGCATTTCTATTGCATACAGACTGTTCTCTAGGTTTGTCTGTAGAGAGTCTATAGACTTTATAGACTGAAGTGTATGTATCTATAGACTGTCCAAAAAAATTGCAAGGGCGCTCAGCCACATGCCGGGGCCAACTTTTCCTTCAGTTTGCTTAGGCTCACAGCCCAGGGCCACATTTTTCACTCTCGTCTCAGCACCGGTACACAACTCCATGTTCCAAAAACAGAGCAAGAAGAAAGGAGGGGAGAAAGGAATACGAAGAAAGATTAATTTGCAGGGCTCACCCGTCCACGTTATCACGAGTATCATAAGCAAATCACGTACGTCATTAGGGAACGCGAAACGGCAGCAATCGTTCCTCGCAACCGACCGCAGCTGCAGTGTTCGCTATCGCTGCACCTTTACTGCACATAAAACGCGCCCCGGTAACGACTTTGGGCGCGACACGCGAAACACGATTAGTGGTCGCGACGTCCGTTACTCCTTCTCTTCTCCATAAGTCCTCCTTTCCACTTCATGACGTCAGCACCGTTGAATATAACGCGTTCCTAACCTCAAGACGACTGCCACGTAAGCTCGTTCGCCGATATCGTAATCGAATCGGACGAAGTCGTCATGCGTGTTCGACGCTAAGGACATTTCACCGGCAGTCACTTAATTTTACTACTCCGGTCTTGGTACTCAACTGCAAACACGCGCAGACGAGAGCAAAAGTAAAAGAAAAAAAACACACACAAAAGTGAATAAGGAAAAGAAAAACAGGGAACACTTCACAGAAAACGAGAAGAGGTACATTTGAAATTCCTTCGAGTATTCCGCAAGCGCGCTGGGAAGTAAAAAATAAACAGTTTCAATATGTTTCTGGAGCGGAGAAGAAATCGATAAGAAAAAGAAAGTGAGAAGGCCTTGGGAGTCATTAGGGTAATGCGCGTAATGGCCCGCTTCCATATCGCCCTTTTTCTGCCCCTTGCTTCTCTCATACTCATCTCTCTCTCTCTCTCTCTCTCTCTCTCTCTGCTTCCCTCTCACACAGCCCGAAGGCAGCTCTGGCAGCTCTTCGCAAGAAGCCAGCAGCAGGTCTTCACTTCGCCGTTTCTGGTTTTTCTCTGCCGTGAAACTGCGGTGTGCGGCAGCTACACTTCGCACTCAGCAGTTGGGTGCAGCGTTGGGAACGCTTGAAGCGCGTGAAAAACCTGGCGGACCTGTCTGTGACTTCTTCTCGAAACACCGCAGTCCCCGTCACGAAAAACCTGGCCGCCGCTATTTCCTCACAATACGGGAGAACGAATGAAAATGAACAAACGAATTCAAATGCGCATATAACCTTCGCCTGCTCGAAGATGGCTGAGCAGCAAAGTGAACTCATTTGCATTGTAAAGAGGCTGTGATTGAGGTCTCAGCGTATGTCAGAGCATGGCTAGCAGCTTTAAACGTGACTGACGGCCACCCTGTACAAAAAGAGCCTCAATTTCCAGGCGACATTGTCATCCGCCGCTATTATTCTCGTTAGCTTTTCTTCCCCCTGCAAAGAGCGGCCCTTATTGGAAGTACAGTACACGCCGATTAGCTTTCAAACCAAACCTCTATTAAGCCTCACACACTGTCGCTTCAAGAATCCTTGTCGGTTGAAATTGGCCTCATTCGTAGCTGTGTCGCAATAACCTCCACGCGCTTATGCTGTAAAAGAGCGCGAAGCGCTTCGAAACGATCAGTTATCATCGTCACCAACCCAGCAACGTTAGCAGGACAAAGACCTCTCCCATCTCATTCCAATTAACCTTGTCCTGAGCTACCTGTGAAATTAGGCAGTTTGGAGGATTATCCTCCAAACTTCCTAATTTCATCTGCCCTCCTGATTCTTTGCCACCCTTAGCTACGTTTCCCTAGTGTTTAAAATTCACACCGTTAGCCTCCGTTACGTTACGTTACGTTACGTTACGTTACGTTATCCCGTTACGTCGCCGTAACGTTACCGTTACATTATCGTAAAGTGTACTTCAGTTGAGAACCGCATGGTGAAAGCTGACATCTACAGGTAGCTGGCGTTGCCTATATAATGCACCCTATAACCATGCAGACATCTCGGAGTAAATTACGGCTCTTCAGAGGTTATTGCTTGTGGCTAGAGGTCACGATTCGCCATGCTTGCCACCAAGATTTCAAGCTAAACGGCGCGAAGAACAAATTTGTTCATACAAAAACTGAGGAGGAGGAGGAAAACCTTTAATGAGCAAAAAAAAAAGGTGCTGACTGAGCTGGTGGTTCGAGTCCTCAGTCCAGGACCCCAGTGGCCTTGGCCGACGAGCCCACCAGTTGTATGAGCGCTCGCTGACTCTACGCCCAAAAAGACTTAAATATTCTCGAGATGAGTTAGTTTCCGCAACCAAAAAGTATACCTTGCGCCCCTGAAATTAAACACGGTCGCCGCTCGGAGAATACCCAATCGATTCGGCGATGCGGTGGGTGGTAGTTGCGTAAAACGCGTCATCCCTCCTGATTGGACGGAACACACGGCCACAGGGCTCAGGTTCTTTCGGCGCTGCACCCAACTAGCGAGGCAGGGTGTAGCGAGGTGCGTGCGCGCTGGCCGCTTCGGGAGTTCACGGCCCGCCGCGCGGCTGGAGGCGGTGGCGCTGGCGAGTATATTAGCTAAATTACGAGACGACCTCGAGACTGCGCAGGAACACGGCACGTCATTTCTTCTTCGCACCTCCCCCACACACCCTTTCCCTTTCTTTCTTTTTCTCCATCTGCCCCATACAGATTGTTCCAAAGCATTTCACTCTGATAAGAAAGCGTTTCTTAACTCCGCACTCAGACGCCTTGCGAAAATAATTTTAAGGCATCCGAAGTGCGCTGTCCAAGCGTGCGCACTTGCGTAATAATTTTCTTCTTTGTGCTTTTATAAACTGAGATGGACTGCCCGACGAGAATAGAATAGAAAGCTAAAGTTCGACAGAAGAAACTGCCACACCGAAACCGTCGCGTTGTATTGGGTTTGCTCGCACGAGAAAGAGGAAAGGAGGATTAGGAAATATGTTCTTAACGCCGTTTAGCTTGAAATCATGGTGCCGAGCATGACGATTCGCGACTTCAAGCCGTAAACCGTAATCTCTGAAGGGCCGTACTTTCAGCTGTCTAGTAATGCATCCAGACAGCGCGAGCGTCGAACCATAGGGTAAAAACTGAAAGAAGTATAGACGCCTAATTTTTCGGTCGTGTTTTATTCTTTGTAATGAGGCGTAAGGCAACATTATACACGCATTGCCACGTGTATCCTCCTACGACCGCTAAACAAACTTTAATCGAACTTCTTTCTCGTGCTGCTGCGGTTTCAACAGCCGAACGATGGCTGTGACGTCAAAGAGTGGTTATACATCACATGAGGCATGGTGATTCTTGCATGGTAGTGTCTTCCGCATCGTTATGGAAGAAAACACGCCACCAAAATTAGGTGCCGATAGCCTACTCTTTAAACCAAAACAAGTATTTGCTTCCTTACTGCATAGTTTGCAGCGTGTCGACAATGTGTTGGCCATCACGCGAGATTCTGTACATGCGCCAAGCAAAACTTGTTATTGCCACCCTATGTTCTCTGTAGGGGTGGGTGAACAAGTGTAAACGAAATATTTCGACTGCGGAACAAAAATTTTCCCCTTGCATTGTTTCAGGCTGTGGCTGAAAAACAGGCGTCCAGGTCGCTATCTCAGGTATACCGCATCCCACGCCTCTTTGCGTCAAATACTTCGCTGTTCAACGTCCTAATAAGCCTTAAGTGAACTCGTTCTCAGTGAGCAACTCAAACCTCTAGATATTCCGAAACAGCAAACAGGTTCGCAGATCGCGAAATGGGCCTCCGTCGTCTCAAAACGCTCAAGTCTCGCAGGCTTAAAGCATTTCTAGACGTTGAAAGTCCTTCGCACGGTTTGCGCGGTCGTTCGTTCGCGAGCCTCGGCGATAACAGCCCCAAATACTTCACGTTATCGCGTCGAAAAGCTGACGCCCTCGTCTTCGTGGTGGTGAGCGCGCTGCGACGAGATCCCGAGCACGAAAAGAAAAGTCGCCGTACTCACCTCCAGAAATGCGGTGCATATCCGTTACACTGGCCCACGCACTTCTGGCAAGGTCCGTCCATGGTACTCCGGCGGTCAGCCTGCAGGGAAAAGGGATCATGAGGACACTGCGATATTCACTGACGAACACTGCTACGCTCATCATGCAAAGTATAAACACGAGCGGTGCCAAACTTGCGCAGGTTTACACGCAAAAAGTCGACGCAGATCATACCGCGTGAAAGACGCGCCTCTTCAGCGTGAACACCGTTAACGCACAAATCGCACCAGCGCTGTGCTCAATAAAACGCGACGACAACTAGGATTCAGTGGCACGCATCGCAAAAAGATATACAGAGCACGAATAAACAAAGCAAAACGAGGGTACATGGCGCAAATGGCGCGAACCTTTACGATGCGCAGAGTGCCTCAAGGGAGGCGTGCCCGACAAGGCGGAAATTTGGGCGAGTTGGTAAGTATTCATCATTTCGCTCACAGCGCAACAAGAACGGGACACCAGACGAAAGAGTGACGCAAACAAGCGCTGGCTATTAACCGGTTTTTACTGAAGACGGCAAGATGGGTGCTTGCCAGGTGCGTCATGTGTCGCCGTCGGTACTCTGCGAGGTGGGGGTGGTATATCAGTGCCCCTTCCCATGCGGTGACATGTACAGTCGCGATCAGAGTGACCTGCAACGCTCTGGCGGCCGCCTTCTCCTGGTATGTGCATGACAGAAAAAGAATACGCTGTGCTGCACAGTACCAGACATGCGGGCACGCTGCTCGGCAGCTATATGCAGAACTTCGCAGCAGCGCCCGACTGGCATTGCTTCGTGACATCAGCTCGTACTACCTGATGCGCGTTGCAAGTCATACAGCGCGATAGTACATTGGCCAAACTGGCATGTGTGTCAATAAGCGTCTAATGGAGCATGAGAACACAAGAGAAAATCATCCCTTTCCAACACAGGCGCCCACTGCAAGAACTGCCAATGCAAGAAAGATTACGCAGGAAGGAGAGCCCAGTCTACGTTTCGATGCAAGGAGTGCAAATGCGTTCCTGATTGCAAGAACACGCGCATCCTGTCACGACACAGCGATAAAGTAACACGCGAGATAATGCAGGCCTTCTATATTCACCACAAGGGTACGATGTGCATCAGTAGCCCTTCCATTGCATTATCCGAGAGGGAATTCAGTTATCTGACCTGTCACGTGCCTTCCGGATAACTTCTATTGCCCTGATAAGTGCTTTAATATACGCCTTTCGTTCTTCAATAAAAACCAGTTGATAGTCAGCGCTTGTTTGTGGCACTCTTTCATCTCGTGTCCTGTTCTTGTTGCGCTGTGAGCAAAATGATGAGTGCCCGACAAGACGTGTCGGTACATCATGACTATTATTCAGACGCATTTATCTTTAGTCGCCTCGGCGAATATGCAGCAACTCGCCTGAGAATTAGATTTAGCGTCCGATATATCTTTTTTTTTTTCCGAGACAAAAATGTAATTCTTTTTCGTTAAAGCTTCAACTGCAAGTACTGAAGCAAGAATGTAGCCGAGAAAATTGCGTTGTCCCCGTACAACAGAGGGATTCCAGATCGACGCCTTTACGCCTACACTTGCAATCAGAAGCGGATAAAACGCCAGAAACGGTTTCGGTGAAACGACCCCCTTGTATTAGGTATTGCTCAACACAGGCGGAGACGTGTCAGCGCCGCTTTTCATTAGATCGTCTTCGCCCTCGCCGCACGGTTCGAGCAACGACCAAGCCGCACACACTCATTGCGTTCCCACTTCAGACGCAATGAAGCTATTGGGACGCACACCCGAAAACGGCCCATAAATCGGGGCCCCCACGATGAGAACGGGAGATCAATTTTCTCATCTTTTCACTTTCATCGCAGAAAGGCTGCAATCGCCTTTTTCAGGCCATCCAATGAAGGCCCCAAAAAAAGCAAAAAGAAGAAAAAATGAGGGTAACCAGAAAAAAACAAAACGGCGTACGTTCTCAAAGACAACCGATAAGCAACAAAACACAATCAACGTCATTTACCCCGTCTTCAAGGCGTCAGCGTGGACAACGACATCCTCCGACGAACCGAATCGTTCTCATCCAGAACAGAAGTAGAGGACGCAAAAAAAGAAAAGAGAAAATAACAGCGGCACAGCCGAACACGTAATCTCGTCCGGCCAAAGGACGGCGTTTGCTCAGCCTGAGAGAAAGCAGCGGAGGAGGATGAACCGAGACGCGTGGACAATAATCGTGCCGTGATTGCAATTCCTGTATCAGGCCCGTTCCTCTTCCCCTCACCCAAACCCTCCACATCACCTTTCCCCTTCCTTCTCTCCCTCTTACAGCCGACGTTCGGCTTCAGTTCTCGTCCTTTCATTTCGCCATACATCTTGCTCCCCTTTTTGGCAGTCCCGCCGATTCTGGCTAACGTCTTTCCTATAGAGCCCCGATGGGGAAAGGACGTCCGAACGCGTCCGTTCATTCGCCGCTGCAAGAAATAACGCGGCAGAAATATATATATAACACCGATAGGAAAGAAGACGATGTGCGCAGCGTACGTACACGAACGTACGTGTGTCGGCCCCTGATTCTATAACCTCGTCGAGCTCTGGGTCTAACACAGCGACCGAGGGCTGGAGCGATTGCGAGACGTGGTGGCGCTCTTGCCCGCGCTCACAATCGGGAGCAAACACAGATCGGAAACTTCCAGTCTTGCGTGTGTACGTGCGTGTGTGCCTTCCCGGCTTCTTCCAGTCACGTCCCACGTTCGTACAGCTCGCCTCATGCGGACTGCGCTATCCCCGCTGCAGCACATACACACGCCGGATGACAAGAAAAAGAAGAGGATAGAAGGAAGAAAAGGAAAAGAACGGGAGAGAAAGAAAAAAAAAAGGTAAAAAGGCGTCGCAGAGGTAGACATACACAGAACAAGCGCAAAGGCAGAAACCAAAGATGCGAACGGCAGGAGAAGTCGCTTCGGGGAGTAGGATGGAGGCAAGAATGTGAGCCCCATGCAGTCAGAAGTCCGGCGAGCGAAAGTGCCGACAGAAATCGTGTTTACACGGCAAACATTCGGCCGGCGTAAGCGGTCCGCTTCCCCGCACGGCACCCAGCCGTATAGTATTGGGGAAAAGCCTCCGGCCAGACTACGGGGAGAAAGCCAGCTACGCAGCTCCTGTTTCTTCTCCTGCGAACGCGAGGGGGCGCTGTGGCAACATCGGCAAAACATTCCGACACAGCCAGCGCGCCCCCGAGCCTATGGCTGTCTGTTCCGCCGGTATCTGGAGACTGGGACTCTGAGAGCCGTGTGCGAAGGGACTTAGCGAAGCTTTTTCGCCTCTTCGCGGCGTATGATGAACGCTGCCCCGGAGTCAGACAGCCGGCAGAGAGAGCTCTGTTTACGTTTCGCGACAATAGGCACGCCGGATCAGACCGGAGAGTTGGAGACCTATCATTTCTTTCTTTTTATTTTCTTAAACATGTCGTACATGTTGAGTAGCGGTGCCTACGATCGTGCAGCGTGCGTAACACGCGTAGGTGAAGGCGTATACTATTTTCGAAGGTTTGCCTGGTCCCTCTAAACGCCTTGTAGAGGAAGCAGGCAGCGAAACTGAATATCATTGTTGTTTTGCTCAGTAGCGGCAGCCCCTTATTTATCTTCGTTTCTACATGCGTTATTGTATTTTTCTTCATCACATTCGAATGTAAACACTATTGGCGAGTTTAGGAAGCGATTCTGTTGCTTGCTTGCGTTCGAAAGTCTGGCTTCAGACTGAGAAGCGGCGATAACACTGGGTATAGCGGTTCGGCACCGTCGCATACAGGTATTTTGGTGGCGCAAAAGCACTCAAAGCCTCTGCCATTTATCTCAAGCGTTAGGCACTGGAACCTTAACCCGTGCATTCTTGACTGCTGTTCATACCGCCATTTTGCGCTGGTGGTTCATGCAACAGCAGGGGTACGGTTCGAGATAAAAATATCTTAGAAGTGAAAGCTGTGGTTCATTACCTGCACGCGCTGCAGTTAATGACTGCGATGCCGTGCAATCAAGAACAAGAAAGGAAAAAAAAAACGATTACTTGGGGACATTTAACGCAACTTCAGAGTGGAATGTGATGGCATTAGAGATTCACACTGTTGCTACTTTGGTGTTTCTGTGCTTGGTTTCCGGTGCTAACCGGTTATTCTTGTCATTTTTTCTTGCCTCTATTTCATCTTTCTTCCTGTACAGGTTGTGATGAGGTCACCAGGTCACGTGACCTATCTCTCAACCAATCATTATTTGAGTTCCCACCTGCAACGGTGGGCAGGTTGTTCACAATCCGGTGGTACGATTGCTACCAGCTCCGGCGGGCAAGTTGTGATGATATCACCTGGTCACATGACCCATCTCGACCAATCAGCGAATTTCTTTGCACACGTCACCATTTTTGCGGAGTGCGGAGTCTAATGATGCCGCATTAAAAAGAGGGAGGGAAGGGGCGCCTGATTACAGTATATAAGCTTGCGCAAATAAAAAGTGGAAACTGGCAACCGACAAAACTCAAAGACAGGAAGCTCGGAACGAGCGAACAGGCGGCGACCGTGCATCCTCCTCCCACAGCACGAAAGCTGTCGGCATGCAGCGACGGGCGACAGCGACCTCTGCCACCACCACCCGGACGACCCAGGCAATTTAGGACGGCGCGAGAGCTCCGTTCTGGGAACGTCGGAGCCGTTGACGACAGCCGTCCCCACGGCCCACGTGACTTCCCTCGGCGTGACTTCCAGAGCGCCCCACGCTTTACAGCAACGAGGGCAAAGGGTGTGCGGCTACGTGGAAGGCTGCGAGCATGAGCTGGCTGCAGACAGCTTCGTGCTTTGCTCTAGACCCATTCCTTACTCTCATCGTAGGTTTATTAAACCAGATTTCAGTTAGCGCTGCAGGGATCGAAAATGGACTCAGAACTGTGTCCTAACGGGCTAAGGGAGATCCCGTAAATCGGGAGAAACCCAATAGGAGGTATTGATATAACGTCACGGGCGCCATTTTGGTGTTCACCGCCTAGCTTCAGCGGTGCAGACCGGAGGAGGGGGGATAAGCCCGATTAGACACGCACCGTAGCCCTTCGCCGTGCTGCGTGGACGCCAAAATGGCGACCATTATGGCTTGAGTACATAGATCCTATAATGACAAAGCGGATGCAAAGCGCATGGGATAGGCTATTGCAGAAGGTTTGTTAAGGATGAACTAAGACAAGAGAAACGCCAAAGAAGAGTGCAAAGAGACTCACGCGCAGTCCATGATCAAGTCGCAAACACATTTGGGGTTCGAAAAAAAAATCGATAAAAAAGAAAAAAAAACTGAGAAATTAGTCGCAGATATGCCCGGCTGAGAAGCGATTATTCAGCCATTAGGTGTAACGGCTCTCTTCGGGAAAGATAATTGGGGACAGACAAATGTACGTGCTTTCTCGGTGAAGCAATCTTCCGGAATCAAACTTAAGAGTTTGCCCTCGGCCTCCACATTTTCCTGCCTCTATAACTAAAAGAAAACATTACAGCTATTCTTAGAGCACATGTGACTCATTCGTAGTTGGAGGGACCTCTTGCAGCATGTCTGGTCACGCTTTCAGAAACTCTTCTCATCAACTATAACTAGGGGTCGGGCTTTTTAAAATCGAAATCGAAACTTGTTTTTTTTTATTTAAATCGAAAACAAAACGATAAAACTGACGCCGAAACCAATTTTCCAAATTCACATTTAACCGAGAAAGGTCAGTAGTCACTGACACGTACATCTCAGGTACCCGGCTATCGAGTAGGGGTTGTACTCAGTCAAAGGAAGAAATTAACAAAGTAGAGAAGCCAAGGGCGTGGTGAGGTACTGGTGCTGTTTAATTAGCGCAGTTGTGCGTTTTTACGGCACTGTTTCGCTACCTTACACGCCTTGACTCCACCTCCTCGGCGTCTGCTAGCGAAGTGATGTTTGATAACCATCATCACACTCTTAGGGCAGTTACTTGCGTAAGTAGGTCCCTGTGCTGCATGCATTAACACAAGCGCAAAATCACGCATAAGCGTCAAAGCAAAAAAAAGAAAAAAGTTTCCTGTTCTGACTACCACAACGGTGCACTGAGATAAGTCATTCATGTGATGTAACCTGATGTACCGCCCTCTTGCTTAACCAAGGGCATCAAGTCAACTATAACATGACAGATGAGTTTTAAGACACTTCCACTTGCATTTTTGACCCTCGGCTTCATGATTTAAGTTCCTTTACTTTTTTGTTTGTGGCGATAGCACTTTCTTCTGTAAGCAAAGCTCTAAGTACGAACATAGGTGCGTAATTAAAGGTAAATCGGTTGGTCGTGCTCGTGAGATAGACTCTGACTTTTTACCTGATGAGAATACCACAGTATATCATCAAACAAAAAACTACATCACGCACAAATATTAATAACCGCAAAAAAAATACCCTCAAGAAAGCTGCGCTTCAAAATAAACAACGAAAGAAGTCAACCGAATTTTCAAAAATATAGACCAAGAACTCCGACCTCTCGCAGCATTCTAGACGTGTCAGGAAAGCGCTCTGGTACACATTTCACGTTTGAAATATGATTCTAGCTCAGCATAGCCCCTCATTACGCGAGCAAGTGATGCCTAGGATAAGCTCACGGTCAGAAATCGGAAAATCGGACGCGAAGCACCGGTCAAACAAGTCGAAAAATAAATGCAAGAAGAAAAAATAAACAACCGGCGTCTTACTTCTCTCCTTTGTTCCTCGCGACGCGTGCGACGACGTTGAGCAGGACGCAGCTGTATACCTACAACTGGGCATGCGCAGCTCTCTTCACACGAAAACACGCCCGACAGAGCGCATCACGCGCCGGCGGCTCACAGTTCGCGCTCTTTGTTTTCGAGCTGCTCGTCTCGCAAGTTCTCACCGCATTCTCGAGAAGAAAAGTCGTGAAGACGAAGCCGAAGAAGGAGAAGAAACAGAAACAAAAGCAAAATAAAGCGCATAAATGAGCAAAGACAAAAGGGAGCGCTGGCTGTGGAGTCGTTTCGACCCCGCGCGAACGGAGAAGCGCGCGCAATTGAGCGCGCGGCTTTGCTGCCTCGCGTGGGGGCCACGGCGGAGGCCGCGGGAAAGTTCTCACCCGAACCACGACGGCGTGTCGAAGTGGGCAAAGATTCCAACCGCCCCCCTGTCTCCCCCCGACGATGGACGACGAAGACGACGTGCGACTTGGTAGACGGCGAGACGCGCTTTGGACACCCGTTCTGTCCGGGTTATTCCGTGCAGCGCGGTGGGAACTGCAGCCGTGACGGCCGATAATACGCAAGCGAGAAGAGTGAACACATTTTTGGAACAACGCTTCGTAACTGCTCCGACGCAGCACCTGGCTTTTCTTAGAAACCACGCCACTCCTCCGCGGAGGCTTTTGGTTGGACCACGCTAGGATTTCCCACGTCTGGACGACAACGCGCGCGCATAATGTGCGGCGGTTCGCTTAACCGGCTGTGTGTATGAACGTGGGACTACATCCTGTCGCGCAGGGAACGAGAGAAAACTTCTGCTCCCAGCTTCAACAGTGCTGTACGGAACTAGCGAGTCGTAGCTGTGGCTCACGGCGTCTCCTGAAACACACGTGTGCCTGGCTAAACCTGGCCGCCATGCAGTGAAGTGATGGCGGCAGGAACGGCTAGAGACGCTTGGTGGATAGCGAACGCAGACACGACATGGTACGCCAACGGGCGATTTCGTAATCTCTTCTCGTTTTCGTTTATATCGCCAGGCAAAAAGAAGCTTCGCACAATGGCCTGCAGAGATAACGAAACTTTTCATTTCTCTCTGCCGGGAGTTCAAAGCGCAGCAGTACTCTTTGGAACACGCTCTTGTTTGCACATCATACTCGTCTCTCCAAGTAGCGCACTCGTCCGTCGCAGAGCCCATGGATAACAGAAGCCGTAGAGGTTTATTTCAGGGAACACATCTCTGAACAACAAAGGAATTCGTTGTCGCGAAAGAAGACAGGCTTTATTAGCTCACAATCCTTTGTGACGAGGTAAAGGCAACGTTCATGGTTGAGATATTGAGCCTGACATAGCGGATGTGGAACAGTAGAGTTTCTCAAGATTACCCCCCCCCCCCACACACACACACACACACATACACACATACACGCATAACAAAATATGCCGCACTACTAGCGCGAGTTTCTTGAAAGGCGCTTCATCCACCTTGATAATACCTCCCGTGATGGTGCAGTGGCCAGGGCGTTCTGTTCCTACTGAGCGTGAGGGCGCGGGTTCGAATCCCTGCAGTGACGACCGCACTTCTATGGAGACGAAATGCAGGAAGACCCGTTTGCTGCGCGATGTCGACTCACGCTAAAGAACCCCAGTGTCGGAATTAATCTGGATTTCTCAGCTACGCCGTCACACGTATCATGCATGCCGGTTGCATGCCATCTCGAGAAAGTGCTTAAGTTTTAACTTCGCACTTAGCACGGTTTGACGAGGCTTGGCCTGCAAAAATTTGGTGCGTCGCAGTTTGGGACACTACATGTGTATTTAAATATAAAGATTTAAATGCAGAAATAGGCAGAGCTCTACAGTCACAAAGCCTCTAAACTATTCGCGCGGGTTCCTAACTTCTTCGACGGAAAGACGATCGCCAAGCTCGTGTTGTGTGCGAAATAAATCCTTTTAAAGCTAACTTTTTCGTTTCTTATGTGCTCTCTCACGTGATGATGAATTGGTAAATCTATACTTAACATTCACAGATCCCTGGTAGTCTTTATGCCACTCCTGGCGCAGTGGTGCAGCGGTTAAGCGACGCGCCACTGCCCTGCGATGGCAGGTGCTGCCACCGATGTTCCTTGCGCCACCAGAGTTTCTGTTCCCGAGCGACCAATCATTAATTTGACTACCACTTGACACGGTGGGCAGTTTGCTCCCTATCTGATGGACAGGTTGTGATGACGTCACAAGGTCACGTGACTTAGGTGGCCCACCTGCCTTCTAGGTTGCTCCTCTGAGGATTTTTCATCGATTTCTCGCTCACGGTCAACGACTTCGACGACGCCGCCGACGACGCCGACAACGACGACGTCGTCGACGACACGAGCTCCCTAACGCTATCGCGTTAAAATGCACACTTCCCGGCATTCCCGTGGTGGTTGAACGATGAAAGCGCAGGTTTTACCTCCCGGTATCAGAGTGAAACTGCATGTGTAAAACTACACAGGGTTTGCTTGACAACTCACCTCGGCAGGGCGAGGTTTTAACAGCTCACACGAAACACGATCTCTATTTTTCAGCAATGCCAGAACAAGAAAATGGGATATTGACAACGACAGGGTCTCCAGAGCGCTTCTTTAGCTGCACGTCATTCATCTGGAGTTTCTCGAGCAATGCCCTTCCTATTCGACTCTGATAATATGCGCAGTCAACTCGGAGAAATGGAAAAAATCTCAGAAGCCCAGAAAATGAACGAAGGAAGGCAGGCAGGGGGGATTGCGTCAATAACCCGTGATATAAATATGTGCGAAAAGCGTTGATTTCCGCAGCAATATAAGTGAGAACATTAGTTATTTACGTGAGAAGCCGCCCATTGCTACCCCTTTAACTTCTGAGTGCTTGCTCTCTAGCTATTCCATCGCCTTTAAAGGCCGAGGGCGAATTCGAGATAGAATTTTGAGAAGTAGCTTTCGCGCAGGCGAAAACGAAGAAGCAGTCTATACGTGCAGAAATTCACGTGGATTAAAGAACGTTCAACAGCGCTTAGATCACTTCACAGGTTCACAGTGAAAGCCACAAATTTGCTAACAAGAAAAACGAAAGATAAGAATAGGACTCACCCCTTTCCCCCTTACAACCTCCAACACAACATTCGGTTGGTAAAAGCCTAAAAGTGCCCTGAGATAAGCAAGGCGCATCTCGACGACAAGAGTCACGGTGAATGCGGGTAAATCAAAGCTTTCCGGCCCAACCAACATGCCTACACCACACGCATCTCTCAAGTAACAACACAAAATATCACCGGAACTGCATAGACGGAGAAACGTAGCACCCCACACATAACACGCAAGAGAGCGCGTTGTCGAACTTGCGGGAACCGCAAGCGCGGCAAAGCGTCCCTCGAGAAAAAGAGCACTTGGCCCCATTTTTCCCGATTTCGAGACAGTCTCCCAAAGAGCATTCGGCCGAAAAAAAAAAGAAAAATGGGTGGTTCGAAGAACCGCATCCTCTCTCCTTCGTGCACTTCTGGCCTCTTCTTCTATTTCGTCGCTCTTTCTGTCCTTCCCGCCCAAAAGAGCAACACGCAGCGAGCCATTTCTCGCAGCTTACACGGCCGCTTATCGGCGCCACGCCGCGAAAAGCCATTGCTCGGCCGAAAGCAGGCGGTGATAGAGGCTGCTCCGAGGGTGCGATCACTTCTGGCGCTCCTAATAGAGGCGCGGCGACATAAACGGGTCCCCTTTATATACGACGCTTGACTTTCGCTTCTCAATCCTTTTTCATATATCTTGGCGCTTTTATTATCATCTCGCTTTTCAGTTTTATTTTTGTTTTTTTTTTCTGCGCCGTGTATGGCCCAATGCCATTTCGATCGAGTGAGTTCTACGTGTGGTTGTACAGATTCCAGGGCGTCGCGACCTGCGGCGCCGCCTATACTACGTTACTCTCCCCTCTCGGCCAGCTCATCCCTTTTAAACCGCTGCTTCGCTTTTTTGTTTTCTTTTTTAGAGGGGGGGGGGGGGGGGTCTTGCGGCGAGAGGAAACCCCTGAATACTTCTCCTTTGCTCCATTTCTGCGTTTCCGACAGTCGTGAGAAGCGCGAAGAAGGCGGATGCGAGACTCGATCGGTGCAAAGATTTACTGACTCCCGTACTTCTCGCTTAATCCGTTGAGAAGACAGACTGCGGCCCGCCTGTACCGACGGGGATTTTCAGCGGGTTTTTTTTTTTTTTTCAATAGTGAAGGTCCGCGCCCTTCAGGAGAGCGAATATAAGCTTTGAGCGCTACAGACATAAAGATTACGCGGCGAAAAAGTGAACCCTGCGAATATGAAGTGGTCATCTAGCAAGAAAATGGGAAAAAAAAATCAGCAGCTGAACGCTATATGAAAAGCAAGTTCTGCACTACATTGTGGAATAACACGAAAGGTAGCCTTTTAGGTACTTATGAAGTAAGTGGCTTATATGAGCGGATTTATGGGTGCCTCCTGGAGGGGACGGTTGGGGAGGGGGGTCTTATTAGTGTAATGCATTTCTGGGGCATTCCGTGTCGAAAAAATGTAGTTTTGCATGGTTTGCCTATCGAAAACTTGACGGCCGTCTCCATTCCCATTTTAATATGCAACTGGTGCCTTGGCGCGTTGTCCAAACGTTTTTTTTTTTTTTATGTCGCTGCGTTCATTGGTCTCTCGCAACGGTATCTTACGCTACTCCCGTAAATAAAAGCATTCCTTTAAAGGCACTGCGACATTTCTAAGATCAGCAAACACGCTTTATGGCTTAGCGGTTCAGCAATGGCAGCTAGAAGCTCGAACGCGTAGCACAAGCATTAGTATAGACATGCGCTCTGCTTGCTTTTAGAGACTTCCTTCAGGCGACAGATATTGTGGTCACTATACAATGCCGCCTACTGTTTATACGCACGTACAATGTTAGCAGTGTTTGCAATTTTAGTGAGATGTATATCATAGATAATGCTCATTTCTGGATATAGAATAAATAATGTCGATAACAGAGAGCAGTCACCAATTCATGCAATGCGTTTTCCTCTTCTTTTGCTCACGCCTCATTCTAAGTTCGCACCACTGATTAATCAAAAATTATTTTCTACGAGCTGGTAGCCCGAATGTGGTTGTCTTTGACGGAATCAACCTATTTCGGTTTTCTTTTTCCATGAATCAGCATTCATCTTCCTCTTTCACCCAAGCCAAGGTTCCAAAGACGCGATCGTTCCCAGAACATCCTTATGTCAGATGCTTATGCGCCGCTAAACCCAACACAACACAGCACGACCTTATGTTACGGCTCTAGTTCGAACTGCATCAAAAGGTACTCATGTGACCCCACTTGTACTGCAGGCACGAGCGAGAGACAAAAGGATTCTTGAAGATATATATTCGGAGCCACCGAAAAACGCAACAAAAAGAGCCCGCCGTGCTTTCGAAGACGCACTGTACAAGAATATTGTAACGCCGGACAAAGCGAACAGTCCGCTTTATATCCGCATGCCAGCAAATAACCTTCGCGGCGATCGAAATCCAGGGGACGCAATCTCATGGATTCGGAAAGACACGAGGAGGATGACTAGAAAAAAAAAAAAAGAGAGACAAGAGTGAACGAAGCGTAGATACTCGAAAAGCGGAGAAAAAGAAAACGAAACTATACAAGACACAAGCGCGCCAGAAGATGCCGGATAAGGAAGGCGCTATTCGCGGATAGCCGTGTGTGTGCGCGAAGGCGGGAAAGGCGCATATAAATATATCGTTCCCGCGGAGGTCTTGATCGCGTTAGGAAGACCGCGCGCCGATAAGGCGGGCGCACTTCATGAAGAAACTCCGCCTCCTTCCATCTCCGCCTCAAGCCGCAGCCCGTACACACATACACCCAACGCTGACCGCTGCATAATTCATGGATCCCGAACTGCGCCGCGGCGTCGGGATGCTAGCGGCGGTGGGAAAATGCGCCCCCATCTTTGAACACCCGTCGCGCATCGCCGCCGAGACAATACATCACATCGCCCCCGCGAGCTCGGCGCATTCTCCAATCTGCGCCCGGGACGCTCGGACGAGCAAAGCACGAATGAACTGCAGGCTCGAAAGAAGAATAAAAAAAAGGATAAATAAATTAGAGCAGTTCTGCGGTATAAATAAAGCCACAGTCATTTTGTACGGAAAGCGCGGTCCCTACAAAGGCCCCGCGAGAGATCGCTCGGCAGAGGAGAAGGAATGCGAAGAGCACTAATCGAGTCAGTGTTGACCGACCCCGCTTTGGTATGCGGGGTACAGCGCTTGCATGTAGACGGTACGCCGCTAATGACTTTTCTTCGGGTTGATACGGATGGAGACGCTCTGGCCAGACATGATCGTCTTTTTGTGATGCATCGTGATTATAAGGCGAACGATTTGTGCCGGGTAGAAAGGGGACGGGTCTGGTTTCCCGATGGTCCTCCTCACGGAGCATCGGAGACTCCGGGCCCGATTGAGAAATACGGGCTGCGAGCGTGTGATCGAGCTAGGCTATCGTGACCGCAGCCAAGGCTGTTGTGGACCGAGCCGAAGAGGTCATTATGCAGTCTTCATTTAAAACCACTTCCCTTTAGAGTCAGAAGCGCAGACACAGATGGCTATGGACAAAACCCTACCGAGTCAGTGTATCTAATGGTGGCGGAAAGGAGGACAGTAAAGGTAGCACAGAAGGAGTAAAACAGACATGCATGTTGCTACAGGGACGGATTTATGCGCAATTCTGGCAAGGAAGGAATAAGGGTGGGGTGGGGGATGGGGGGGGCCGAGAAATCAAAATCATCACACGTTTTCGCGTATTCCACGAAGTCCATTAGGAGCGAACACTAGGCAGCTCGCACGAAGTTGTGTGTGTGTTTGGGGGGGGGGGGGGGGGGTAACAATGCTAATGTTACTGCACGTTAGTGTCCCTTGGTCATTACGTTGCTTGATAGTCCTAGGGCATTATTACGTCAAAGTAACATTATTACGTCCCCCTTCAAGCCAGTGAAACATTCTACACACCGTTTTCATTTCCAAAATCACAAGGTGACACCGCCATGGAGGCCATCGCCAGTTCAAGCGCTCGTTTCCCCAGGTCCACTGAAGCGCCAGCCCGTCATAACGAATCAAAGCCCCTCCGACTGAATATATGCCCTGGGACTATCAAGCAACGTAATGATCAAGGGACACTAACGTGCAGGTGAGTGTCTAATATCCCTTTTTAGTCACGATGACGAGGACCCAAAAGGATGTCCACAATATAGAGTACCCTGTTCTCAGCTTCGCACCACTTGCACAGGGGCGACGCATAAGATAATTTCAAGTTTACAAAGCCGCACAGACACGCTCTAAGTAACAGGGCGGATGCAGACTTGACTACTGAAACCCTCTATATCAGGACCCCACCATCATCCCATTTCGACCCAAATTACGGCCACTAAACTCACAGCTACACAGGAACAACAAGAAAACGCCTGCAAGAACGGTAAAACCATGGTTAACGGATGGTTAGCCAGCGGGGTCGCCGCACTGTTCCTCGTCTCGCACCTAGGGCGCGCGTCTCGTCGAGCGTAAAGACCAGCGGAGGCCCAACGACGCGTGATGTGCGGCGCAGGGAGGGAGAGAGTGGGGAAGAGGCGCCCAGCGCGAAAGATGAATCGCGCGCGAAGGGGCGCCGACGAACGGTGGCACCGCGGCGGCCCGGTCGGGCTGCGTCGGTTGGCAGCAGCCGGCCAGCTAACCGACTTCCGATGCGGAATTGAATCGATGATCCAGTTATGTAAAACAGCGCAGCGCGCTTCACCGCCGCCTTGACGCGGCCGCGGCGGTGAGGTGTGCCGTTCGCACGCTGGAGCGATTTCGTTCGCATCGCTGGACAGTTGGGACCCCACGGCGCAACGCAAGCGAGACGTTCACGCAGCGTCCAAGAGACCAACCCTTCACCTCTTTCGTAAGCCTTCGTTTCGGCGGTACACCCTAACAAGAAAGGAGTAAAAAGGGAATAAGCTGTGCTCACTACAGGACGGATTACCCCATTTTTATTCCCAATTGGCGTATTCGTGTTGATAGTACAGACTTCCTTACGGGGCTTCGGGGGAGCGGCGAACTTTGGGGACGGCAGAGGTGCATCACGCTGAACTTTGAATGAAAGGTCGACAGGATCATAGCGCGATGGGACACGTTTTCTAGCTAAGCACAGCAGACTTTCTCTGAGGGACAAAGCACCGTTGTTCACAAAAAACCTTCGCCTTTAAACACTGAGTGATCGGAATGTCACAGGACATTCGAAGGAAGGTGTGTGGTCACGAGATTAAATGGGTCTTGCTCGCGTGAACTTTGTAATGGGCGCTGTCACATGGTGGGGGAAGATAGATGAAGAGAGGGAGAGCGACCGCTATCATTTCTTCCTCCCGGATAGAGGGGGGGGGGGGGGGGGGGGGGGGTATTATCTTTTTAATATTTTCAACACAAGTGCAGCTATGCTACCGAGTATGAATGTGGAATGTTTTTAATAAACAGTGCGCTCTATAGTTTTCAGTTTTGTTTGGGACTCGGGCTTCGCAGATCGGTCGTGCTACACGCATTCAGCAGAGGCAGAAAAGCAAGAGAGGACGGTTGTCTTCTTTACTCACTCAAGCTTATCTTACGGCAAGTTTGACAACTTAGGTTAACGCTGTCCTAACATTGGATGTTCGGCACTAACCCCAATGCACCATGAGCTCTCATCACGGACGTAAGTGGAGACCAGAAAACTTTAACTACTGGGCTCCGCTCAAGCAGCACTGCAGATGGAACGATCCTCAGGACTATAAAAAAATAAGGTGGCTTGTTAACGGATTTCTTTCTTACTTGAGCACACGTATACAATCTACCTGTTGTATCCTCAATTCTGAAACGTTTCTTTGGAGTTAGAATGATGAAGGTTCATGCGTTCGGCCTGGGCACCAGTCCCAACTGCGCATGATTTTATGCAATTAAGGTCGCTATCGACGATTCGTCCTTTATTTAGTGAGTGTAAACCACGCCATTATAGGACACGACACGAAGGTGGCCCCTGCCGACTTAGTCCAGGGATAGTATAGTAGCCGTAGTTCAGGGTTAATGACATGGCCATAATGTGCCATGATGCCATAACGGCCATAATGCGCCAAACACATGGCGATTACTGACTGCGATTAGTGTTTTCCAAGGGTAGAAGCCTAAACTTTGCTCCTAGGGCATAGGCTAAACGGCTGTAGAATAAAATTATCTAATTAAAATGCAGTTGAAGTGCTTTCAGAAACGGATGACTGGTGAGCAGGAGGACAGGCGCCTTTACTTTGCAGCGGACGTGATCCGTCAGTGGATGTGGACGTGGTGATAGTGGTAATTATAGCGAAACACGAGCTTTCTGGCCATTCGAGCAGCTTCAGCACCAGCAGTTAGTCCCTCGCGCCGCACCCAGTGCGAATCCACTATTCCTCATCTGCACTATGCATCCTCGGAAGACCGGAATCCCCGGAATTCTACGGGGCCCCATCAAAGCCCCGCATTGCCCCATCAAGTAGGGGTTCAGCGGCCGCGCTAAGAGAGCAGCGTCACGCGGGAGGCCAACGTGCGCGAGCACCTGCGGCGTGAAGAGCTTCCGCGCGGAACTCGCAACGCTGGCCAACCGTGGACGCGAAGGGCGCCTTTCGAGTCGAGCTTGGATGCGCTCGGCTGGGTGCCCGCTCGCGCATGCGCGGACGTTAAACGCGGAGCGGACAGCTCCGCGCTTTTCTACACTACGCACGAAGGCCGCGCGTGCGTGCACTTGCTGACGTAACCATCGAAAGAGCAGAAAACGCGGCAACATACGAAGCGAGCCTCGAAATAATTGCGAGCCAGCGAAATGGCCCCGACGTACACCGTTAGCCTCAGCGAAACTTTTAAGTTTCGCACGCCATAGAGTGCAGAAACAATGTCAAGCGCTTGTTCATACCCTACGAATAACTTCGAGTGTCATGTATTTGCGCATTTTTTGCAAGTGCTACGCAGCAGCTAAGCTTCGCTTCACAGCTCACACCTCGTCATAAGAAGCAGCCTGCCATGCATGTAACGGCAAGCGTTTCCAGTGGACAACGAAGTGTCCTTACTTTTATACAGATCTTACGGTTACAAAATGGCAAGTTTTCGTGACGCCACAGCACTTCTGCAAGACTTCACAGTCCCTTAGGTAGGTAGCTATTCGAAGTACTCAGATAGATGTAAAAGTCATAAGCAAGCGGAGGAGCACGCGTAAGGAGGCATACTGAAGACTCCCTGCCCGGTTAAAAAACCGAATGCGACGGGTGAGCCAGTATACATGTCCGAGCCAAAAATCAGAGCAGACTAGGTTAGCAAAAACGCCATATACGCGATCTATTCTCGGAAAACGAACCATGCACAAACAGAGTGCCGGACTCGGTCGGCACGACATTGCGGAAATAAATCGTGTAGATCCAACGCCAGAGCACAATGATGTCAGCAGCCCGTCGGGCGGTCAAGCCGAAGTTAAGGCAATGTCAGTGCATCGCGCAACAAAGAGAAAGCGACAAGGCACCGAAACCGAGCAGCAATCCCGCTGAATTCTGGCCGAGACGAGCCAACTCAAGACCCAGCCACTGAGTGCAGCATTCAGGTGCTTCTGAGACGCAACAGATGGGCTCATAAACACAGCTCCCGGAGGACGGCCGCATCTAAAAAGAAACAAACAGGATTCGCAACTTTCCCGAGACTATATACCCTCCATTTACAACAGACTGCAAACGCGACGCCGCTGCCGCGGGTGCTGCTGGGCGAGTCGCAATTCTTCGTAGTCTCGTGCAGGTCTCCGTGAGAAAGTTACGGCGGCGCCATATCTTAACGAGATCGCGCAGGCAATTAAGGGGAGGCCGCGCTTCCCTCTCTGCAGGACAAACCCTCGCCCGCACCGTAACCAAGAGTGGCGCGCCGGCGAAACTTTCGCGAAGGAAAGGGGGAAGGGAGGTGGGTCCTCTGCCACCAGCAGCGCCAGGTTATGAACGGCACCGCTGCTGCGTGCACAGTAACCGGCGCAGGAGGCGACCGCCTGTGCAGCAGCCACGTCGCCGTGGTTTCGCGTCGCCGTCCACAAAGCCGTCCCGGCACGGTGGCGCGGCTCTAATACTTCTCGGCTCGGCAGTTCAGTTGCCTGCAGTGGGCTGGAGACCCGCTGACGCCGCCGACGTGGCCGCCGAAGTAGCGTGTGGTTCCGAACGCTGCTAGCAGAACACTATAGCGTCAGTCCTTCAGTTTAGTACTCGCACGTACTTCTCAGCGCCCACCAGAGGTCCTCGGACTAGGTAGTGTAACGTGGTTAGCATAAAACATTTTAAGCAATGTTTATTCGAAGTGAAGCAGGAGAGAGTTAATTGACATCGAATTGAGTAGTTGTCCTGCCGTGCACGTAGTTGGGATGATGAGGATGATGATATCTATAAACGAACTGCACCTGAACTGCGCACAAGACGGAGCGCGAACTCAATCGTCAATGCGCCCAATGCCATACGCTTTCGACTGCGTCGCGCGAAGAGTACGTGGACCTCTGTGCCCCCCGTCAACACAGTGTTCTCCAAAGGTTCTTTATAGGTGGAGCGGCAGGGGAACTGAACACTCATCCTTGTTTTCCCGTTTTGTCAATGGCCGCGAGACTGGATGGAACTCAGACACGCACGTGATCTTGAATCAGAATGGGTCAAAATGAGCACATCTTTTCGGCTTGCCTGCAGTAGCCTGAACCAAAGGTGATATTACTGTAATCGCCTCGCCACAATGGCCAGTTGATTCGCCACATAACGTACCTCCCGAAACTTTAACAGCGACGTGGTCTCACTACGCCACGTCGCCGCGGAGCCATCGCCACTCCATTTCTTCCATTCCACCAGGCTGCGGCGAATCATTAACAACGTGATGCTGTTAAAGCCAGATTCACATGTCACGTGACGTCACGTGACGTACCACTTTTGGTCCGTGTAGTTCACTCGTGACCGACAATGTCGGTATACTAGCATGGCGAATGATGGTGAGCCTGCCTAATCCGCTCAACGCCACCTACAAAGGTGAAGACCTGAGCAGCGGCGATAGCGTATTAGACGTGGGCGCGGCGTGCTCCACTACGTGGCCCAGGCGCGAGCCTCACGTGACGCCTGGTCCGCAGGTCCGTTGTGTGAACCGGCCTTAACAAGTGGCGCGGATGTCTGAGCCACATGAACGGTTCAGGCTCGTGGGAAGCTGCATCGTGGAACCAGACTTGTTTCCTAGGCGACCCCTGTGCCATCCGGAACTTGAGCCTCAGCCCGACTACTTAATCCAACAACCTGATTTGGGAGGTTTCCCCATTTTTTTCAGTCGACACGCTCGTGAGGGACAGTAAAGAAGGCTTCGTGAGTAGATCTTTAAAGTCTCATGCACGTCTTTTTTTAAACACGGGTTCTATAAAACAATTTTGGACAGGAAAAACGTGAGTAAATAAATGGAAGTAGTTACCATGCGTGGTAGCCCTGGAAATCGTTCAGTGATCAGTCCATAACTAGTTCAGTGAAATTTAATGCTGTGCCCGTCACGCCCTTTCCCGTCATTTACATGCAAACGTGAGTGATTGATGCATGCAGATGAGACACGCCACCCTTTCGCAAGTGAGGCAGCAGCAAAAACAAAAAGAAAAGAAAGGAAACGACTGCATTACCGGCACACTATAAACACATTGCGCGGCTGTCAACCTAGCAATAACAAATGGAGTAATTGCAGGCTGCAGACGGTTAAGTATTGGTTGGACATCAGCGTCTATATACCATAAACATTGTACTAGCAGAGACCGGGCGTGATGCCACTGCATACAGAGTTGGGAGTGTCTCAGCACCGACCACGCTGCACGCAAGTAACGAAGCGGCGGTGCCGGATTAATTAATGCCGCCCAAGACGGTCCCAGCAGGCGGAAGAGCTGGGTCCCTCGCGTCGCCAGGCGACAGTGGCCCCGGCAATGACCACTCCGCTATCTCAGTGCAAAAACGCCGGCTCACCTCTTTCTCTCTCTCTCTCTACGGGTCCATTCTCTTGCGCTGCACAAACGTAAGCAGCCCCTTCTACCTTCACCCTCCTTCCTCTTCTCTCCATCGTGTGTCCAGCGCCTCCCGTGTGAAGTGCACGGCGCCCACCAGAACTCGGCCTGTCCGAAGAAGGAAATTGGCTCTCGGGCGGTCCGCGCGTATTCTGCCTCCGTCGAGGTCCCATCACGGCGGAGATGGGTCGGTCTTTCACCAAGGCGGCCGCGCAATCGTGCCCTGTCCTATCAAAGCGAGAAGAGGAGCTGAAGTGACGGTGCCTCTATTCGTGTGCCTTGGGCGTAAAGGTGCAGATCGAGTGACCGTCACGCGTACGGATTGTATAGACGAAGAGACTTGAAGAGATCGATTACCACGCCTAGGCCTTCTCCTTCTCAGCTATGGACGGTCCACCTCTGGCCGTGCATTTCTTTTGGCGTGTCAGGGCGAGGGATACTTGAATCTGTCGCTAGCAGCTACCAGGCCTGCTACTCAAATGCCCGATTTCCACGCTGACGCGAATACCGTTAACGCGGTGAAGAGAGGACCGCCTTATCAACAGAAAACAAAAGCAACATGAGAACAACAAATTTCCTGTCTGCCAGCGCGCCGGCGACCATTGGGTACTAACCCGATTTCTCAAAGATTCGGAGGCGCACTTTAATGCGAAGGCACTATTGACCTTCTAACCTCGAAAATGCCGGTGTGTGGTGAAGCCTCTGAAGTTAGTCACGTGATGCGGGAAATGGAGGGAAATAAACAAGACTAACTGTGTAACGATGGCTAGGTTTGTTTAGGGTGGGGTAACTAATGACAATGATAAATCCCTTCAGTGTAAAGGCCTTCCTGGTAAAAACCTTTAGGTAAAAGGTTTTTATGGTAGAGGCATTTATGGTTAGGGCCTTTATTGTAAGAGTCGTTCCCCTTTAAACATAATGGTGCGAAACTCGCGGCGCTCCCGGGCTGGTACGTTTCTGCGCAAGCGAAGGCAGCAGCCAGAATTAATTCCCGCTTTCTAGGAAACAAACACGCATTGCGGGGAAGGGCAACAACTTGAATGAGCACCGAGAGCCTCTCAGCACACTGCAGAATTTCAAGGGAGGATTCGGATACAGTGAAAGAGAGAAAGGGATAATTGTGAAAAGCCGAAGTGCTCGCGCTGAACGAACGCTTCAGCGTTGCCTTTAAACCGGGCACGAAAAACAGCGCTGGCGAGAAACAATGGCTGCCTTGGACGCACACTATGCGTGCGCAGCTCTGAAAAGAGTTACCACTGAACGCGAAAGGCAAGAAAAGTTGTTCATCGAAGATTAAACGAAACCGACTGTTCCTCCAAGAGGTATCTGCCTTTCTTTGTTCTTCATTCTTTCGTTTCCTTTTCTTTCCACAGGTATTTCGTACGCCTTTGTATGTGCGCGTTCCTCTCATATGTCATGTTCGTTCTTTCTTTTCCTCCACGACCATTTATTTAAAGCCCAAGCGTCTTGAGAATGCACGCAGACTTCGTGGAAGGGAAATGATGGCAGAAGGCAACGACGAAATCCCCCTTTTCGTATTTGCTCGGCAGATTTGCCGACGTCCAGCGACTGTTGTTTGACGAGCGCAAATGTTTTTTCGCGCGAGTTCGCGGTTAGCGCGCGCGTGAATCAATTATGTAGTACACAGTCGAAACCTGACTCTGAGAAGTCGGAGAGGAACAACAAAGCGAGAGAAGAAGGAAGAGGAGGCTCTCGGCAGCTCATACACGGGGCTGCCTGCGCCCAATTGTTTTTCACGGGCTCTTTACTGCGAAGCTCTCCGGAGTCCACTTGTGATGGGCTTTATGCACGGACAGCAGGCACAAGGTTAATGCACCGCAAGCCATCTCACGCAATGTAACAGAGAATTTTTTTTTGACGATTTCAGATTTATAATAAATATACTGCGCAAAAAACAAAAAAAAAAAACGGACGCACAAGGAGGAAAGCAGACACAGCACGACTGCTAACTCTCAATTAAACCTTAATTGGCAAAACCTGTCACTTATAAAAGGAGCCCTCAAAGACCTATACGTGATCATACAGGGTGCAAAAACATAAAACTACACACAGATGCACGCTACGCTGAAAGGTTGTCAATAAACGCGATCTCTTTATCAGACAGACAGACTGACGGTCCTTGTCCGATAAAGAGATCGCGATTATTGTCAACATTTGAGAGTTGGGTGCACGGTGGAAGAAACAGACTTCCACCGTGGTTGGGTGCATCTGTGTGTGTTTTTGTTTTTTCACCCTCCATGATCACGTGTTCGTTTTATGAGTGTTCCTTTTATAAATGACAGGTTTTGCAAATGAAGCCTCGGTTGGGGGTCAGCCCTCGTCCTGCATCCGCCTTCCGTCAGTTTTTTGCGCTGTTTATTCAGTATCACCTTTACCAGCTCGCCCAGCTCAAGCTTTTGTTAGGGAGAGTTATAAATTACTTGGGACATCTAATTACCTTATGTATTGGCAATGCCGCAGCATTAGACGCTGTTCATGCCTTTACCGGAAGTGACGACACGTGCGGTCTGGTGACGTCACTTCTCTCCAGCCAATCAAAATTATCCGGCCTTGTGACGTCACTTTCTTCCAGTCAATGGTCGAATTTTATGACCAAGAACGCATTTCTCCTTCCGCCGAGGCTTTTAACGCTATTGCATTAAAAAAACAAGTGCGGGTATAAACTTAGAAAGCAAGGCAGCACTGGGGGCGAGTTGGTTGCACATTTTTTATGTACAACGAAAAAAAAAGATGTAAAAATAAAAGCTTTGGCTGTTCCCTCTCCGTCACCCGGAACTCTGGCAAAAAATAAATAAATGAACAGAAAAAACCGGGCGAGGAGTGAGGGGGAGCACTCCTCCACCCCTGCCGGTGAGCCTGAAGGAGTGTATACAGACGGCGGCAGTTCGCGCGAGGCGAGATCGGGATGCAGATCTCACCGGCGGCCACGGGGCGTGAAAGGGCCGTCCGCAGTATATGCTCGGTTCGCGTGACAGAGAGCGCGCGCGTGAAACTGCCGCGGGCGAAAGCGTGCGCGCGAACGCCTTCCGTGGCCGGCGACGGAGGCTGGCGGTGTTTCGTGCGCGGGAGACGTGGATGCGTATGCATCACGGTGTCGGATCGGCCGGAGCGGTCAGTACGAACGACGCCTCGGGGTGTATACTGTATAACATGCATGCCTCCAAGAGCGCGAGTGGTATAGAGCGGGAGCGGTAGGGCTCGCATGGACTATATGCATATGCATTAAGTGATTGCATGCAGAGCGCGGGAAAAAAGTTTGGGGCCAAGGCTCCGAGGCGAAATGTTTTTGTGCCGCCGGTTCGAGCGAATCTACAGCTATGCGCGTGGGAGAACTATTAAATAAATCACACCACAACTCAGTATAGTCTCGCCTTCAGCAGGACGCCCAAGCAATCGCTGACGCCAGTAATTAATCTACAGAAAAGTAAGACGTCAAGATAATCCCTAGCCAGCTGCCATCGACCTTGCGCAGTACAGCACACGTGTGAGGCTGTTGATTCGAGGCTTTTCCCGCATCTCTTTCAGTTCGCTCTGCTCCATTCACTCAAACGCGTATACATGTCAACTTATGCACCCGTGTGTGCTTCCATGTTAGCTCTTTCATCACACTCACTCACTCACTCACTCACTCACTCACTCACTCACTCACTCACTCACTCACTCACTCACTCACTCACTCACTCACTCACTCACTCACTCACTCACTCACTCACTCACTCACTCACTCACTCACTCACTCACTCACTCACTCACTCACTCACTCACTCACTCACTCACTCACTCACTCACTCACTCACTCACTCACTCACTCACTCACTCACTCACTCACTCACTCACTCACTCACTCACTCACTCACTCACTCACTCACTCACTCACTCACTCACTCACTCACTCACTCACTCACTCACTCACTCACTCACTCACTCACTCACTCACTCACTCACTCACTCACTCACTCACTCACTCACTCACTCACTCACTCACTCACTCACTCACTCACTCACTCACTCACTCACTCACTCACTCACTCACTCACTCACTCACTCACTCACTCACTCACTCACTCACTCACTCACTCACTCACTCACTCACTCACTCACTCACTCACTCACTCACTATCCCTCCTACTGCAAATAACACGCTGGAGAAGGCAAGCTCCTGTGCGACCACTTTAGCACATCTGCCTGCGGTCTCATTTCCAACGTGTGCGTCCCCACAGAAATCTGCTCACGTTCGGTATAGACAGTGCAAGCGTCGCCGCATTACACTGGAAGGCCCATCCATAAACACAACGGTTACATCCCATTCACGAGGCGAAGCAATCTCAAGGCGCAGCTCACGCCTTTGACGGCAGCCACACTATACAACCACGACACCCAGCGAGCCAGCCAGCTCCGGTGGTCCCTACTCTATGCATCTGCAGTACAGAGCCACGGAGCCTCTGCACGAGAGCGATAGCTCCGAGACTGCGGCGTCGTCACACGGCGGCCCCTATTAATTACGCAATTAGGCGCGGAATGCCGAGTCGCGCACGCATACATAGCAGCAGGGCGCAGAAAGCCCGCAGCGCCCCCTGTACGAGCACGCCATGCGCGCATAGGCGATCACGCACACACGAGGCAGCAGCGCGCCTGTTCGCCGGAACAATGCGTCAGGCAGCGTCGTATAACACCCGAGCATTCCGAGCGAGGGGCTCAGCTGGGCTTGCAGGTTTATTGCTTCCGCAAGCAGGACTTTCTTTCGCGCGGGTGGGCCGAACGCGACTCGGGGCCCGCTAGGGTGGGGATGATAGATGGTATACGCTAGCACCGGGATGGAGGCTGTGTGCAACAGAGAAGCGAAACGGCGGCTAATGAGAACGGGGAAGGAATATGAAACTATGCGCCGGAGGGAGCTTTCTTGGTTCTGCTGCCACGGGCCTGCGCACAAAATGCGTTGGGAGCGCAGGATTGCGGGAACCAATACTAGAGAGTTTTAGCGTAACTCAACCATCTCCCTAATATATGAGTAATGGATGGAGCGGAACATGCGAACGAAAAGACGGAGGCGAGCGCAGACTGTACCGTTTATCCGGACCTCCATATATCAAGGACTTGAGAAGTGTTACGTGTATCCCTATTATTGACTTCCAATCAAATGGGGGAAAATCTGGCTTCTAGGCGCTGCCAGTCAAGCTAGGCCTGCCATCTGTATTCGTTACCCTTATGCACAACAAAGATTGTATTGTATTGTATTGCATTGTATTGTATTGTATTGTATTGTATTGTATACCGCTCCAGACCTGTTAGGGCCTGTTAAGCCAGTATAAGGCCACAATGTTCGTTCTGCTCTCGTTTTTCGTTCTAGCTTTAAACGCATGGAGGCCTGTCACGACGCCATGAATCACACAAAAACATGTTTTCGCGTCCCTTCCACTTACTCCTCACTCGTCATTCTCATTTTATTTGTGGTGTTCGTCCGTTGACGTGGTACTAGTATTAGGCATACATCCTTCACTAGCAGTGCGAACTTCGATTCTTTTCACAGCGGATCGAGTATGCCGCGATAGAAATATAGGAACGTCGCGCAGACGAAAGAAACGAAAATTTTAAGCACATAAACAAGCTCGAGCAAGCAGAAAGTGACAGAACTCGGTTTGAGCACAAGATGCTTTAAAAGAGTATTACGGAGTTGTAGCCTGTGCATGGATAGGGTAACTTGTGATAAACATAATCGATTCATGACGCTTTCACACTTATTTAACCTGTCGCGAATAATATCGCGCATACACTCTAAACACAGTAACCTATGAAGTAACTTTTGGACGTGAGTAACTTTTGTCACAAAGGTTACAGTTGATGTTTTTTTGATGTTTTGATTACGTTTTCTTTATTTTTGTGGAGCCCAAAGGTTACAACGGCCATAAGTCAACCGTTTCAAAGGTTACGATGAAAAAATTGCCAAGTAACCTTTGCGCAGTAACTTTTGGTCAGCACGGTAACCTATATGCGTCGTCAATCCAGGAGATATGCACATATAGAGGACGTATGCTGCTTTATGTGCGGGAATGCGCTTTTCGGATGCAATGGGGCTGCGGTTTCGACCGCAAGGGGAGACATCGAAGTAAGCTATCGCATGAGCCCAGTATACTGCTGCTTTGGGTCGCAGACACATTGAATTGCGCGTTATCAGATATCTGTCTTCTTATTTACCAAACGAGGCTGCGAATGCAATGCAAATGCAGTATTTTGCGGCGGAATATATATGAGAACACATCTTGAATGTTCGATTCCTTTTCATGAGCTTTGCGAAGAAACCCAACGTGCTACTTCTCTAATGGTTTGTACCGATTTTATTGCGCGAATAAACGTTGATAAACAAATATTTCAAATTACATGTAATTTCTAGATGACTCTCATAGAGCCTATTTCTCATCTTTCTCGAACCGATACGCGATAACAACGGTCGCAATTGATAGTAAAAAATCAGACATATGGAAGGGCAGCACCTGGGAAGGCGACAGCGGACGTAACCGCATTTGCAGGCCGCCGAGTGCGCGATTCGACTTCCCTTCATGTGGCTCTCTACATACGCCTCCAATGTATCATTTAAGGTGGCAAATATACATGTATATCACAAATCAAAACGTAATGCGCCCACGGTACGAACGGCGGCGCCTATAAGAAACGAGTAATTGACAAAGAACTACTCGAAATATGGCATGACGGCCGCTCCAGTATGCGTGAGACGCGCATGCGCAGTCGGCCGGCGCTTCACCCAATGAAAAGCGGCGCTTCTGTTTCAAAACGCTTGGCATCGTTGCACGCCGGCAAGTCTGGACGGCGGGAAGGCTCGGAAGTTGCAGCGTTGCGGAGGCTGCTTTGTTCTTGGAACCGAGAGTTGGAACCGTTTGTGAACCACGCCGTCTTTTGGTGGCGTTTCTGCAGTGGTCTGTTTGGGGTAATGTCGCTAAGCAGCAGGAACCTGTGTGGTACGCTGCGCGGCAGCTGCAACGAACCTCAATGTGACTGTAGACGATACGTCGTTGTGTGCTCGGCAGACAGCTCCGCGCCCAGCGCTATTCGTTGCGACTACTGCAATCACGTTCCAGGGGTTCGTGGAAGAATAACGGACTTAGGTGAGTGTCCTTTTTTTTTTACCATATGCACAGTAACGACCTGCGAAGTCATTTATTTCATGCTTGTCAAAGTGCGTATTTTATTTGTTTGCCAAAGCAGCTTCATTTCTAAGCCTCGTTGAGTGCACTTCGAAGCGAAATCTGGTTCAGTAGTTTGAGTGCCTCATTCACCTATTGCGCGGGGTTTCGTGCCAATAAGTTTGGTTATCCAGAATATTGGTTCTAGACTATTGTTGCCGTATGTCATTTGGGGTGATTAGGTGCGATAATACGGGGGCAATCCAGCGCCAATTCTTGATCGTTTGCATGCGTGTGCGCGCGTTTTTTTTTTTTTTTTTGCATACGTACAAGAGAGCACGCTTAAAACGCACGGCGGTACTTTTTTAATTAAGGATGCGATTTGGGCGAGTTGGTATTGTAAGCTATCTTATGACGCAATTCCACATCGGCGCTATACTCTCTCCCAGTCGGCGGCAGTCGTCTCTTCGACTCAAGTGGCGCTCATGTGAATCTGGCTCGGTGCGCCGGTCGGTGCAGAGTGCCTACCGCATTGCCTGCCTATCCCCTTTCCTCTCTTCCCGGCGCCGTCTGGATACTGTTTGTGTTTGTGATGGTTGTTTTTCGCCAGTGCGGCGCGTCAACTCATCAGCGTTGGCGGCGGGAAGCGCAGCGCAGGGTGTGTGGTGCGCGAGCGATCTGAGCGGACGTGCGTAAGAAAGTGCGAGCCCCATTGAAGTGCGCTAGCAAGAATTAAGTTGTAACTGCAATATATCCGGTGTTTATTCTCACAATTTGTGTGTGCGTCGAGTGTCCATACTCGCTCCCCCTCCCGTTATGGTCATCTCTAAAAGTATTGATTCATAGTGAAAATACTGCGGGTAAACGAGACGAGCAAAGAAAGACACAACACATCGTCTCGTTTTCCCGCGCTGTTTTCACTATGACGCGGTACTTTTGTTTTGAATCTGAATTCTGGAACTTTGCACGTCGTTTCATTGATTATCAATTGATTGGTGCGCCATACGATTTTGGCAATACAACTGGGCCCATTAAAAAAATTGGCTGTGGTTTGACCAATGGCCATCCCGAGTAGAATTGCGGAAGCAACAGCGCAGCAATCTCAGCGGCGGCGTTGCGATGCGGTAGGCACTGCGATGTTCTTTGTATACCATGTTTCACTCTGGTGAGAATATCAGCCATGCTTTAAGTATGAATGGTTGCTCACTGGCTCGAATTTAACATTCCACAGATCCCAATGCCTGAAGAGTTGCAAATGACTGCACCTCATGTATATACCTGTGCTGAACACACTTGTGTTTACGCTGGAAATAGTAAAGAAGTGATCTTCATCAGCAACGGCAACCTATACAGCGTGCCCTCATCTTCTGCCTGGTGACATATTACATAAAAAACCTCAACTATCCACCGGCATTTTCCGCCATACTCATCCTGCTGCAGAAGATTGCCCTGCCAGACACTTCAGTGCCATGTGGACTACTGACGAACCGACTTAAGAGCTTGTTCATGCTCTTGAAAAAGAATAATTTGTTCTAATTTTCTGGAAAGATATGTGTTTCAATTGTTCACTTTCTAATATGTTCAAGTATATTTTCTACAGCTAAATTGAGCAAGTGTTTTTTTTTAACTGCAGTACACAAGTTGATGTACTTATGCGATTGTTGTCAGGCTTATAGCACTGTTAATGTTACAAGTTATTGGTCATGTCATTGTGTATCTTTGTTCATGAAATGACTGGAGTCACAAAGGGCTTTTGCTTATATAATCTAGGCAAGTTGTGCTGAATTCGCTGATGTTATGTACCTCTAAAAGCTGTTAGGCACATGTATATCTCTGGTTGCTGTTTAGCCAAGATGTTTAGATCGATTGATTTTGTTGTTTACGTTTGCATGCGGCCGCAAGTTTTAAAAGAACTCATGTTATCTGCACTGCTTGGACCACCTTGCTTGATCTCTAATTGTATAGTCATTTTAATCTTTCTTTTAAGAAGTGTGATAATTAAGATATGTGAACAAAATATTGCCTTCTCTGATATTTTTGCCTTTTAATATTTTGTGTCTGTTGTATCCCTTACACAATGTCAAGTTGACTTGGCACTTGGTCTTGAATAATAGACCTTTTATTTTGTTCTTTTTGGTATTACAATTACAGTGCCTATTTTTTTATTTACATTGCAATAAGAGTGATATGCTGTAGCCAAGCTCTACTCGAAGCGAGACTTCATCTGAGCATGCTTAATTGAGTTGCTTGTTCAACGTGGTTCTGTTTGGCATGTCAACAGTAATACTGTATTATGGGCCCATATTTCAGTGCCTTGCATACCCATTTATTGTGATACATTTTTTTGCAAAAAGTTTGCAGAAATGGGGCCTAGAACATACCTGCATCTGTTACATTCTTTAGTTTTTCTTTAATGTAGACAATATTTGGGAAGTTTTCTGTATTTCCTCTAGTCTTGAAGACGTTGGAGTCAATTAAAAATTTGCTTATCATATGCCGATGTTTGTCATTTTTCTCCTTTCTAAACCATTCTCTTGTTTTGCCAATTTTGTTCCATTCAAATTGAAATCCAGCAGAGCTCTGTATTTCATCACCTTCAGCAAGTTGCAACGAAATTTTTGCCATTTTTAGGCCAGCCATTGTGGCGTACAAAGGTTACACATTTTGGAGCACGTAACCTATAGCTAACTTAATGAAGTATACCTTTGTAAAGGTTACAGCGCTAAAAAAGTTGCGTAACCTATGCGTAAAAAGAAGTAACCTTTACCATTTGTAACTTTCACAAAGGTTAAAAGTGGAAAGGTTACATTGTGTAACCTTTAAATTATAGGTATACTTCAATGTGAAAATGTGCACCTTTACAAAGGTTACCTAAAGGTTACCGTGTTTAGAGTGTACCTGTGCTTATAGCGAGTTGCGTTACCAGCACCGAAACGCATACATAGTGTGTACCGTGTGTAAAGTTGATTTTCTCGGGCAGATTTGAAGTGGAAAAAAGGAACTAGTTCGGAAAGAGGACAAGAAGAATGACAACGCTCGCACCGCCTTCTTTTTTCTATCTAATTATCACTTTCTTTTTATTTACTTCTCTTATAAGTCGCCAAACGAGTTAGCAGTTACCAGTTACCACAGATCACCGAATAAGCAGTTCAACCGCACAAACTCCGCAAGTACGGCGTACAGAAGGACGAAGACACTATGCTCTCGCATCTCCCTCGAACCTCTAGCCAGACTGGAATGTGCGCAGTAATATAAACAAAAAAATTCCAACTCAAAGTGAGAACAGGGAGACAGGTGCATGACGATGCAATTGAAGCCTCTCGCTATATTACAGTATTAGAACGAGATAGCTCTCACCGTTGTGAGAACACAGTCTACGCAGTGGCAAGATCCGTCAACAGTCGGGTATATAAACAACCGTTGCCGTGTGCTTAACGGCTCGCTGCCCCGTACCGTCCGTACAAAGATACATAACTGAACAATTTGAAAATAAACAAAGCCCCTGTACATCTCCTAACATGATCGTCTTTGCTGCCCTACCTTTCTCCATCGGGTGGGAAGACTCCGCCACTGAAATCCATTCCTGAAGAACATATCCAGAGCTTCGCAAGATCACGTGAAGGCCGCGCACGGCGGTGGAGAACACCGGAGGCAACTGCGCGCGCGACCTCAACGGCTGCGCGAGCACAGGCAGGTGACGCCGGAGCCGTTCGCCGGGCTCTCTCTGGCCGACCGCGGCACCGGTCGGAGGCAGGTGATTCGGCCGAACTCGTTGTCCTGGTTTGTTTTATTTTTATTTTTTCCCTTCATACCTCTGTCGGTGACGTAACCAGTCGACGCCACCTGCGCTCTAGTGTGAGACTGAAGGGACAACCTGAAGACGAAGGCGGAACAGTAAATGGCTAATGGACCTTTACATCCCAAGGAAACACTGTGGGCTATGAATATTCAGGTGTGTGGAGGGCTTCAATTAATTTAGGTAAGCAGCCCATCACATAAACGCTGGATTCCTTTGGACAGTTGCCCGGCCGGACCCCCGCGAAGGATACAAGACATGTATATCTCCGAAATTAAGTTCTTTCCCTTTCCTTATCCACTCTTTCCCTGCTTCCTTTCTCTTTTCCACAAGCTGCGCGATATGTGTAGGTGTTGCCATTTTTAAAGGAAAATTACGCAGCGAATTTTTGCTTCCATCAGAAGCGCGCCAAAGCTCGTTCTCGGAAACAAGCAAAAAACGAAAGTACAAACACAAGCACACGGGAGGTTAACCACTTCGTTAGAGTATGCGCCGCGAGGTGCGAATTACAGCGCACGACAGTCCCTTCCCGCATAATATCGGCACCCGTGAACGAGGCCTGCCCTTTGCTAACCCGAAAACGGAAACCGCAACGTCCAAAGCAGCGCGCGCACATCGAAATGCCCGACGCAGCATCCGCCACACACATTAACCGCGGAGGGTGGTTGTGTTGGCGCGAGCAGCCTAAACCAATACACGCAGCGCGGGAAAGTTGCTGTACACGATACACACACGCACCTCGCCGCTGTCCGCCCACTGCCTCCGCTGTGCGTTTGTTCATCCTTCGTCCTCATTAGCAGCAAGTGGCAGTGATGCAGCGGCGGAAGCGCCGCGCACATCCGAGAAGCTCATTATCTGCTCGCGCGTCGGCGGCGACGCTAATGGCCCGAGCGCGCGCGCGCCAGCCACGCAGTCGGGACCGCGGCGCGAGCGCATGCCGCCGGCAGTGAATAATTGATGTCAGCTGCGAGAGCGGGTGCTGCACACGGGCTCCGCACGGGAGACCAGCGTCACAACACTGCTCCCTTCATTCCTTCTCCTCATCCTCTTTCTGCACCGAGCCCGCAATGGTGCTCCGTCTGCACATCCTCTGATCCAGACACGATTGCGTTTGCAGTTCCGCTGACATCAATCTCTATCTCGTTACTCCCAGAACGGAATTAGATACCGCCCTTTCATAAACGAGTCAAAGTGTGTCAGCGTGAATGCAAGTTGTATGGGGTAAACACGAGCCTTTCTGAAATTGGATACATGTCTGTGGCCTGAACTATTATAACCCTTTTTTTTTTTTTTGATATCGAGGAAAGACCACTCCATCACCTTAAGGCCTTGTCGATGCATCTCCAGACACATCCCTCACACACGGCAAAGCTGAACCGCTCCGACTCCTACAAGCCATGCTGTGAGCCCATGTGGCTCGTATACGTCAACAGCATTCTTCATAACCCGTAACTTGGAGTACCATCAAGGGTATCAAGTCACGCCCAATAAGCTGCCGACGCCGACGTGGCTTGGACATACATGCGTTTAATTTATAAAGTAGCTATCTCTGTCTCTTGATTAAGAAGTCGGGAGAGGTGAAGGGAAGAGTGCGTGTTTTACGAAGGGATGGCAACATTTAGGGCGGAAGGCCGGCCATCAGTGCTGTTAGACTCTCCCTTGGTTACAACGGTAGTTTGAACTTTGTGTAAAGCTTCGCGACACAGACAAACACTTTCTGTTAGAACCGATTTCAGACATCCGAAATTAACGAATAAATAAACATAGAATTCAGTGCAACGTCGACATATATGTGATTGTAAAAGAACGCCCCATGTAGCTGATAGTACGCACAGAAGTCGGTGCTGAAATAAAAGTCTGTGCATGAAGCACTTTCGGTCTTGCACAAAGTGTTCACTGCTGAGGACATGACTTAATTGCTTTCCGCACCATCGTAGAAACAAATGTTTTGTAGCGAAGGAACGCGAGAGACAAGCGCAGGGTTGCTCACAAAGTGTACACAAAAACGTTGAGGTCCTGCAATACCTTCACGCCTGTACTGGCACAGACAACTCAGCGGGGAAAGGCTCCAGGGTTGTTGCTCTGTGTACTAGCTTCCAGTGGTCCCCCTGGTAGTGTGCAACTACAAAGCTAAAGCTCCAGAAACATCGGCACTTACCCAGACAATGTTGCCTTTCTGTCACCCCACGAGGCGCTGGTATATGACGCCATAAGTATTCGCTCCGTTTCTAAGGTTACGAAACTTCGCCTTATCGCCTCATCGAGCGCTCGCATCTGCGCCATGCCATAAATCGAACCATATGGCGCCCGTTCTTCGAGTAGCGAGCCTAAACATGCAGGAGAGGCTCGAAAAAGGCCGTCACTAAAGCGACGGAGCTCGGCGAACTCATTTCGTCAACTTACTCTCGCCTTCCTCAACACCCTTCCCCTTCCACCCTTCAATCCCAAACTCCCTATCTGAATTCCATTCCCTTCCACCCGCCTCACCCACCATTCCCCGTCTCACAATCCCTCTTTGCCATAGTATATGTGTTTTCATTTTTATTTTCCCAAGAGCTTTCCTCCAGACGTTATTCGATAAGGCAGCCAGCTGTTCAGTCACGGCGCCAGAAGGTCTCGCCATCGCAAAATCTTCGCGGCCTCACGAGCAAGCACTTTGTTCGCTGCTTACAAGTTACCTGTAAGCACGTCAAGGCCGTACGTCACATTCCGCTGACAGAGCTTGAGCCAGCTAAACGCGAAGATTCATAAAGAAAGCTGGAATTAATGAAAGTCGAGGATATTAACTCTGAGTTTCTAATACATTTCGTCCAAAACATTGCTAAACATTGCGTCGCAAATGGTATATACCAGTTTAGCTCAGACGTAATGTGCGGAGGTTGTACTTTGCTACGAACGCTTTACGTATACGTCCTCCGAACATCCATCGCTTTCCAGTGAACCTGCCAAGGTGCATACCCTGTTTCTGCTTTTCCCGTTCTTTCTCCTGTTGCTGGAAGCTCACCTATTGATGCTACCCTACTGCGACTACATGTTAGACCTTCGTAACGTATAACCAGCCTCCCTTGGTTGTTAGGTCAGCGTCCTGGCTGTCACCGGAGTGACATTTCCTCTCAGTGTAGACACCGTAAGCAGCCGAGCGAGGCCAAACTATGTCACCGTCGAGTCCTGGCCTGGCTTCGACCGCCTACGTGGAGGAGGACAACAGCAAAGTTTTCCCTCCCCCTACTTCTCGCTAAGCGTAACAGCAACGGCGGCAGCCGACTGCGAAACGGCGCGCTGCAAAATTGGATTGGTCGCGCGACGGGCGGAGCCAAGAAGAGGCAGCGAGCAAGGACAAGCCAGCGAGTCGCCGAGGCGAGCGCGGCGTCCATCCTCCTCCGCTTCTCCTCTCCTTCTTTCTTTCTTTTCCTCGCCTACCACCGCCCTTCTTTTCTTTCTCATCATCTTCCTTATCTCCCATCGCCGTGTTTGTCTTGTCTTTAGCCACACACTCCTCTTAGGCTCCGCGGCGGATTCCTTCTCCACTTTGAATCTCGTTTCGCCTCCGTAGCGTACACCGTCCTTCAACACCCTCTCCACTCCTCGGCGTCTTCCTTCACTCCTCGCTTCTTTTGTTCTTGAATTACGACCGCCGGAGGCGGAGATTCCACGCGCATCGCAGCAGAGCCTCTTCGTTCGGACAGAAGAAGATCAAAGCCGCGCGCTCTCCTGTAATAAAAGGCCATAAGCTGCCGCTCTCCTCGCACCACGTCGTCCTCCTCTCCATTTTTCCTTAGCTTTACTATCTCCTCTCTCTCTCTCTCTTTCTCCAACACGTCTCGAGTCGTAACAAAGAGGCGAACGGAGAAAGACACAAAAACAAATAAATTCCTCCTCCTCCTCCGCTATCTCCTCACTACCCTGGCTTCGTTTAGAGCATCTCGCCGGAAAAGTGAAGAGCGGAAGGAACGTCGTGGAGGGCGCGAAATAAAATGAAATGAACGAGACGAAAAGGAAGAGTGTCGTATATAATTTCCCGGATTACGCCGCGTCGAGAGCGGTTCAGCGTTGGCGCGTTCCGGTGCTTTGTCGTGCGTTGTGAGAGTGCTGCAGCTTCGTGCCACTGCTCGCTTTCTTTCTTGCTTTCCTTCTCGCCGCGCCTGCAGCGCGCTTTCTTCGCTCAAGGCTTCCTTCCTCTTCCCGCTTGCCTAAAGTCTTTGCTGCTGCTGGGGTTTCCGGCCGGTAACACATTTTCAGTGCTCTTCCGCTTGGGGCGCGCATCCTTCCGACCAACCATCCAGCAGCGCAGCCTAGAGTTCCAAGGGTTGTTGGCGAAGAATTTGCAGAACGGCCGCAGTCCTAACTCGCGACCACTCTCGCGCGAACCTCCTTTCGAAGCGGCCGAGTGTGCTTCCGGCGGGTACAACTCAAGAACGTAGCGGCTTTTCTCCGACAGAGGACCCCCCTTCCAGCCAATGGCGTCCGGCGATTATCATGAACCTGATAGCGTGACAATGCAGGGAGCGTCGTGACGATAATCACCGACCATAGAACGAGGGGATTGTTCCCTTTCATCTGCCGCTCCTTGCATTGTCACGCTGGCAGGCTCTTCAGAATCGGCCGACGCCTCTGGCTGGAAGTGGGTCCTTTGACGGCGAAAAGCCGCTGTGCTACTGAATCGTATTCGACTGCAGTGCTTTCGGCTCCGGAAGAATGTCACGGAGGTGACTAGGAAGATGAAGTGGCGAGCCAGGTCACCAAATCGGCCACCAAAATCGGTCACCACAATATCCTTGCTTTTGGCATGATATGGAGAGGAAATGCCTAGAAACACGGTGTTACCCAAACTTCTCTGCCTTGCCTGCAAACTTAACAAAATCGGAACAGGATGCAAGCTGCATCGGCAAATGCAGGCGTTAGCCGCCATAACAAAGACTACACTCACGTAACGACGCGGAATGTGAGCTATCAGGTCAGCACAGTGACTTCGAACAATTGCAAGATATCCAGAAAGTGACGTTAAAAATGATCACACTTTGGTCGCCTTTTATAAGCACAAGTGTTGCCGGCAAGCCTTCGTTTAAACGGCAGATCTCGTGCACTGCAAGAATGAACCCCACGTGGGTAAGTTGTCGCCAAGCGGATTGTTGAGGCACTTGAGTGCGCCCTGGCGTCACGGAGTTCGACATAACGATGACTGCCACTCTATTCTAACGAAGGTATCCAGAGTCCGCAAAGCCTTAGAGCCGTTTGACGACGCTATAGCGTTGCACTATACCCGGCCAGGTTGACGGTCATGCCCGAAGTGGCCTCCAAACTTCCAAAAGAGGCTGTTTTTAACAAAGCTGTCTGCTCTAATCTATGCATGCCCTTCGCCATTTCTTCCAAATGACATTATTAACAGATCAGGCTGGCAACGAAACTTTTTATTCCAGGCTTGGGTAATTGCCCAAATACATCAGACTAGCATCCTTCCAGCTTCGTCTTGTTGGCAACTTCGACCTCGTCCGCTTAGCTATTACAGCGACTAGCCCTGAGAGGCGCTCGTCCTAGGTTCAAGCCGCCAGACCCGAAATAATATTTCTTCAAGTCCGAAGTTCTTTAGAAAGCTTTGTAGCCTTCTTTGTAATATTCGGCCTGCTCTCAAGCGGATATTTTAAGCCGTATTTACTTTCTTAATTTAAATTTATTAATATTAGGGAGTCCTCCCAAACAAGTTACGCTAAACGTTTCGTAGTACATTTACGTTCAGCACTAACGAAGGCATCGGAAGCTCGGACAGCTCTGGTACAAACAGGAAAAATCAGAATGATTCGGCACAGCCGCTCGCCGAACAAATGCCTCCAGACAAATGCCTACGGGCTCTGGTGAATGATCATGCATGTATAATCAACTCGTATCTATCTGTATTCCTATCGAAAACGAAAGAAAGAAAGGCAAATCGACTACAAGGAAGTCAGCACGCAATTACAAACTCGACAGAAGATCCCTTTGGGAAGTGTACAGCACATAAACCGAAGCAAGGCTTGGGTCACCTTTCAGGCGTAATCCACTACTCAGACTGAACCCCAGGCGCAGCCAAAGCAACGGCCAAGTGCCGGCCCTTCCTTCTAGTTATATCTTACATCGTGCATTAAGCAACGCATGCTTTCACGTAAGCTCTAACACGCCCAGAAAACAAACATACAGCACTCAAGATGTGCAAACGAAGAAGAAATGAAAATCGCGAGACTACCGGCACGACCCTGACAAAGACCAAACAAAAAGGCAGCACGAGAATCTGTCCTCCCTAGTTTCTCCTGTCCCTAAAGCCGCTACAGGGAGTAGCGCGCTGCCACACGCGGCGTTACCCTGGGAGCGAGGAAACGAATCCCGAGGTCTGTCCCCGTCTCCAACGCTCCTCGCAGGAGAAGAGCTGTCACACTGAATCGCCGTGAGATTCTTTCGCGCTCCACGGCATTCCCCAAATTCCAGAGGATCTCCCCGTACGCCCTCCACCCCCCTCCTCCTCTCCACCAGACGCGCTCTCCCATTTTCTTACATGCCCTCTGGTTATATACCGGGTGTCGCTTCGCCGCTGAATCCAGAACAGCACAGCGCAAACACATATAAAGAAAAATGAAAAGCAGGTAGTAAAAGAAAGAAGGAAAGCTGAGCGCCCAGAACCCGCTGCTTCCCTGCTCTCCTTCTTCAGTCTTGGAGGAAGGAAAGAAGAGAACAGCGGCGGCAGAAAAAGTCGCGGCAAATCAAAAGCGAAACTTTATCCTCTCCCGCCTTCGCGCCGGAGAACAAGACGCGCCGAGTGTATTACGACGAGAAACAGGAGCAACGACGCCGACTACGACGGGAGATTGAGAGGGGCGTCCGTGCGCGATGCCCGAAGAAAGCAAGCGGGCCGCCACGAAGGCTGGCCGTCGCTCCTCGCTCGTGAAAACGAGGTTAGGCGCTCTCCGCTGGCCGTAGCCGAGACATCTCCTTTGGCCGCTTTATAAGGCAGTACGTACGAAGGAGATTCTTTCGGCCTCGCTTCCATCGTTGCTGTCTGGCGTGTCGGAGTAAGCTTTCGCCGTACCCCGAAAGAAAATGTCCCCCCGGGTTTCGAAAGACGAGCATCGCTTCTTCTAGGGCCTGGCTCGGTAGTCGTGACAAGATTGAGGCGCCGAGAGAGAGCAGCACATACGGCCTCGACGCGCCGCTGCTGCATGCGCCGTTTGGCGTGGCTGTGTCGTTCTGACACGAGGGGCGTGCCACGATGTCCCGCAGAAGTCATGTCCTGGACGTTCTGTTCCAGACACGGCTGCACATGCTCTTCGGTCACTGTGCCACTTGACTTTTGTTATCTTCATCCTTTTCCAGCAATAACTGTAGTTGGTACGCTCGGCGAAGTCACGATATCGTCGACGGCGTCACCGTCGGTGTCGACGTCCGCGCTATACGTTAGCCTATTGGACGTTGGACATCGCATATATACTACTACAACAGCAGAACTAACCGAACCGTGAAGCAATACGCATCTCACAGTTTCTCAGTCAAGAAACCTGTAGCTCGAATCTCAAGCAAAGCAACATGGCGGAGGGCAACCGCGCCCTGTCAAGGCAAAAGAAGAGCAGAGAGAAATTTCTCGAATTCGAGAGAACATTTCTCAAACTGCCGACACCCGGATCTCGGAGTCATGACAGCCCGCCCGCGCGCGCGAGGCTTGTCTCGTTCGCCGAGGCTTTACCCCGAAAATCAACCCCGACAAGACGTCTCAAGAACGCGAAGGAAATGCCAAATCCCTGCAGGGTAGTGGTTCCTTGACAGCACCCGAGCAGGAGAAAAGAAAGAGGAAATAAATGAAAAGCAAAATAACAGGAAAAGAGGCAAGCGAAAGCGCAAGAAAATACGAGCGTTGTTATTGACACGTGGATGACGCTGCCTCGCCAGTTCTTTCAGGTGGGTTAGAGAACACCGCTTTTCACTTTCTCGCGGTTGTACGACGACACGCGACGCCGATGCCAACGACGCCGAAATGGAAAGAGTCTGTCATCGTTGAGGCACGGCTCTCTTAAAAACTGTGTACGGCACGGCAGAAAGCCGCGTCGTAAGTAAAGCGAGTTTTTTGCCAGCCGACAAAAGAACGAAATAGAAAACGTGGTACGCAACATTCAACGTCCCGAAGCGACGCACGGGTTGTGAGGGGCGCCGTAGTGGACGGCTCCGGACTAATTTAGACCAACTAGGCTGACATAGTAAAATAGGTCGCGTGCTCATAATACAAATTTGAAACGGACATTACAAGCATGACATTTACAAGCATGGCATAACAAGCATGCCATTCTATGTTGCCACGCCTGAAAAGACGAGCAGGTTGCAAATATTTAAAAAATATATATCTAGTTTAAAGACGCAATCTCTAAGAGATACAAGGAATATTCAACCCAATTTTTATCCTTGGCAAAATGCTATTTTTTTAGCTCCGTAGTTCTACGAAGTTCCGCTTAGCGAAAGACGTTTTTATAGCAATAGAAAATTATACCGTCGCAACTGGAATATTCTTTCTCGACACTCAATTCAAACCCGTGAGGTTGATGACAACTTCGAGAAATTAAAAACTTAATCGATAACTGCGGCCACCTTATACCCGTAAAATTCCTTTGTCATTCTCGCTGCTCACCCCTACTGACATGTGCTTTCACGTGCTTGTGTAAAAAGTTGCAAGTGAGCGCTGTTTTGCCTGTCCTTTCCGCGCAGACCCCTTCATATCGCCATTCCCAACCTCTTCACGTACGCGTACTAACGAGCCCACGTCTCCGCGTTACTTCAGTTCTTTACCTCATAAATTTCGGCCACTGCTTCCGATACGTGCCCTACATTGAACAATCATATTCTGAACGCGACCTCGACTTCTCTCTCTCTCAGAAGAGACCCGTTCACCTTCGCGCCTGCTCATCGGGGGCTCTCGGCTGCGATGAGCAGAGGCCATTTTGCGGCGCCGCGAATGACCCTCGACTCGCACTCACGCAGAGCAAGCGTGTAGAGACGGCGTAGATGCGCCTGCCGGCGGCGAGCTGACGATGAACACATCACACCTTGCAAAAGCGCCGGGCCTCGGAAAGAGCGGCACGCCACGCGGTAAGCCGTTGAAAGGGAAGGAAGGCCGTGCATTTCTCCATAATGATAGCGGCCAAGCTTGATGAAGGAGCCGCCGCGCACGCGCTTTAGAAGGGGAAGGGAACTGCGGTGTCCATTCCGCCACTTCGCTGTGGATCGCGCATCATACGTGAAGAAATAAATGAGAGAGAGAGAGAAATAGAGAGAGAGAGAGAGAGAGAGAGAGAGGGGGGGGGGTAGTAATGAGGCAAGCAGTTAGCCACAGGAGTGAAGACAGACGCTAGCTCCGCAAGTCGCAGTAGGCGGAGGAGATTCGCCGGGGAGTTTATAAAACGTGATGTCGCTTGACTAAAACCGAGGTCAGCGAAGCCAGAGATGGACAGCACCGGTTCGCAGTTTTAGACTAGCAAGGCAGAGCAGGATGAGTGAAGAATATATAGAGCCGACACTCGGATCATTATATAATTCGAAAATGTATTTTATTCAAACGGAATTTGAACCAACGGGAACATTTAAACGCATCAGCTCTGGACAGAAACAAAGGATCGGTTCGAATTAGGCGGATCTGATTCAATGATCGAGACTCCAGAGCGTTTGCTTTATTTTCTCTCCACGTGTCGGAAAGCACGCGCAATGCGCCGCACACTGCCATTATTATTTTAATGAAAAAAAAAAAAAGAACTCCACTTACCAAAATTAGGCAGGTTCATGCGAAAGGAACAAGCAAAAAAAAAGGTAGAGTTTTGAACGTATAGTTAAACGAAGGCGTAAGAAAGCATGTGTTTTTAGCCTGGCTCATTGCTGAATCGTTGGCACATCTGGTGACGATACTAGATTCAGGTTAAGCTCCGATCGAGGTAAAGCTGATCTGACCTCATAGAGTTTCTTACTATTACCTAGAGGGAAAGCTGGCAGCCTGTCTATGGGAGTTCGTATGGCGACCCCTCGAGACCGCTTCAGCCACCATGGGCGCTCAAGGCATCATGGGGCGGTGAGCTACTTGTTGCGGAACTTCAACTTATGGCCAAAAAATAATGCAAGAATAAGCGCTATTCGATAATCAAGAATGTCCTAACATTCAATATTTTGCCTAATGATTGCAACAAATGAGCAGAAAAGCATTTAAGTGCAAAGTTCGCCCAAAATAAGGCATGGCTAGCTCTCCTATTGGCCCAGTGATGAACACTACAAAAACTAATATTTCGTAATTAAAAGGCGTACTTTTAAAAGTAAATATGTTTTCAAAAAAAAAATGTTGTTGCTTAAACACTGTAAGAGGTTTTTAATGGCATTTCGGAAAAGTGAAACCTTTTATTGGCTTCGTGTGTCGTCGCGTTTTCACTACTATGGGTTTTGCACACTGCGTTCGCGCGAAAGTTGTCTGCGCACACACGAACAGCGTTTTCGGAATGAAACGTCTTAGTAGTGCCACTCCGTGCTCCCCAAAAACTACGACTGTCTCGCAACAAGTAGCTCACCGCCCCATGATGCTTTGAGCGCCCATGGTGGCTGAAGTGCAGCGCCACCAGCTTTCCCTCTAGGTAATAGTAAGAAACTCTATGTCTGACCTGTTCCCGCCGCAGATGGAAGTTGTTGAAGACGACGATGTGCAATGCACAGCGCGAGAGTGTGGTGCAGTTTAACACGAGGCGCGATCGGCTATACGCATAGTCCTCTCGTGCAGTGGCCAGCGAAGCTTATCGGTTCGCGCCGCTGCGGGTCCGAAACCCAGTCGAGGCATTATTTTATTCCGGCATGGGGCTGTTGCTATGCTAGGTTTGGCCAAGGTCACTCTCAAGTTCAGCCTCCCATTGGCTACAGCTGGAGCGACGCTCCCCCGAACTTACCCGAACTTACCCCGAGTTACTCCGAGGTTTCACACGAGATTCTTGGTTGGGACCGTGTTAAGAAGTGCTTTCGCACACAAACGGAAACAGAAGAGGGGTATCGGGATGCGAGAATGTGTGAACGTATCATTGTTTTGTGAAGCGTATGTATCGTACTTCCTAAGTCTTCTATTATCTGCCCTTGGTATGCGTCCTAATTGTTTTAAGTAGAGCCACAAATATCCTAGTAACAACCAAGTTAATGCCCTATACACACAGTTCAGGAAAGGAAAGATGATGACAGACGGTAAGCACCCATATTGCCAGCAAGATAACAACAAATACTTTGCATGTATACATAGCGGTGTGCGCAATGTTATAAGTTGTCGCGGCCGCGCAAACAAAAACAAATAAACACAAACAAGGCAAGCGCTGTCCATCGTTCATTAGTTCTTTTTTTCTTTTTGCGGGACCCTGTTAGCGAGCAGCTCGGTGCAAAAGGCCACCGCTCGGCGGACGGCCGGACTAATTGCATTCGCATATTCAAACTCGCTAAAAACGTTTCCTGACCCAGTAGCGAGCGGACTAGACCCTGATCGATAGGGCCTAGTACTCACCCCGTTAAACGCACAGAAACACGCACGCACACACAAACAACTCCACCGCCGACCTCGACGGCTGTCGGCCACAACTCGCGCTGTCGGGACTTTCTCCGCGCACCGGCGGAGAGGGGGCTTCATTTGAATAACAAGCGTCATTAGCATTATACGGTGAAGGGGGGGGGGGGGGGGGGGAGTTCTTCGAAATGAGAGCAGCCCTCGCCGCTAACTAACTGCGCCCGACAGGTCGCAAGCGAACGCTACGTCCAAACAGTGGGCCTGTCAGGGGACCGTCGTCCGCAACGAGGAGTTTGGTTCGGGCGCGCGCACACCGCCCGTCGATCGACAGTGAGTTCGGAATCAGCGGATGCGGTTCTGCCGGCAGGCGGTGTGTGTCTGTGCGTGCGTGCGTGCGTGCGTGCGTGCGTCAACGACCGACGACTTGGAACTCCGCGTTAGCGGGCTTTCGCCGATATACGCGGTAATTGCAGCGCGAACTTGTGGGAACGGTATACGACGGTGTGTCAATGTGGAGATTTTCGGACAGAAATGTGTGGGTGGCTTTACACTCTCCGCCAGTGTGCTGTGCCATACACACACAATTAATCTGAGTACATATTATTCAAGACCTTACGATTCGCGCCCCGTTATGCTCAGCGATTCCAAAAGGGCTCCATTGCAAAGCGGTACAATTTGCTGCCGAACGCTGTATAGTGTCTGTCGCTGCTCCGTGCACACAGTCGATGCCTTGCGCCTCGTGCTAACTTCGTCGTGTCAGGTGGAGTGTGCAAGCGAGCGAGCTAGTGTACAGCAGGCTGGGCAAGAACTTAAATGGTACGCGTCGCACCGGTTGAGAAAATCTAATTTTGACCAAATCTTTAGGGGGATCCCCCAAGGTAGAGTAGATTTGTAATAAGGGAGTGGACGTCAACGCTTGAGTGGACGTCAATGAGTAATTACTCCCTTATTAAAAATCTAAATTGTTAAAATAGGCGCTTCGATGTTGTCGGTGCGAAGTGCGACACCTATTATACATCTCATGGCACACACTGCGATTTCAGGCAACTAAAGTATAAACGTACACGTGCGCAGTTTTGAGAATTTACTTCCGTGCCAAGTGCCAGTAAGATAAGCACTGCGCGTTCTTGAATCGGTAATGAGTTCTTCTTGTTGAGGATCGTTATGGGTAAAAAAACATGCTTTATTTGCGTGATAACCGAAGATGTTAGTGGTTTCCATTATCGTTAATGAAGTCATAAGACCTGATTCCCACGCTGTTTCGTTCTATACACGCAGCCTAACTTTGGGCGGCACTTTAAAAGCAATACTCAATAGAGTAATAGAGAAGGTATACCTGAACGTGAAGTTGAACGCGGTAGTACACCCATCCTCGTCCCTCCCACTTTTTTAAATTTATTGAAACCTTTGATCTATAGTTCTTAGAGTGCTAACAGAAAAATCAATCAAACGAAATTTTTCTGCCAAACTAACAAACAAACAAATAATCACTGATGCCGCGCGACAAAGCTGACAGAGAGAGAGAGAGCATCTCGATTATCGCTGCTGTTTCTCGCAGACTAGCGAGCAAGTCGCGTGCCACGTGGCCATGCAATAAAATCCCAGTTTCGAGTCTTCGGCTGAATCTCAAACTGCGCGGCGTCCAATTCGTCTTCTTTAAAAACTGGTCTTCCACGGCTAATACCGGTTGCTAATGCGACAGCAAAGCATCGCTCTGAATGTGCCGGTTTTATTTATATACTCCTTTTTCACCGCAAGAAAATCACCCGTAACGAGGCCGTCTGAGTGCCTTTGATTCCAAATGGCGACGGCGGCAGAGATAAGAGGGTGGGGAGGCAATAATTTAGTGCCTCTTTTAGCCACTTCACTGCGGGGACGTGCGTGTGCTGTCTGGGATTGAGTACACGGCACAGGCTGGAATGCGTGACGCCATCTGTGCACCTTATTACCGATGCCGTTCAAAATAATGTTCTGCTTTTGGAATAGGACAGGCCGAGAAGGAACGCACCGGCAATTTGCTGCTGTATCTTTGATATCTCGAAACACGCATAGCCTAAAATGAAATATATATCTAACAACAAAAAAATCTCTCCGCAGGCCGAAGCGAACGGAGATTGGCTCCAGAACAGCACTAAAGTGCTAGCCGTAGGTGTCGGGTAGGATCTGTCGCTGGTACAGCAGGAAAAAATAGGAAACACAGAATTCCTCAGCGTCTCATATGCTGGCTTGCACTGAATTCGTTTCTGTTTCTTTTTTTTTTTTTAACGCGATGTGTCATCAGTGCGAATAAGAGTCGTCAGCCATGGTCAGCCATTGAAAACTCCTTATAAGCAAATGTTACGTAGAACGAAATAGTAGCCTTTAACCTCGCTTGAGAGCGGCCAACTGAGGTTAGAAAATATACCAGTCGGATGTAAGATAAACGCACGGTATACAATTTAGAAGAACAGGTCCATTACTTTACGCCGTTTACGCAAACAACATTTCACCTTACGCTGGGGCTATAAAGTTATTATGCGCTCTCCATCTTTTATTTGGGCAGAACGCTCCTGCAGCGCTTAATAGCCAGTTTATGGAGTTGATGCATTTGAAATAAATCCAGGCTCTTTATTGCGCACTGTGGACGCGCATGTTTATTATTAGGGCAGCAGTGTTTAAAGCAAGATCGATCCTTAAGGTATTCAATATGTTGGCATATAAGATTGAAGGCAGAAAGCCGGTTCCTGTCTGAGCTGATTTCAGGGATTTTCGAACTTGCACTACAGCAATGTTCAATTGTTCTCTCTATTGTTCAACAGCTCTCGCGCGCACAGCTCGGTATACTATACGAGGAAGAAAGAATAACGCAGACAGGACAACAAGGTCCACACAACACTGCGTCTGTGCCCTTCTTGGCCCATCTTCGACATTCTTTGAAGAGCGCTGTTCAATCTTCGTTCAATCTACTATAGACCAACAGCCTCTATGCACGCTAGTGGCCAACTCTATCACTACCACTGAGAAAACCGAAGTCACACACAATACTCAGTCAGTCAGAGCAACTGAAGCGCTTACGCGTGAAAGACACGTGGAAAAAAAAAGAAGAAACAAAACAAAAACTATACGTTTCGCTCCTAAACAAAGCTGTAAACAGGGGAGCCGTGGCTTTGCTGAGATACTTTCGCCGGGAGAGAAGGCTGTTGAAAGGGGAAAAAGAAGGTATATATGACCCCAGCATTGCCGACCACCCGAAAGAGTTTTCGAGGGGCTGTAAAGGGCTTGCGACCGAAAATCACGACATCGGGGTTTTAGACCAAGGCGCGCCGGAAAGCCCAGAGGCACGCCTGAGATGTGCCTGGGTTTTAGGGTAGGAATGATTAGGGCGCGAGACGGCGCAGAGACCAGGGTGAGAAAAAGCGGAAGTGTAACGCACAATGGAGGTGGGGTATACGTGTAGCTGTTTCTCGGCTGAGTGGTTTGTTCGATGTTTGTTGTTGAAGAAGTACGCCCTCAGATGCCGCGCGAGTTAGGGATTATCGTGCAGCGCGTCTCGAGCTAAGTCCCGCCTATTGGCGCCAGGTGGCTGAAGTGCGTGCGAAACAACGCAGACTGAAACTAAACAACAGCAACAACAACACAAAAAAGCTCCTCTACAGTGGCGCACGTAATCTGCGTAGCGTGGGATAAACGCGGTCATCACTTCGCACAAGCACAAAAGTGCGATCAGCTCATTTCAGTTTGATGTTGAGCGCATCTCCCTACTAATCTGAGACTTATGAGAGAGGCCTTTGTCTTGCAGTGGCGGTGACTAGCCTGATGATGATGATGTCTACCCTTAGCTCCGGCACGAATGGTGCACACAGACAGATAGAATGTGGGTGACGACCACGCGAGAGAAGACGCCTTCTTTATGCACTACTGATGTACCAAAGGCATAAAAAAAATTAAAGCTGCACTTGAGTCTCCTTACGTGCGGAAATGCCAAAGCATTTCGAGTTCCTTTGCATCATCTATTACTACATATCTTCTAAGCCTTTACCTGGTTACCGTTTCTTCATACCATTAAGTTCTAACTTGTTAATTAATTAATTATTAAATATAAATTATTATAAACTTCGTTAACTCGGTTAATTATTAACCAATTGATTTCATTATCTGTTCGATTTTGGGGAATTACTAATAATTCACCAACTTCGTGAATTACCTCGAGTGATTAGCGAAATTATTTGCATTATTACTTATTTTATTTAGTAATTCATTCATTTAAACTTTCAATTCTATCATTAATCATTACAAATCATGATTCGCTCTTACTGGGTGATCAACAGTACATTAGGACACACTCTGTCCACACTTCCAGTCCACAGCCCGTGGCGACACATGCATCCTGTCGGCGCCACTGATGGAGGCTAGAAATGCTTTCACATTAAAACGGTATAAACAATATAATTAACTTTCAAACCAGTAGCAGTAAAAGAATAGCAGTAAAAGCGCTATACATGGCACCAGAAAAGGGTGCTGCCCAGAGTGCTTGTCGCTGCAGTCAAATGCGCACGGCCTCGGCACAAAGCACACTGAAAGACAAGCAGCAGGGCCTGCCAGTGCTATGGAAAACAGGCCTTCAGCAGACGCACGCAGAACGTTAATCCAATGCCTCCTTTGGCAAAGTTACACGTGCGCTCTAGCTCTGCGAGCGAGGAGAGAGCTCGGGTTAACAAGTCCGCCTCAAAGCAACAGGGGAGGTGGGCGCGGTTAGTTGAAGCTTAACCGAGTACAAAACGCGCTCAAAGCCACCGTGGCATTTTTAGCACCGAGCACAGTGAGGCGGCACAAGGGTTTCAGAATAGCTGACGATGCTGTACGCCAGAACGAGCTTTCAGGTGGGGCTTGTTCTGCGAGAAAGTTTCCCGCCCAAAGTTGCAGGTAAGCCTCTTGCCAACTCATTTACGCGGAGAGCAACAGGAACCGCCGCTAACGAACTCCGCTCCGAAACCACGCACTGTCGGCCTGTCGGTGCTCGAAAGAGAGCTCACAAAGAGGAAGTCTGAATAATACGCGGGAAGCGAAAGCGCGCTGTTTTGTGCGGCAGGGGTAAGCGAAAATCTCAACTGCGCACTTTCGCTGTTGTATTCCAGGCTATCGGCGAAGTAAGTGGCGCGATCCAGTCGCGGAGCGCTTACGTGCAAGATTTGCATATGTATGTGTGTGCATGTGTGTGCGTGTGTGTGTGTGTGCGTGCGTGTGCGTGCGTGCGTGCGTGTGTGTGTGTGTGTGTGTGTGTGTGTGTGTGTGTGTGTGTGTGTGTGTGTGTGTGTGTGTGTGTGTGTGTGTGTGTGTGTGTGTGTGTGTGTGTGTGTGTGTGTGTGTGCGCGCGCGTGTGTGTGTCCGCGAGCGGAAGAAAGTACGGAAAACGATAACGCGGCATGTAAACATCAACCTACTCACTCACGCGAAGAAATGGCAATATGAAGGGGAATGAGGGTGGACCAAGTGACAACAACGATGACACAGCCGGCGTGCGATACAGGCAGTGCTGCCCTCTCCTCCACGCTGGCACACGCGGCTGCCGGTCGCCCGGCTCCGAACCTCGCTTGAAACAAACGCGGCCTTGGATCGTACTATGTCCGGCGTGCAAGCTGTCGCGCAGCGCAGTAAAGCACGCGAGGCTTATTACCGCGGGATTGTCTCCCCGGCTAGCCGAGCCTGATCGATAACGGCTGGTTGCAGGCAGCCTTCGGCGCGCTCATGAATACGAGCTGCATGAAGCCGTCTGTACCTCACCCGCGCGTGCATGTGTGCGTGCGTGCGTGTGTGTGTGTGCGCGCGCTGCACACATCGCTCGCGATCTACGGTGTTTCTTCCCCCTTATCAAGGAGTCCTGTACATGTTTGTTCGCTTGCATTTAGTTACAGCAGCCTCGAAAGCAAAAGCGCTGTAGAAGAGTTTGAACAACGAATTTACAAACAAGATTTCTTAAAGAATACGAGGCAAGTAATATACACCTTTGTTTGGTTTGGTTTATTGGGGTTTAACGTCCCAAAGCGACTCAGGCTATGAGAGACGCCGTAGCGAAGGGCTCCGGAAATTTCGACCATCTGGGCTTCTTTAACGTGCACTGATATCGCACAGTACACGGGCCTCTGGAATTTCGCCTTCATCGAAATTCAGCCGCCGCGGCCGGGATCGAACCCGCGTCTTCAGCCACCGCGGCGGGGCAATATACATCTTGAAAACACTTCCGATAAGTAATTATGTAAATTAATAATGTTGACAAATTAGGCACATAAGCAATTCTAGCCAACATTTGAAAGAACCATATATATATATATATATATCTGTGCCGCAGCGGTAGCCTGGCGGTTTTAGCACCCGCCTCGCATGCGGCAGATGAGGAGATGAGATGAGGGAGATGAGCTACGAGAGAACAGAGTTCGTACTTTCACAGTTTCATTTTCAGGCAATGAAGCGAGCGGCGCTTCCCTCAAAGCAGAGCGCGTCCAACCCCAAGTAAAACAACAGGGTCCCCCGGAAAGTGCGTGCACATCGAGTACCGCCGGACCGATCGAATCATGGTGAGTCAGCGTTCAGACCGTAGTGCGCTCCCATCCAGTCCATGGTAACGGTTGAATCACGTTAAAGTTTCGCGGCTCGCGTCACCCTCCCACTTGCCACTCGTTTCCAAAATTCCCAACGCAGGCTGCCACCCCCCCGCCTCCAACACACACGCACATACATTCCCTCATTTCTCTAGTCCCGATGTTTGCTTACGCGTGGCAAAATGAAAGCAGACACCATGGGTTTCGAAAGCGGCAGCTTATTAGAGAGAGCACGCCACTCACGAAGCAGGTGCGGGTTGGGGAGGTTGAGAGACTGAAGCAGCCGGAATTTCCACGCTTTCATCTGAATCATCCCCACCGCTTCCCTCGACGCTATGAATAACGGACTAGCTAATTCGGCACACCCGGGCCTCCCAAGCTGTTTCCTCGGAGATTATAGGGCGTAAACTTGAACAAAGGCACTCGCAACTCGCAACAGCAGCGTGGCATTTGGTGACTCATATCTCTACACACCTCCTCGTCTCCCCTCCCCCGATTCCTTTTGTCCCTCGACTTACCGCATTATAATTAGCGTCCAAACCGCTTCCCTCCGCGCGCGCTGAATGTTTGGAGAGCGGGGATTATGAAGATGGAAAGATATTTAGGGAAGCCGCTCTAATTTGGTGCCGCACCCTGGTAGAGGAGAGAAACGGGAGCTGACGCACACGTGACGTCACCCTCGAGAGGCTAAACGTAAGCCTAACGGGGCGCGTAACGCTGAGTGTCCAGTTCCCCCAGCTCTCGGCAAAGCAAGCACTAGACTCTTTACAAACAAGTATAATGCAAAAGATTCACCGGAACACCTAACTCCATTGCGTGTTGGCAATGCGATAGTATTAGCAGCTGTTGATGATTTACCGGAAGTGACATTGTTACCTTCTGGTGACGTCACTTCCCTCCAGCCAACGGTAATTCTCACGTCAGAAGACGACGCTTCCCTCCAGCCAATCGGAATGTACCGATCTTGTGACATCACTGCCTTCGAGCCAATCGGACTGCTCCGCTCTGGTGACGTCTTTTCCCTCCAGCCAATGGGTGAATTTTACGACCGACGACGCATTTTGTTCCGTGGGGCTTTTGATGCTGTCGCATTAGAACTTCTAGGCGGAGTTAAGCGCTACAGTTGCATGGCTTGCTGGCTAGTCCTTCGTTGAAGGACACGAACCAAACAACTTACGTACAAGGAGGAAATGATTTTCGTGTAACAGCTGTGGGTGCTGCAAAACCAGAAAGGCAGTGTGACGATGTAAAAACGCAAAAAAAGAAAATATAGAAAGAACAAAAGGATGAACGCCACGGTCTACGACATGCAGTTTACTATTCTAAGCACGAGAGTGGCATGAAAACGCCCACGTCGTTCGCCTGACGTTACCCCATTAACACTCGTGGTCGTGGACACGCTTAAAGAATGAAAACATTTCAGACGCTCGAGCTCAGAAGAGGTGCATCCCAAGCGCGCTCAGCTCCTTTCTGCCGCTGAAAATGAAAAAAAGTGAACAAACAAAGCCACGTGGCAGAAGCGCACTCGAAGCCAGAGCAGCAGTCAATCAGGGCGGGCAGATGAACGAGGCCGTAAAGAAACAGAGAGCGAAAAAAAAAGAAATAATTCACGCCCCTGCACATTCATCCACGCATCCACGGCTTCAACCGCGTTGCGCCTGCCGCCATCGGTGTTTCTCAAGAGCCGGCTAGAAAGTGCAAGTGAAGGAGTCGAGACCCCTCGCAACTATAAAGTAAAATGCAGTCACGGGCGCATTATCACGAGGCGCAATATCCGGCATCACACGCCTCAGCACCCGCCCAAGCGCACGCTAGAATGCCCGCCGTCAGTGCGACGAAAAGGCTACGACGCCGCTGCCTAGGGAAAGCTGCAGACTCCTTCTCTTCCAGGGCAGAGAGAAAGAGAGAGGGGGAGAGATCATGGGGTATCAGCTGAGCAAATCCTCCCACATGCAAGAAACGCGGGGGAGACGCGTCGACGCGAAAGATGCAGCGACGCAAAAAGATGCACCCGACGACGACGAAGAGGAGCCACTCTTCATGGACCCGCTCGCCCACCTCGGCGTTCGTTTTTAGCGGGAGCGACTGAGGGCGAAGGGGAGCGGCTGACATGCTCATCGGGAATCCCGTCCCATCGATCAAAGGGGAGCGGAGGGAGGGGGAGCGAAGCAGGCAGCGAAAGGCAACAAGCAAACGCTGCTATTAACCCCGATCTCCCCCAGCCTCCCCCCGGCCGTTGCACGAGTTCTCCGCCGGCCGGCTTTAATCACGGCACGCAGTCTCCCTCGCCGCGTGCGTGGCAGTAGATCGTTCTTTCTCGGCGATGCAGCCCGAGGATTGTGCTCCGTATACGCGTCTATTTGCCCTGGACACAGAGACGGGCGATGCCGACCGGATAGACGAGGAGGGGGGGGATCGCGCGCCGCCGATCAGCGCTCGTCGTTTAGCTCCGCCAGCGCGTGTGCGGCACCGGCTGATGATGGTCGCTGGAAGGGTGAAAGGAGGGGTTGCTTGCGTATACACTGGTTATTTAGTGAGCCAGCGCTCGCTGGGTGCCCGGCGGATCGGCATTCAGGCCACCGCGCGCGGAGGAGAAAGCGGAGAAGAGACGCGGGACCCTGTATACTCGGGAGGTTGTCATCATCGAATATGCAGAGCCGCTCGTTGGAGGAAACGAGATAAAGTAAAAGAAAGGGGGGGGGGGGGGGGGGTGGGGGGGGGGGGGGGGGGGGACGTGCTGGCGTTGCCTAGTAGAGGATCAGTTGATATGGTTCAAGAAGCATCAATACGCGTGTAGGTCTTCAATTTCGCAGGCGTATTCAGCAAATCTTATTTTATTTGTATTTGGAAACGTTTGTACCTCCAACACTTGCGGTATACCAAGAGGCTGTAGGTAGAATTTCGGTAAATGCCATTTGAAAGCTGACTCGTGTACTTTATGTTCTGCATATTTCGTCAACGCGACAGTCATAAGTCGGAAAGAAAACTTGTTCCAGATAACGGACTTTATCACAAACCCTCTTCTTAGGGTCCGTGTGCTAATCGACCGAAGCGCTGTGAGCGAAGCTGCTTTGGTGTACTACACTGCGCACATCTTGCTTTATACCTACGTCACTTAACCTTCAGATCTCCGTACAGCACGGTGATCTGCGTCAGCTTAGGCTCATTATATGGTCATCAAACAATAATAAGAACCTTTCCCCGGAAAGATTCTCAGACCTAAATATTCCCCAGATTTGATTCGCTAGAGCGGTTTCGTGATGACCAAGAGTTCGTAACAGCGGCAAGATTTCCCCCCTCCTTTCGTTCCTCTTTCCTCGCTTTTTACTTTTCACAAGAAGCTCTTCAATAAGGCACCGCAGCCCATCTTCGCATTCAACCTTCGACGTAGCGGCCTGCCCAGACCGTGTAGTGAATAAGCTTTGCGCAGCCCCGACCTGCGCCCAGCCCACATAATGTGCGGCGCAGTACTGCATCGCACATCGCAGTCCTAGTGGCGCACTCAAGTCCGGTTCCGGCAACGTCCAATCAGATAACCCGCACTTTAGACGTCCTGGTCTTTCAACTCCACGACGGCTACGAGCTATATATATATATATAAAAAAAAACGGGCCAGCAAAAAAAGCAGGAGCGCACTGAGGCCAAAAGTCTTGATCAGTGGGAGCAACCTCGCAAAAACAAAAGAAACAAGCAAGAACACAGGCACACAAACGGTCTGCGCAGGGCAGATAAGCGGAGATAAGCACAGTCATGGGTAGAGGCCGCGTAATACAGGTTCGCGAGGAGCCCTTTGGCTTTGCCACGAATCAGTTCCCGCGATGAGAGGCTCCACTGCCTTCCAGGATCGAGACCCGTAGAGAGGAAGACAGGCAAGAGGGCCAACGGGGCGGGCGGGGGTTAAGCGAACACGTGGCTGGAATACGTTACCGCGCTTCGGTTCTGCGTTGCCACCGACTACGGCAGCGCACGCCGAAGGAGGCACGGCTATATACAGGTCTCTGTTGGGGAACCTTCGAGAGCCGTTCGCATGAAGAGTGCAGGGGGCCGTCAGCTAATTTCGTGGGTGAAAATTTTCCGCTTCCCAGTCCCCAGTTGCGGCGCGCACTGTGTGGAGATCGTCGTTTTGAATTATACGTCCAAGCGCCCTTATTGGTGCCGCAGCCTTCAGGTATGCGATTCCCTTTTCCGTGAGGCTGGCAGTCTCGGCGATTCGTGAGCGCGCGAAGAAGTAAAAGAGAAGTATTGGATAGAAGTATAGTTATGCAGAATTGCAGGTATAAATAGAATCGAGCAACAAATGAACAAGGAAAAATATCCATGTATGCATGCTCACACTCGTGTTGTCCAAGTCTTTCTCTGTCCGTGTTTTTTGCGCTTGTACGTGTCTGCTATGCACCAACTAGCCCAAAGGTCTGTGCTCTTAAGCATGCTCCCTCGCATAAAAGCTACCAGTCCGAGAGAAGAAAGAAAGAAAGAAAGAAAGAAAGAAAGAAAGAAAGAAAGAAAGAAAGAAAGAAAGAAAGAAAGAAAGAAAGAAAGAAAGAAAGAAAGAAAGAAAGAAAGAAAGAAAGAAAGAAAAACTAGATACACGCGTGACAAAAATTTCTTGTCTAATGATTTAAGAAACTTCAGGACGTGCGCCAGAACTACTTAGTAGTAAGGACGTATAAATGTGCGCAAACGTCAGAAACAAAAGTACGTCTGGTTCTGTGCTGCGATCTTCGCATTCGTAGGAACTGTGCCGCGATCGTCATCAAGTCACGCCCACCGCAAGGCAGATGTTTCACCCACCATGCATTACACCTCAAAGAAAAATTAAATGGGCTCACGGCGAACATCTAAGAGCTGGCAATAATAGTAACCCTGCGAATTCGCCCATAGCTTGCACTGTGGTCCATCACTTTTCCCACGTATCAAACGCATTCCCAATACCTACAAGTACATAACGCAAATGTCGCATCAATCACGCATATGCGTCGGTTCGGAAGCTAAGTTTGCTTCTACCCAAATGGGCGTAATGGGGTGACTGAGGCTCAAGGCACCAGGCAGGGGCAGGCATACGCCCTCTATACTCTTCTACCACCGCCCCTTCTTTGCCTGACTGCATACAGCAACGAGAAGTCTCCGTCAATATGAAGATGGTCGCTTTCGTGTCTGCCGCCCAAGACCAAGAAACGTCTCGGCGAGCGACAACGTCTTATTCTTCGAAAAAAGTGGCGGTGAATAATACAGAAGCCAGTGGAATGTGTCTCTATACTGAAGCAGTATGTTTGGGCTAAACATGCAGCGTGTAAGAGGAATTAATTCGGCTTGCCGTCCCGGTTAGCTCAGTTGGCAGAGCGACTGCTCCGGTGAAGCGGTGGTCCCGGGTTCGAACCCCGGACCAGGACAAATTTTTCGTTAACTACGAAGTTCCCGAGAAAGCTGTATAGCTTTCCTTCGTAGCCGTATGGCTGCGCTCGGGTGGATGCCAATGGGTAATTACTCCCTTATTACAAATCTACTCCACCTTGGGGGATTCCCCTAAACATTTGACCAGCCATTGGCCGTTGAGGGGCAATTGCCGCTTCGTTCTCGAGTTACATCCGACTACGGCTGGTGAATCGTAAACATGATGGAAAACAGCGGGTTTCTATACGCGCTGTTTGCCGACGTGTGCAAGACGTACTTGTGTACTTCTTTTCGCATACGACTCCGAACAGCGAACCTTGCAGAAGCGAATCGATCATACAAAAAAGGATAAAACGTGCAGAGGCATCCGGGTAGCCGGCAAACACAGTTTCTGGGGGGTCCCCTGCTCTCTACGCCGCGCTGCCCACAGGCGGCTCTTTCTCCGCAAATAACACGGGACAAGCAGCTATAGCATTCCCGGTGAACGCAGAGAGACTGGAAGGAAAAACTGAAATGTCGCAGCAGAAAGTTAGCGAAGCATAAACACGAGAGAAAACGACAGCCTTGGTGCAGGTTCTAGTGAAACTTCAAATACCAACCTCCGCAGAATGGAAGAAGAGGGTGGAACGGGCATCCGTATCATATTGATTACGGCACGATTTCCAGCTGCGCTCCTCCACCGAAGCTCCTCCCGGCTCCCACGTTAGCCGGCCTAGTGGTCTACATTCTGGACACGCCATTTTTTTTTTCTAAATCCTTTCCTCCATCTTCCTGACTCCTGCCGATTCTTTGAGCTCATGAAATTGACATTAAAAGAAGTTCCGCAAAACAAAAAAGCGCTTGCATGCAGCGCAGCATTGTGAATAAATTTCCACTTTAGTTTTAGTAGAACTTTCTTTACCTTGTCCTCAGCCGCCCAAGAAAATTCTCAACAATACGTGGAACGCGGACTGAGCGTGTCATTAAAGTTATTATCTTGGTTCCAGCTCGGTTTTTCAGGCTGCCTCGGCATGCCTGGGCTTACTTCCCTCACGTATTAGCTTCGTCATATAAATATCTCCTCTCAGTTTCTTGTTCGCGTTTCATGAATGGCTGCGCTGTATCGACATATATACTTCGTTTCAACCATATGAGCTCGCTTTATTCAAAACTGCTTTTCCTTCGCCGGTGTTCCCCCGGTCGTCATTCCATCGCGCTTCCTCCCATTTCCAGGCGCTGCTCCAGGTTTGTTGTCCTGCACGTCAAAGAGCTGGAGTGTTCCGACGAAAAAGTTTGTTCGGAATGTGTTCACTTTTACGGCTGCCAGAAACGCACACACACGGCGGCAACTCTTCGCTGCCATCTTCTTCCAAACTCTTCCCTAAACTTTCCTTGTCAGTTTCTCCCTGACTTCTTTTTCCTTCTCTTCCATCTCTTGGCGCTGTTGTGCGTCCTCACTTTTCCCTAAACTTTCTTTACCTTTTTTTCTCCCTTCAGGCAGGGTTGTGCGCCTGACGACTGTACTGCCGTACAAGTGTTGAGTCCAGAAGCAGGCGCAGCCCTCGTTAGTTCGTTCGCCCCTGCTACTGTCGTACACACAGCAAGCGCACAGAAAGTACAGTTCCCCGCGAGCGCTTATTCTCACCCTTTAAGACTGTTTTCTTTTATTTTTATTTTTCTCTGCAAGCTCACTCTTCTATTGCTTCCTTTTTGGTCTACATATCGGCGCAGCGGGCCACACGGCCGAGCCGACGCCCCAGGCGAGAAGCAATCGAAAGCGGCGATCGACGCGTCTGCGACTCGTTACACGGGCCGCCTTCCGGTAACGAGTTTTCATTTGTCACGGCTGGACGAAGGCGAAGCGTTGCACCCAGGAAAGCTGAACCATGGTTTGCTTCTTGCCTCCCCCCCCCCCCCCCCCCCCCCTCTTCCTTTTCCCGGGTGGAGCCCTGAAGGAAGTTTCTCTAGCGAGCCCGCCCGCTGGTGAACAGAAAACAAAGCAAAAATACAAAAAGCGAAGAGATGGCAGATCGACGGCCGCGAAGAGACGCAATCGGAGGCGAGGGTGCGCGAAACGGGTGGAAAAGTAGTAATGGAAAAGAAAAAAAAAACGGCAGGACAGCGAGCAAGGGTTTGTGGAGGAGAGGCGTTTTCGTAATTACAGTGACTGGCGTAATCTCGCCTTCGGTTGCTCTTGCTGCTTCTGGCAGCGAGCATGGAGGATGCTTTTTGGGTGCTTCGTTTGCAGTTCCAACTACGGGAGAAAGGGGGACGCCATGCTCCGTTCATTAATTTGGCCTTGGTACTTTTGCCGTCGCATAAAGGAACACCCGGCGGGTACAGGAAGCGAAGTTCGTGGTCAGCTGTCACATTATATCGGTGAGTGAGAAAACCTGGAGAATTAGTTGAAACGCTGTGTGGCGCGTGAGTAGCACGCGCGTTTATTTATTTAGGTTTACGCGATGCAGCGCGGTTGATCAGCAGCAAGCAAAGCGATATTTCGGGCACTATATTATTATTAATGGTTTATTGAAAGTAAAATAAAATAGAAAAAGACGTAACAGACTTTTGCTCGCCGCGCATCCGCCATCGTATCCAGAAGCACCTGAACTACAACTAGCGGAAATTAAAGGCACAGGGAGAGGACAGTGAGGGAGAAAGAAAGAGAGGAGCGACAGCAAGAAAGGTGGCACTATACGGCCGTTCTGCAAATTGGAGAGCTCGCTCAAAGATAGTTGCATTAAGTAGCCAGTTGGAACGAGTTTGTCGCTTCAAAAAGTCGGTTTCTCAGTATACAACTCTGCGGATCAAGGCAACAAGAGAGCGCTGATTAAACGGCTACTGAGTCGAGGAAAAATTACTTAACAAAGATCACAAACAGGGACCAGGGGCCAAGTGAAGCTTGAATGGAAATAACGAAAATAACGGAAATGCGCCAGTACATGACGTATTTCAGTTATTCCATCTTGAAGTATCTGGAGGCATCATTACAACCTAATATTGTAGTGTTATTCCGGACTTGTCTTCCTGTGTGTCAAAAAAAGAAAGCAGGAAAAAGAAGGAAAGAAAGCAGGAGAAATATAGAAAGAAGGAAGTACAGATATAAAGCAGGAAGAAAGAAAGAAACCTTCACGCAACGAGCGCAATGCAGCGTGCTATATAAATAAAAACAAAAAACGTTCGCTGAGTTTCCAATACGCGGCAAGTCTCGCATGGTTTCCCCCAGTGGGCACGAAAGTTTTCGCTAATTAGCGCTCGTTAGGTCCCCAGCCGCTTTCGTACACAATGGCATCCTCGCCCACTCTTAGGCCTTTTGTTTTTCCTATCCAGCTCGGTACCCACCTTGCTTCGACCAAAACAGGAAAACAGTTGAAGATTGGAAACTTAATAGAAACGCAAGGGCAACAATCGTGTCTCGGTGGACAGCACAGTTCCTCCTCCTGATTACAGGCGCCGAGATAAGAGAACAAATGGAACAGAAACCTGTGGCGGGCTGCACTTGACCGACCTTTGTGGAAAAGTGCGACTTGCAGGGTTCGGCACGAAGTAAACTAATCCCAACTGACACTAGCTAACTTTTAGAGAAGCTCCTGAAACTTGGCAATATTCGGGATTCACACCTCCGGCCCGAGTCTCGCATAGGTTTAAACCTATGCGAGACTCGGGCGAGACTCGGGTCAGGGATACGAAGCTCAACCGTACAGTTACAACGGCGCGGAGCGACGTACCGGATATATCAGTTTATAGTAAAGTCGTATGCAACTCAAGAACGAAGTAGCAGATTCCCCTCAAAGGAAGTCCTCCAGCGAATGGCGTCGACCGATTTTCATGACGTCACGGTTAATTCGTGGTTACGAGTGGGAACGAAAAGCTATAATCTTAAACAGTACAGAATGTTCCGATTTGCTAATCTACCTTAGGGAAAAGTGGAGAGGGGATATAAAGGGGAAGAAGAGAGAGATTAGCTAAATATGAGGGATGTCCAGTACAGGAACGAGGCACTGCCCTTAAACTGATGATTGTCAACTGCACTATAGCAGCTGGTGTGTGAACGAGCATAGGGCATTGATATGTTTAGTTGTAACCATCAAACAAACACAAAATATTGTCCACGCATGTGGTTACTGTATTAGTGCTCTAGCCCTTATAGTGGCCTTCCCCGCATTTAGCCTTTGTTTGTCTATCTCCCGGTTTGTATCAAGCCGGTTTTGTTTTGTTTGGTTTGGTTTGTTGGGGTTTAACGTCCCAAAGCGACTCAGGCCATGAGGGACGCCGCAGTGGAGGGCTCAGGAAATTTCGACCACCTGGGGTTCTTTAACGTGCACTGACATCGCACAGCACACGGGCCTCTAGAATTTCGCCTCCATCGAAATTCGGCCGCCGTGGCCGGGATCGAACCCGCGTCTTTCGGGTCAGCAGCCGAGCGACATAACCACTGAGCCACCGCGGCGGTGAAAGCCAGTTTTTATGGCAGGCGGCAGCTCAATTAATCATGAGAGGCTGCTCGAGAAGAGTAACCTGGAGCGCAACCCAACCCAAGCAACCAAGGTTCCACCGATGGCAGCACCTGCCATAGAAGATGGCAGAGCAGTGGCGCATCACTTGACCGCTGCACCACTGAGCGAAAAGTGGTAGGAAGAAGACTCCCATGGATCTATGAATGGAGAGAATGACCAATTCCGCGCATATCACCATTAACTCATTAACGCTACCCGAACAACTGCCATCCGCGAACACTGCACCTGAACATTGGAACCGAAGCGAAAACCCAACTATTAGCGCACCTAATTCGCATTTGGCCCAACTACTCAAATCCACGATATTTTTTTTTTTTTTTCATTCCACGGTCTCCAAGTTCCGCGGCATTCGCTCCCGCTGCTTAGATTCCCCCCTCCCGTCTCAACATAATCGCCCGCACAATGAAGACGACACACGGCAGCGGGTTGAACGTTCCCTCCTGACGTCTCACGCACTTAAGACATTACGCCAAGCAACAGCGACGACAGCCAAGCGTAATACATTCGCGAGCATGCACGCGACATGAGAAATGCTCCGATTCTGCGCTGTTCTTTCCGCGACAGCAGACAAACGACGCCGTCACCAGTCCATCCGCAGGGAACAAGCTTTCGTGCGCATCTTCCAGGAGGCGGCGACAGAAGCCGAAAGTCGTCGTCGCGGGCACCACTCGCCTCTCGCGGGTGGGCCACCGGGCCATCGGCACGATGCTGGGACGCGCGCACTGAACCGTGGCGAACAAGCGTCGACCGCAGTCGGTCGGCCGCCGCGCGTAGTACGCACGCGAAGCAGCGGCCGGCTCAGACGGCTCAGCCTCGCTTCGCTGAAGCCACGCCGAGATTGCCGTCGCTGTATCTACTGGCGGTGTTGCGAGCACGCAGCTGGAACAGAGCTGCTTCACTTTCGCCGCCGAAAACGCGGCATATGGCGTACGTTGATTCGGATTTGGAGAGCGTAATGGCGCATTCCAATCGATGATCCGGAGCGGAAACCTGAACCCGCGAAGGAGCGTAAAATCTCCCTTGGCCAATAAGAACTCGGGATTTGAACCTAAATTGCCCACTGAAGCACGCTTTTCGGTTCGCGGAACAAGAAAACGTGCTGCGAATCACTGATTGCAATACGACATCAAATATACTACCAGTATTAATGCGTGCCCACCGCCTGAATTCGTGTTTTGTGACGATTCAACGTGAGTGAGTAATATGACGGCCGATGGAGTAGGCATCAACTTTTTGCTGATGATGAACTGTGCGGTACCAATGCTGTGCATTGATGCGACTGTGCGGCACATTCGTAACATTTCCGCAAAAATATCCATACACTGCTTTTACTAAACTACTCATCGGTTCATGAGCATACAGTTGAATAAAGGGACAAACTTACTGCGGTGGCGGCTACGGAATTCTGCCAGCCATCCCGAGTTCGAAGACATTTCAAAGCGAGTTTGCCGTTTACCATAGCGCGTATTCGGTTAAAGAAAATTCATTAATTAAAGGCAGGGAGCTAGAGAAAGGAAAACGATAAGAGCTACGCCAAGAGACAAGGGGAGAACACAGTGGAACGAGAAGGCACGACACGGGTGCCTTCTCGTTCTGTGTCTTCATTTTTTGCGCAGTTTTCAGTATGAATTCCTACCAATTAGCCCAGTTTACCGTTCTTATTAACACAGTGGATAGGGAATGGACGCGAATTACTGATATCCTAGCTGAAATCGAAGAATAAATGGGCATGGACAGGCCATATGTAATGCGGTAGGAAGATAACCGATACATCTTAAAAAGAAAGAACACAGACACATGGACGCCTAATTCCATCATGCGTTGCCAATGCGATAGCATTCGATGCCGGAAGTGACTGGTGGGACTTGTGAGACCCAGGTTGTTCTTCCTGCGCTCTTGCCGTACACCACCTGCCACCTATATGGGTATTGATCCATTAGCGCGATCACGTCTACCCTTAAAGGGAAACTGCATAGGTTTTAGAAATCAACGAGCTTAAGAGGGTCGAATGTGTGAAACTTGCAGGTAAAGCACGCGAAGTCTTTTTGGGCTAGCACTTTAAATAGGGAAGTAATCGCCGATTAAAATCCGGACGCCCTTCAAGCTTCTCCGCCGCGCACAACGCCAAGTGGAAGGGACGCATGATGACGTCATCGAAGGTGTCGGTACATTTCCAACGCACAAACGCCTGCTTTGAAAGAAAAAACCAACGCCACCGAAGGAAAACCCTGCCGAGAGTTGTTTGGCAGCGTCTAACGAGTCAGGGCAGGCTGTGGCTGACGACAGCGGTAATTTGAAATCATACCTTCCATGACGTCATGCTGTATTTCTCTGCACTCCTCCGGTGCGTTGAGGAGAAGCGCAAAATTCAATCGTCCATTACATTACTATTTTAAATGCTAGTGCAGAAACACTTGGTATGCTTTACCTACCGCCTATATAGATTTTAATCCTTGAATATCGCGAAATTCTCAGAAAAGTGCTGCAGTTGCCCTTTAAGACGATGCTAAAGTACCCCTTCAATTTTTTTTCTCACCTGTACGCCATTCGGACGGAAAATTTAGGAAGTTTTCGGATAATTTCGCCTTCATGTCGGTCTGGTTCGCCGCAGTTCTCTGGCGATGTTTGTCGAAAATGTCAGCTAGAAGCATATGGCGGCCGCAGCTGGCACAGGAAAGCGTCAAAGCCTACACGCCTTTTTGTCTAAATGGACGTAGCAGGACTGATAACGATGATGATGATGGATTAAATTCGGTCATTACAAACAGGCCTCAGCTTAGGTGACATGGCGCTGTGACTGACACGCGCTGCAAGTGGAATACGCTCGCAAGCCTATGTCGGCACATTCACAGCGCGACTTCCACTCCAGTGTGCGCAGATCACGCAGACCCACCAAAGCTCGCGCACCGACGCGCACGGCGCCAAGATAGCCACAGAGGGAATCATCGGGCGGCTAACCCATGACTGCGGCACGGTTCGGGTCCAGCCTCTTTCCCTCCCTCCCCCTTCTCTCCTACGGAAGATCGCGGCGTGCCTTCACCGGTCACGCGGTCGCGATCCGGGCGTGACAAACGCGAGCGCGCGCTTCTGTGCCGGTGGTCCTCCCTGTGTTTGCTCGTCTCTCCTCCTTCTTCGGCTTCCTTTCGATTGCATCCTCCGTCGTGGAGAAGGATAGAAAGAAGAGGAAGCGGGCATCACGACAAGAAAAGACCACCGCGGTCCCCCCTCCCCAGCCGCAGAAAGAAGAAGAAGCGCCGAGGGCGGCCGCAGCCACGAAATGATACGTGTGGGGCCGGCCTAATGGCCATCGCCGCTCAGCGGCCGAAGAAACCGACAGAGCGGAGGAAAAAAGCGCGCTTTGAAGACTCAATTTCGGTCATCCGACGGAGAAGACGATGAAACGCGGGGGGGGGGGGGGGGGGGGAAGGATAAGATAGAGAGAGAGGAGGAGGAACCAAGATCTTACATTGGCGCCGCCCGCTTCGCTTTACCGACGCCGTCGTATAACCGTTTTCATGTCAGCCCCCTATGACCTCTCCTCGCAGGTTCCTTTTACTATACGATTGTCCGACTGCAATCTTCACTTGCGACACTCGATTTCGAAGTGCGAGTCTTTCACGCCTTTCGGACATTCCTTGCCGATCGCGACCTTTGTAATCCACTCTTCCTAAACTTCGTAGCCTCCATCTTTTGTCCACAGCTGACCTCCTTCCCGGTTCCCAACGCAACGATTCCGCTGCAGCGCAGAAACTAAATGTGCCAAGAGTCTCTCAGTTCGATGGCCACGCAGCTTTGTTTGCATCCACGAAGAACAGAAGAAGAAGAGGAAGAAGAAGCAAGAATCGTCCGATTTTCGGTGGGGCTCGAAGCTGGGTCTGCTGTTCTCTCGTATTACGACGCCGCTTCCTCGGCGGCGTAGTCTCGGGTTTCTGTCAACACCGCGCGAAGCGCGCATCGTTGGCGCGCAATCGCAGCTTTTATTCCCTGCTTCTTGCTTTTCGTTTCTTTTTGTAATTTCTCGCGCTGTCCTCCGTTCTGTACACGTTCTCCGGGCCGTCCTTTTACGTTTTCGAGGGAAAACCCGATCTCTTCTTTTTTTCTTCGCGAAGAGAAAAAGGGTTAATGGTGTTCACGGCAACGGGAATCGCGCGAGTTGATGGGACGTCGCTTTTGAAATGTGCCGAGGCGTGAAACTCTATCCGTCAACAAAAAAAGAAAGAAAACACAGAAACTATCACCAAACTAAAACTAAATGACAGGATAGACGTAAAAATCACTCGCTCAATCCAGCAGACGTTTTATTGCCTCTGTCTTCGTCGGGCTTTCGTTTACGACTATTATATCAGCTGACAATCTGCCTAAAGAGGATAAAAAAGTTTCCCTGCTTGCCTTTTTTTTTTCGCCATCCGATCTAGGATTGCACTGCCGGAATGGTGCCAATAATCTCATTCCGATCGTCAACTGAACCGGAAAATAGGCTGTGGAATGTGCTGGGTTCGCATTCGTACCGACTCGGCTTCTCTTGCCGCCTTGCACAGGAATGCGCTACTGTAATGAAACAACGGGAGAATAAAAAAAAAATAAAATAGCGGTATACAAAAAACTGATCTCAAACTTGTCAGGCTCTTAGGAACTGCTCTGATTTTTTTTTTTTTTTGTTCTTACAGTCACTAGAGCTCGAGTAAGCAAAAGGAAAGCCCTTGCGCGGAACAATCCCAGAGAATTTTGGTTGCCCATGAAAGCTGTGTAGTTGGAAGTTCGTGCGGTCACACAGAAATATTCGATATAACGAAAGACCTATCACTCTTTTCCCCTCCAGTTACGACAAGGTCTGTCAGCACACGAAAGAAGCTCAGCACTCTCATACTGCTCTTAAAAGCCTGAACAATAAACCTATTCTACCGGAAAGACAGCGCATCGCCATTGTGAAAGGATAATGGATCCCCTAGTAGGTAATCGTTACTAATGGCACTAATCGCTCTTCTTCTCAGTACATTTCTTCAAGCTGCTATCATCTCGGTACACAGAACAGTTAGTCATAATCGCAAGAAAGAACACACTGTCCGAAGCTTGCTAATGTTTCAAAATCAGATACAGTTGAACATCGTTATAACTAAGTTCAAGGAACCCAGCTAACATCGTTAAAGGCGTAGCTTCGTTATAGTGAGCATTGACCGACCTTCGAAAGGGAATCATCATTCCTTCGTTGTATCCATTATTTAGTTATAAACGATATCGTTATAACGAGGTTCGACAATACGTTTAACTACGTGCAGTTATGCATCACTACATGCTCAAATACGATGCCACAGCGCGCCTGCCAGAACGTGCCTAGAGATTCTCCGCCCCCGTGATGAACTTGACGCAATTCGCTGTGCCACTTTCTCTGCCTGCAGCGCGGCGTCTTTGTCGACGAGGCGCTCGGCTTTTGTAACTCGTTGGGGGCAGTCTGAGAAACAGAGTTACGACAAACGAAGCTCCTCGCAACGTGGCTCATAATGCTTTCTCCTAACGTACACGAGTGCGCCCTAACACGACGCACAAAGGCTGCGCTGCATTCCTTTGGGCTTGTATGCCCTGTGGGCGTGCTTCATGATCCTATTAGACATCTCATTTCTGGGCGTTAATCTTTTAGAAGGTACGCGACGCCATATGACGCCTCTTCTTTACCCGAAATTGCTTTTAATGTCAGCAAAACGCGCCAGCATTGCGACACTTTCTTTATGAAAGTTGAATACTTCAACGCGTTTCATGACAGGGAGCCCATTCTATAGCTTCTTTATTCTCAGACATTCGTCGAATACTTTTGGAGAAAAATTTCGTTCCGTGGAAGCGCTTTATCGACGAAGGAGTCTTACCATTTTAAAAAACATAGAACACATAGAAAACATAGTTCTTTACCAAGAACTTCTGCACAGTGGCTTTTGATGATGAAATGCTCAAGAACCAAGAACACAGAAATTAAAGCACGTGTTTAGCCTGGTTGGCTCGGGATTTTGCTTTACTGGGTCATCGGCGCGTCCGGCGACGATGTTAGATTCAGGTTAAGCTCTGATCGAGGTCAGGCTTATTCCATCTCTTCGCGCCGCAGACGGAGGTTGATGAAGACGGCTATGCGCAATGGACAGAGCGACAGTGTCTTGCCGTTTAACACGAGGCGTGATGCTACGCGGCGATAGCACACTGCTCTCATGGAGTGGCCAGCGAAGCTGGTCTGTATGCGCTGCCGCGGGTTCGAAACCCAGTTTCGGCAATATTAAGGCAAAGCCTTTAATGGTTCACACTGCCGTCTGTTAACAAAGCGTGTCACACGCGTTTAAATCTGGAACTAAAAAAGATAGAAGAAAACAATGGTTGCTTCAGATAGAGGAGGAAAAAATGAACCTAGAAACCAAGTTTGATGGCTGTAGATTAATTAGTTAATTAATCATAGGCAAAAATGTCGAAATTGCATCGAAATAGCGAGGACGTCCATATAGCCACGGGAACGGTGTGACGTCACATTCACCGGAAGTTGTCACGGCATAGTGCAAATTTTCACAGAATGGTCGGAAAAACGTCGGGTTTGTGTGAAATTACATGAAAAAATGTGTAATTAAGCGTAATTAACACTTAAGATCCCCGAAAGATGTATAATATGGGTACTGATATAGCCACGGGAACGGTGTGACGTCACATCCACCGGAAGTCGTTACGGCATAGTGTCCTCGGCTTTCGCCTCTCGACACTCTAGTTGCCAAAGTGTCCTCGCAAGCCGCAGAATTCTTGGTTGGGTTTGAACCCGCGAAGCAGTGCTCTCGCACGAAAAAATAAGCCGCACACTTTCCACAGCAACGCGCAGAACAACGAAGCGAGGCTGAGTTGAGCTGGGTTCTGCGTTGCGCACACGTGCATGAAGCCCACCGAAGAAATGGTTTGGAGGCAACGCAGCGAGGACGAAACTCGGGCCGTTCGCTCGGCGCGGCCGGCGTTCAGTCACGCACGGCGCTATATCGCAATATTTCTGTCGTTTTCCCGCTGTCGTTACGCCGTATAACTCACGAGCTCGTCGCGTGCGGAGAAGAATGTGGGCCAACTGAATTTTCCGCTCTGCAGCGAGGTGAGTGCGCGCGCCACGAAATTGCCCAACAACACGTGTGTTTCCAAATCATCTTGTGAACTTCGAGAAACACAACAAAAACAAAACAAAAAGCTTGCCTCGACGTAATAATTTCGTCCATGACTTACTGCCACCGTCAAAACAGGGTCGGACGGCACAAGCTAACGGTGGCTGCAGGTGCTAATACTCAGAAAGCCAGCGAGAAAGAGTGAGTGAGTGATTGAGTGAGTGAGAAAGCAAAATGAGAGGAAGAAAGAAATGAGAAAGAGAGGCACGCTACTTTTATTTTGCTCCCGACAGTCGGTCATGGCGAAGTTTAAATGCGCGCACACAGATGTCAGCACCATGTACGGACGTATGATGAGAAATACGAAGCGCTGTCGGCCAACGTTTTCGGTTCGGCTTCCGGGACGTCCTTCGTTACGTGTTTCTGCTCCGGCGCCTTCAGGCTAGCCCCGCGCGCCCCTCACAAAATGGAGAGAATAAGATCAACCCAACCGAATTTCCGCCCGCCAGTGTACAAAAAAGCTCGATCGCACATCGTCAATATTATTACCATAGTATGCTAACGTCACGTCAAGCCGATTCCCGCTCTTCCTCATATTTTATTGCGAAGCAATACTACTTTAGCTACCACCTCAGCCCGTTCCAGCGCGAGGCGGTGGTAGGCACCACTTGACCTTTGGCATGACCTTTGGCATGACGTCATACCATCTGTGTAAAAACGGGGCCCCATCTCGCGCCGTCGCAGCGCGAGGCTGGTAGGCAGGTAGGCACCAACGCCGGTTCACTCCTCTCGTCAAGCCTGTCAGATGCCGCCTCAAGCAAGCAAGACACTTCGGCAGAATGCAGAAAGGAAGCATCAGCGAGCTACGGAGACGGCAGAAGAACGAGAAGAACGTCTTTCCAAGCGGCGTGCTCAATATGCAGCCCGACGAAAACGGTCAACGTCTTCGGTAGAAACAACGTCAGAAGCAAGAGAAGAAGTTACGAGTTTGGCCGACAGTGAGGAATGTGCATCTGTTTCCAGTACTACTAGTTCAGAACGCTGAAACGCAACCAAACGGCAGCGACGTGCCCAACAAACCCCGGAACAGCGACAGCAGCGGCTCGAGAAGGAACGTGCGTTTCGAGAGAGAGAGAGAAGGAAAAGCGAAGAAAACGGCATGCAGAAGAAACACCGCAGCAGAGACAGGAACGTTTGAAGAGAACACGGGAGAAATCTCTCACCGAGGTTGGAACCTATCGTATTGCTTCGCAATTACCAGGCTTAACCAAGCTATGCCACAGCCAGTTTTTTTTTTCTTTTTGTTGCGAAAGCAACACTATGCGAGTCGCCGAGCCATTTCGCGGAGCTGACGAAAGGGCATACTGCGCATGCGCGAGGAACAGTGAGGTCACAAGGCGCACAGCTGGCATGCCGCCGCCGTCGCTGCGCGGGTGACTCAGAGGTGCCGCCGCCGCGCTCGCCAGTTGCGCATGCGCAGTAGCGGTGCATAGCTAGCGTGCCGGGGCCGCCGCCGCTGCCGCGCGCTCTCCATCGCCTCTCTCTCTCTCTCTCTCCTCGTTGCTTTCGCAATCCCCACAGGTTTAACCAGAGCTAAACCACCGCCAATTTTTTTTTTAATATCGCAGATCTTGGATTCGGTGCACGTGGTTCCGAATGCATGGTACTGTTGTCTCATTCTTACTGGCTTCCTGGCTATAATACACACTCTCACATCCACAGGTCCGTTAGTTTTTGGCTCTTTTAGTTTGTCCTGTCATTTGTCGAGTATAAGCTTATTGGCTAATATTTCTCGGAGATCCTCTCCTTATGGCATGGAAAGCGATGGAAAACTGCTCATTTACACATCACAGGCCCAGCGCTTAGTGTCCTCTCCTCGCAAACGTTATTACGCGTCCAACTGTACCCGTGAGGGCTCGTCAACGCTTGTACATCAAACAAGGCGTTTTTACAGATTGAAACAAACCGCACGAAATGACTGACAGTTTGTTTCTCTACAAAGCCGTCACTTTGTGATGCAATGTTTTATCAGTACACGAAGGCTGACGAGAAAACTACTGAACTTCTACAGCACGGACCAAGCGAGGAATGCAAGCCCGCTACAGCTCCTGGCTTAATGAACCTATCACTTAACCTCGGAACATAAGAGCTGAGAACCTTCTGAAGATCAACGTCACGATTTGCTCATAGAAGGAATCAACACCACACACGTCGATTCACTGTGTACACAGTGACGCCGCCCGTACGGTCAGCTGCGGGAGCCAGCCACCTGCTCCCACCACCTTCCGCCCCTCATTTTGTTTACTTATTTTTCTCTTCATCCTTTTTTTTTTCAATTTTTCATTCGTCGTCTTCTCGCTCTTCACGCACAGCACAAGCAAAGTGGGCCGCGCCCGGCTCTGCGGAGGAGCGTGCGGCAAACCGCGGCGCTCAAAGTTTTCGGCGGCGAAAAACGTGATCGATCAATTGACGGTTTGCCCCCAATGACACCCGCACGAAATCGCGTTCGCGCGCCCCGCGGCCGAAGCCTCAGCTATCGGCGCCTCTGCTGCCCTTCGCCAAAGCCGAACGCAGCTTGATCTTTCCTCGCTCAATTTCGTCTTCCGCTGAGCTGCAGAGTGAGCCTCTACTTTGGCTGTGTACGGTACAGAAGGCCGTCCAGAGGGGGTGGGGGGCGGAGTTAGACGCGACGAGCGACGCAGGAATGCACGATTCCGGCAATGACGCGAACACGCCGGCTACATCGTTCCCGCAATCGGGCCACGAGGTCGCAATGAAATCGAGCACTTTCAGAAGTTGTTCAACAATAACGGAGTTCGTGGACCGTGACCGGAGAAAGAAAAGTGAGGAAATGAAAGACAGAGAGATAAAAAAAATTGATAATGATCTTTCCTCCCATAATCTGAATGAACACCGCGTGGGAATTCACTATACGAGGTGGACCACGCCTACGTTAAGTGTTGCGCTTGTAATGCCTCTGCGGTATGGAACACGCTTATCGAATCAGACATGCCGAAGGCAACAGGAAGGTCCGTTGCTACTGCGTCGGCTCACACTGGGTTAACGGCTTGTATATGGCTGGAACGTTCGCCAAAACGCGGAACAATAAGGTAAGGTGGAGGAGGCAGGAGCCGAATGATATGTAAGAAAGTGTCTCAGGCTGATGATCCGTATAGTAGGTGTCGATGCGGAGAAAGCAGGATATCATTACACAACTTATGTTGTATTTTTTTTTTGTTAGACGGGAGAATGAAGATCTGTCGCTCAACTTGAAAATGAGAGCAGGGTGCAGTATGTAACCGGGGATGAAGGCTGCAATTTGGGCAAGTTGGTACTGATTCATTGTTAAACGCTGTTTAACAATGAATCAGTACAAACTTGCCTATATCGCATGCAGCCGTAATTAACGTAATCTCTAGTACCGCGGACTCTCCTCTTTGTATAGTCTGGTTTGTTTAACAATGAAACCGGGAAGTTTAGCAAAATGGTCGAGATTAGAAGAAGAAAGAAAAGAAACAGGACGTAGACAGGGGGGAAGAAAGTTCGCCGACGAGTTCTCGCACTCGATGACTGCCAGGGATAAGGCTACACAATAACATCGGCCAGGCACGTATCCAAAGGGGGAAAACCGAGGCAGAACCCCCCCCCCCCCCCCCCCCCCCTCCCACCTCCAAAATAGAGTTCATTCCTCCTCTTCCTCTCAGATTGCCTGAGCAGTGCTCTTCTTGGGCTTGCCCCTCGTCTCTCCCTACGATACAAGAATTACAAGGCGGAAGATGAATTTTTTACTGGTGGGTGTCTGAAGGTGGAGCCAGTTTTGCCACAGTCGTCTGATATTGCTGAAACTGTTGTGAAGAACAAAGGAAAGCGTGGATATCAAATGCAGCAATGCAGCAAGGAGTTTCTCCCGCGCTATGCCGCTCCAGATACCCTTTTAACCACCCTCTACAAGTGTGCGACACACTGTACGCTGAACGAAACGAGAAAACTTTCGCTGTACAGTCGAACGAACGTATTTCAGAATCTTAGATAATTTTATCTGAGCGCACATCAGATGACCTATTCGAATTTGTTCTTTGCTTCGTTTCGTTCATTTTACCGCGACTGCAGTAGCAGAGCCATTCCGCTAAATCACGGCGTTGGCGAGTGAGACCAACGGCTGCACCTCCTCCATCATGCATGCATCCAAGGGGGCCGCCTGCCTACCCTCGCCGAAATAGAGTTCACCCCTCCCCTCCTAAATTCTTAGCATTGTTCTTGTTCAGCTCCCCCTCCTCCTGATAGATTACGTTCCTGATACGTGCCTGAGACTAATGCATTAGTCCGAACTCTGTCGTCGAACGTGTCCCCTGCGGGAGATCTGCCGCCCTCCTACGAAAACCCCCGCCTTATTCCCTCCGGCTCTCGAAATGTAAGAAGGCCAATAACCCGATACACGATCGATCGAACGGCGCTTTAGAAGTGTCCCTCATCTCCTTTGTTCCTCTCCTGTCTATCTCCAGGCATTGAATCGAGGTGGGTGGCGTCAGGGCAGCGTCAATGCGCCACACGCGGATCATCATCGGCCCCGCGCGGTACACTACACTCGGAGGCTCTTGTCCGGCGGCCTACTAACCTCGGCCGGTACATCACCGCTCGCACGCACACACGCGCGCGCGCGCGCTCTGCCACTCCACCGACGCTGATGACCACAGCAGCGATGAGAAAGAACACGCCGCGCTCGAAGGGGGCAGACAGAACGAGGAGGAGATGCTGAAGGAGAGAAGGCAGAAGGCGACGCTGCATTCTGCTTCTTCCATACACACGCCTCGAGAGCGCGCTATATATACGACGACCTCTCGCTTTGCCCGGCCGTCGGTCCGACGCTCGCCTCTGCAACGCATGGACAGCTCCGGAGAATCGCCGCCGGCGCGCGAGCGAGATGCTTGCTCTATGGACGGAGGCGCCAGGGTCCTACTAAAAGGGGCACCCGTACGGGTCCTGTAACGAACGTGGCGGCGAGCTGACGCCCGCCTTGCCTTATGTGCGTACGCTGGGGCCGCCGACCTCGGCTTCAGCGAACGTTTCGGCGGTCATCGGCAGAGCGCACGCGCATCCGCACTCCACCCGGTGGGTTTGCCACTGTTCCGATTGGGTTTTGGAACCACTCCCTATGGGTTCGGCACCGCTCCCGACAGTTTTGGAACTGCTCCTGGTGGGTTTTACACAGTTCCCGACGGTTTGACGCTGCTCCCGACAGTTTTTGAACTACTCTTGATGGGTTTGGCACTGTTCCCGACGGTTTTGGAACACTCCCGATGGGTTTGGCACAAATCCCGACGCCATTTCCAACTGTTCTCATAAAACCCAACTAGTCAAGAAATGCCAACCATCTTTAATTAACTGAGTACAGTTAACGGAAGATCGTTTGAGCAGTCAAAATGCATGATAGTCCACTCTGAGTTGCCTCGGAGCATGAGGGGGCGTGCCACTCAAGCCCTGAGACGGCTGCAGCACTTCTGCGCATAAAGCCGCCGCGATGGCTCAGTGGTTATGGCGCTCGGCTGCTGACCCGAAAGACGCGGGTTCGATCCCGGCCGCGGCAGTTGCATTTCGATGGAGACGAAATGCTAGAGGCCCGTTGCGATGTCAGTGCACGTTAAAGAACCTCAGGTGGTCGAAATTTCCGGAGCGCTTCACTACGGCGTCCCTCTCAGACTAAGTCGCTTTGGGACGTTAAACCCCCATAAACCAATAAACCAAACAGTTCCCAACGGTTTTGGCAGTGTTCCCGATGGGTTTGGCACAACCCCCAAGGGCATTTCTACCTGTTTTGACTAAGCCCCTCTATTCAGGACGAGCCAAGCATCTTCAGTTCGCTGTGAACAGTTAGCGGATGATCGTTTGACCGGTCAAAATGCATGATAGTCCCTCTGAGTTGCCTCAGAACATGGGAATGCGTGTCACTCGAGTCCAGTGACGGCTGCAGCACTTCTGCACGAACACCGATTCCTTTAGGAGACTAAATGCAGAGCAGAAGGAGAAGGACGCTATCGTGCACGCTTAGTTGGTGTCTAGCACTACACGTGGCCTCGAGCCACACACATTTATGAAGCATGCCACAGAACTGCGTCATTCATACTTGCTTCACAAGAGCCCTGCTCATGTTTGCCTGCAAATGCTGCGTGATCACTACTTGTGACGCCAGTAGGTCATTTCGTCGTCGTGATTCATGCTGACGATGTTTTCAACTGGGAAACGGCGAGAAAAAGAAAGAAACTTTGCTGAACCAGAACGACGACAATACCTAGCAGGATTAAAATATTATTCGGCGCAAAAAAAAAAAAAAAAACGAAATAAGACAACAGAAAATACGCACGTGGACAATCTCGCTACCGCGATGACGCAGAACCGCCATCTTCGAACGTACGAGCCACAAACGGCCAAAGAAGCGAGGAAAACTCGTCACGGGGTCAGATAATATGCCGGCAGCCCAGAGAGGCTCCAACCACGTGGACGAAATAACCGGAATATATGCGACTCCGGTGTCGCTCTTCGCGAAGGCAATTCTTCTTCGTTTGCGGAGAGAGCACGTGCGGGAGGACACTCTATCTTCGTTCCTTCTCCGCGCCAGACGCTGGAAAGAAAGAAAAATAGAAAGAAGGGACGAAAAAGAGCTACCAACTTTGTCTAACGTGTCCACTCGCGCGCGCTCACGTAGTCCGGATAAAAGAAATACAATAAAACGTGATGCGCGCTGGGTGTCATGTTCGCCGAAACGTCATTATTCGGCGGCACACAGGACCTGTCTCCGACTCATAGCATCCACGGCTTCCTCGGAGGCAGCACAGTCCGCAACGCAGTACGGTAGCCGTAAACGGCGCAGAGATACACGGCGATTCGATTACGCACAGACGCACGCATATACGTCTCGGAAGTCCCAGCTGCAGCCGTGGTTGAAGCCCTCTCGGTGCAGGCGAGCGAAGCAGATATGTGCTCCTCGGTCGGCTTTCCCATTAGGGCCGCTCCGTCGTGCAGTCGGGAAAGGTGATCCAGATGCTTTTACGACCGGAACACCGGCTAGACCACCGGGATCGCCGGCCGATCCCATCCCTCTTTCGCAACGCTCGGCCCCGCAGCACAGTTGTGTGCACTACGCGTAGACGAATGGGCGCGGCTTCTCGCCTGTCTACGCTGCAACAGAGTTTCGCCGCAGCTGACGGTTAGTAAAAGGGACCAGGGCTGTATATAACCGCTATTATTTTTCCTGATTGTTTTACTACTCTGCCATTGACAGCTCATGTCGTGATTGACCACTAAACAAGCAATGTGATTGGCCGACTCCAGTAAGCCGGGACTGGCCAATTGCTGCGAATTAATCGCGAAAGAAAGCCTTATAATATACCGCCCCAGCGCTCGTTTCTTACCTGCATAAGTACATAAACGACCAGTGAATAAGGTAGCCCTGGGTACAGATTTTATGCACTTTGGAATATATCGGCAAGCAAAGAAGAAAAAAAAACCGGAAAAGATCAGAATGCGAATACGTTAGGAATAAAGTTAGGAATCACGCTAGCTGCCACCTGGGAGGATTGATGCGAGGGTGGGGGAAGGGGGTGCATGACCCCCCGCACATATCTAGGTTGCCGGGTAACGCTGCAGCCAATTGAAGATGCGTATACTGCCCGCTTTCGTCATCTCTTCCTGTCACCTGCAGAAAATTTTTAGACGCTTTCGCGATCGGTTACCGCATCCGAAGGCGTTCGGGGATGTTGTCAAAACTTTCACGTGACGCAGCACTGCTTGCAACATGCGCAGGGCTACCAGGTTCTACCGGAAGGGCTCGCGGCTTATACGAGTTCAGAACATGAGAACCGACCCTCGTAGAGAGCACCTGCATCGTCAGAGTTGCAACACACTCGAGAGCCCGATTCGTTTTCGCAGTCAACGACTCGACTCGCCTGGGTCGTGGCGTCTATACTTATATAGAGCACGCACATCCTTCCCTTTCTACACGGCTGCTAGGGGAAAACGTTTAGAAAAGGGCGCCGGGAAATATCGCTCGCAGATCTCGCGATTGGACCTCAGGAGAGCTATAGCTGAATGGGTTGCTCAACAAGCCACTTGGTGTGTAGTATCAAGAACCAAGTTGTCCCTTCCTACTTTTCGCTTCAGCTTGAGGTATGTCATTAATTTTCCGCCGACGTGGACGAAACCAGGGCGCTTGACGTATATATGAGTTATGGCTGCCTGTAAAAGCGAGCTCGATGGTATGGGGTCTGCACTTCTTGGAACTCTTTTTCAAAATATTTTTCTCCAGCACTTACGAATTTACTTCTTCTGAAAGGTACAGCCGCCGAGGCGATCGAGTTTCGAAACACAAAACTGCTGAATGGTGTTTCTTTTTTAACAGAAAAATAAAAGAAAACATTTTTCTCCTTAAAAGCACTGAAGTCTGCTGCAGGTCGGGGAAGTTCCACCCAGGCCTTCTCTACGCCACCGAACTTCGTAGCTATGGTGAGCTATGGTATATGAGTGCCGTGGTGCTTGAGCCAAACGTTGAATTAAGTGCGATTCATTCCCGAAGCTTATGAGGTTTAAATGGAATGCAACTTTTTTTTTTTTTTTCAGCGAACAACAGCAAGCAAGGCAGTATGCATGTCTTTGAATAGGGCAAGTTCTGTGAAACATTCTCCTTTGATTGTAGCCTCGTACTAAAACGATTCCATTCGAAAGGGAGTAAAAAGAAAGTGGCGAGCAATTTTCGCGACAGTACCAGACCGGCCGCTAAAAGCAAGCGCGCAAAGAGTACTAGCCGCAGTTGTCACGTCGAAGTCAGAATTGAGATCGCTTTATAATAACTAATTCATTTATTTCAGATTTTATCAATGGTCCAGGAGACTTTTGAGAGAACATTGACCAGTTACACGGGAACAGTGCTCAACAAGGTATTTGCAATAGCAAGTAACACATGTGCCACGCAGGTTAAAAGTATGCTGTATAGGCATACTTTTTTTAGATTTTAGAGTGAAGAATAAAACTTTACATGGTGGTAATACAAGACTGAGATTACGTGTGAGCAGTCACAATCGCAACAAACCAATTACAATAAATCAGAGAGAACAAAGTGTTAATGGTATTAAGAAATAAGTGGAAAATTACCGTCATGGCCATACAGGATTAGAACATCAACAAAATAGAACAGTAACTTCTAACCTACTGAGAAATGTTCCCCGTAGAGGCTTTTTCAATTGTTCAACGTTGTTAGTAGTAAGTAAAGCTGCCGGTAGGCGGCTCTACTCCGACGGCGTCCTGGGAATAAAAGATGTCAAGTAATCAGTAGTGCAGAAAAGTGCGCTCAAGAAGAGTTACTTCGTTATAAATGTCACTTCGTTACATCAGCAGGGTAATGGCTAACACTATGTTACAAGGAAGATTGCATTTCCTTCGCTACATCAATTCCTTGGCTGCAGATCGATTCGTTATAACTTATAACCAGGTTATGAGAACAAAAAAAAAAAAACTGCGCAAAAAGGACGGGACAAGAGAGAAGAAGAACCACACGGGACAAACGCAGACTAACAACTGGTTTATTCCACCAACGCCTCCTTCCTTTAACTGCGAAGCGCATGCGCACCAACCACAAAGACAAAAGCCACAATCATCTCGTGAAACCAAAAAAAACTCCTAGCGGTACAGGTGTACGGAAGCATCGCTAACACATTTCGCAGGCCCTAATCTCGCGATTTCCAAGGCTTCGATAATTTCCCGTTCTTTCTTATCCCTCGCGCATCCGATAACCTTAGTCCTGTCGAAAAGCGGATTACAATCATCGTCATCAAACTTGCAAGTCTTACAATGCTTAGGCAGATGCTGCCCCCTTGAATCAGCTAAGGAATTGGCATGCTCTAATAATCGAATGTTGATGCAGCGGCTAGTTTGCCCGACGTGCACCTTACCACAGCTCAGCGCAATCTGATAGATTACATTCGATGTACAGTCCACGAACTTATTCCTGTGGTTAATGCCACACACAGCCTTCTTTTGCTTATCTTTCCTCGCTAAATTGCGCAAACGCGACAGCTTGCAAGGTGCAGAAAAAAGGACCACTACGCCGAATTTACCGACGACCCTCTTCAGGCCGTGCGAGATCCTGTGAACATAGGGTATAGCTTCATACTTCACCCTCTCCTTATAACCAGGCTCGGCTACAGTGTATTTCCTCCTATCAAATCATGCAGTGCATTGCAGCAAATAGGCGTTCCTGTGCTCTTCGATACATAAACACCTTTGCATTCGGTCAGAGTGTGTCCTTTTATTAGCTGCTAACAATTCCAACAGCCACAACACTGAAAGGTGATAATAGGGCGGTGTACACACAAACGTGATTGTATATAGCCCTTTGTTCATTTGCCGGTCACGAAAACTGAATCTCGGGAAAATGAGAGAAGGGTCGTGGATTGATGAATGGACTCTTTGTTTTTTTGTTTTTTTTTTTTTGACAGCGACAGTCGTACATGGTAACATGGGCATTTCTCTTCAGTAAGTCGTGTCGGCGTCGTAGTATCATGATCATCAACGTCATCATCCGAGCTGGGTACGCATTAGGTTTATTGGTTTATTTGGGTTTTAACGTCCCAAAGCAACTCAGGCTATGAGGGATGCCGTAGTGAAGGGCTCCGGAAATTTCGACCACCCGGGGTTCTTTAACGCGCACTGACATCGCACAGTACACGGGCCTCTCTAGAATTTCGCCTTCATCGAAATTCGGCCGCCGCGGCCGGGATCGAACCCTCGTCTTTCGGGCCAGCAGCCGAGCACCATAACCACTCAGCAACCGCAGTGGGGAGGGTACACATTAGGAAAAATACGATCCCAGAGTGGATAGGATCGCAAGGTGGCTGCCAAGTTTGCTTAAACACGCTATACAGGGTTGCTCCTTTGAAGTCTGCTCAGCACGTGCAACCAAAGGACCCCGCGACAGGTGACGTCAGCGGCTCCTTCCAAAGGGCCGCACCACTCCGACCCGAACGGACAACGCCGACGTTGGCTTGAAAACCTCGCACAATACAGGTCGAGCCAGAGGGCGAGCCGTGCCAGCGGAGGCGGCGTCTGTCGCCAAAGGAACGGAGGTCGCGACGGAAGCCTTTTAATTAAGGCTCGCCTAATGAAGCCCACGACACCAGCTGTGGCGCGGCGCTGCCTAGCGGGGGAAGGAAGGAAGGATGCGGAAGAACTGCTCGGCGCTGTCTCCGCCACTCGTCGCCCGTCCTCAGTGTCGGGGTTAGCCGAGCACAAAGCAAAGCGGGAGAGACAGGGCGGCAGAAAGCTGTCCTCTCACCCCACTGCACAGTATCTTATTTCCTCGCCATCCCACAAGCAGCTGCCGTCGTCTCAGAGACGGTCTCAGGATCGTGTGTGCGTGCGAGCCTATATATAAGCACATATATATGCATTGGGCGTCGAGTTTCGGGTCGATTTTTTATTCTTTTGTTAGCAGAAAAGAAGAAAAAGTGAGATGACAAAAGAAAAAAACTTGTACAGAAAGCGACACCAAAACAAAATAAAAAGATACGCGACAGCTAAAAATGCCAGGCACGAGTAGCGGTAATGAGTCCCCGGGAGTGTGCACACGTCGCTCGAAAGACGTCTTTAAGACCGAGAAGAATGCGGGGCTTCAACTTTCCTCGAAGCTCCGCTGCCAAAACAGCGGGACGGGTCTTCGGATGAAAAGCGGCTGAGGGTTCAGGGAAGCTTCGTGTGTCGGGCCCATAAAAGCTCTGTTTGAAGAGTAGTATGTCGTGCCTCATAGCGAAGACTTTAGCTGTTAACGGGAATAGGAGATAGTGCTCAGTTTACTCGAGAACAGAAAATTTGAACGCAAAATGTCTGACACACCAATCTCAATGCCCCCCCCCCCCCCCCCCCTCCTTTTTCTCTGCCTGCTTTCCACACAGAAAACTGACGTACGCAGCGTCAATATCTTTAGGGCCTGCAAGGCATGTTAAGGTGGATTCACACGACAACCCACTGGCCCTCGCACCAGAGGTCACGTGACGTCCCACTTCCTCTTCGTGAGGTCCGCGTCCAGTCCGCCATGTTCGTGAAGGTAGCACGGCGAAAGACCGCCCCATGCCCAATCTGCTTACCGCAACCTGCGAAGGTGAAGGTGGGAGCAGCCGGCCCGGTAAGCACACCGGACAGGAGCACGGCCTTCCTACATGCCCAGGAATACTGGAGGCGCGAAACACGGTGGCTCAGTGGTTATGGCGCTCAGCTGCTGACCAAAAAGACGCGGGTTCGACCCCGGCACCGGCGGTCGCATTTCGAAGGAGGCGAAATACTAGAAGAACGTGTACTGTGCGATATCAGTGCAAGCTGTCACGATGTCAGTGCAAGTGGTCGAAATTATCTGGGGCCCTCACTACGGCGTCCCTCATAGCCTGAGTCGCTTTGGACGTTAAACACCATAAACCAAGCCGAACCTAACCACACTTTTGCTCTGCTATTCATGCTGCATAAATGAGGCGCTAAATGTACAACTCTGCGTTGAACTGCGTCACAGAAACTCGCGAAATATAATTGCTACGAATGTGATTTAGGAGCAGACACAACCAGCACAACTATGTAGCCCCGATAAGAGTTCATACGCGAGCTCACAGAGCTCCGGTACTCTATGCGATTGCTCAAAGATCAGCAACCTGATTATAGGAGCCACAAGCGCGAACAACGGCGGAGGAAGATAATTCCGTGTACAAACAAGGCTGACGCCAAGGGCACTCGCGAAAAGACAAATCTGCGCAAGAGCGATTATATGCACGCCGGTTATACACTAATTCACCTGACTGCATCGACGTTTAGTCGGATACACAGCAGCAGCAGCAAAAAAAAAAAAATAAAGAAAAGAAAACGCATTCGTAAAGGTAAGAGGAAATGAGGATAAGACCTTGGAGGCAGCGTTACAGCGACATGGATAATTACCAGGTATACGGCACGCGGACGCGGTCATTACGCCAGTGCGAACGAACCAATCGCCCAAGGCTGCTCGACCAAACGCAGCAGCGTGCCGCTGTCGGTACATATGGTATAGGAAGCGGCTCGCGTGGTGTGACCTATCGGAATGCAAGGAAACACGACGCCTGGCGTACCTTCCTGGCGCGCTCCGGTGAAAGAATGATCTCGAGATTGCACGGTCCAAAAATGAACAATCTATTAACTTGAGGGTAACATACGTTGCGCCTGATTATTAGAGAGAGCGAGAGGTGTACACCCCCCGTCAAAAGTATACAGCCCAAGGGGTTTGCTTCTCAGCTGCTTAGCGCGGCTCCCTGGCACATCTAGCAGACCAAACCTGGGGAGGATTGAAGACGTGAAGCCATTCCTCTTTCGAGAGATTCCGATCGTTGAGGATGCATGACAAGACATGCTACAGGCCTCACAAGCAAACCCTTTGGGCATATACTTTTGACAGGGGATGTACCTTACCGCGAGGTTTATGTTACTCCTGGGCGTCTGTGCTGACTTTTAAGGGCCTTGCCGTGTTTTTTTCAGCCGCGTTTTCGAGTGACGACCGCCTGACCGCATGCAGAGTAGTTTCGTAGTAGACGTGCGAGCCAGTCTTTGAAGGGAGGCTGAAGTGATGCAGAACGGCGAAGGAACACTCGAAACTACTCCTGGTAGAATAATGCGCCAAATATATCCTGAGAATGACTACCTTATGCTAGGGAGTTGGCCACAAGTTGGCACTTTGTCGACTGACGTCTCGTAGGTCCCCTCGCAGAGGACAGAAGTATAGCGTCGCAGTCCCCACCCTCATTAGCAGAGAAGGCCACCAGAGCGCTACTGCAGTTTTCAAACACCGAACAGACCTGAGCGGCCGCTTGCAAGTTCATGAGGAAGTTTTTTTGTTTTCATTCCCCACGACGGGCCCGTGATCATGGCGCTATGATCCATGGGTGCTAGATGAGAGGGTATAATCGGCACGATGGGCTAAACTTTTATACTCAATTTTTTCCTTCACTATCACAGGGTAACCAAGAGGCCATTATACCGGGAGTTTCTGCGAACACTTTGAAAATTTTCAGAAATAGGCCTTTTGGGGTAAAAAGATGGCTTTTGCGCCATAGTATTACCAGTGTTGGCGGACATCAGAAAACCGGTTAATCGTCTTAAGCAATAAGCTGGGTAACTAATATTTAGTAATAAAATCTTTAACTATAGAGTTTATTTATTTATTTATTTATTGAACCTCACAGGCCCGAACGGGCATTGTGTGAGGGGGGTTACAGTAAAAAAAGGATTTCAGCAACAAGAGGCAAACACTTGGTATATAAGTATCAAAACAGAACATAATTCACAAGAACTAACAGAAAACTAAAACGTACCTACACAGCGCAATACTTACAGGTGCATACATACATATACACATAAAAATAAGGCTAACATGGTAACACATGTACGTTGTACAAAATAACACATGTACTTAGCGCCAGCAGTATAAGTTTAACACATGTTCACGGAATGACGCAGGGTTAGGTAACGATGCAATTGCATCAGGAAGATCAATCCAGAGTGAAATGGCACGAGGAAGGCGCCTAGTTGCAATTACAGCTTTGTCGCCGACAGTTAGTAATAGCCATATCAGTTTTTAGAACTGCGAAAACGCGATTACTTTTGGCGCTGTGGCTCGACAAATTTTGGCTTTTTCGACTAGTTACGAGCACTGGAGGGGTTGCTTTGCCTGCATGCTTTCGAAAGCGCACGTATTTTCGCACAATGCAGCCAAATTTTGTCGAGCCACAGCGGCGAGGGTCTTCGCGTTTTTCGAAATTCTTAAAACTGATATGGCTATTAATAACGACAGGCTACAAATCTCTAATGGCGACTAGGCACCTAGCTCTATTAGCTAAAAAGTTATTTATTAAAAATAAATTAACCAGCTTACTACGTAATACGATTCCCCGGTTTTTTGGTGTCCGCCAACACTCATAATACTATGTCGCAAAAGCCATATTTTTACCCCAAGAAGCCTATTTTTGGAAAAATTATGAAATTGTTCGCTGAAACACCCGGTATGCATAGTTCATTTACTTGCTCTTATTTTCTCCTGTCTCTCTCTTTCTCACTTGTCACGCACGAGCTCTTCACGATGACCGCCTTGAATAAAAAAAAAGGGGGGGGGGGGGGGCACTAAGGTTTAAAGAAATTAACCCTCAGGGACTCGACCGCGCGGGTAGCGCGAAGAGATAGACATAGAAAAATCGCATAAAAGAAAGGAACGCCGCTGACAGAGTCTTGCAGCGCCTTTCAAAGAGAATTTCCGAGACGGTCGAAGCAAAGGCCGGAGAATGAATAATCTCGGAGCATGAACTTCTTTCCAATCTGCTAATGGAAGAGGGCGGTCAATGAGGGTGTTCCTTTGAAGTCCGGCTCCTCAGTCAGAGCATTCATTCAGACGCGAGGTTCTTCCTTCGACACAGCCTACTGCACATCGCCGTTGGAATTTGCGACAAGTCAATGTGCTTGAGATGTATACTATTCGGCACGCTCGAAGCAGAGGAATAATAGAAGGTTCTACTACCAAACTGGGGGTCTAAGTAACTGCGAATACAAGGGCGTTGATCACGTAGCCAAAAGCACGTTGAAGGAGCGTTATGAATGGAATGGCTGAGGAGCTTTTCAAGCAAGGAATCCGTAAGTGCCTTGCTTGTAACGATATGTGATCACGAAATTGCAGGCTGAAAGTAAAATCGTGTACTACTTTCTGAGACTACTAATGCATTTGATAACCTTTTACTTTGTTGCATAAGCGATTTTCCGGTAGGCAGTGATGAATTCGAACGCGTCGCACTATTGTTACAGTTCATCTATAAAAAAGTGCGATATCGACGCGTCATTAAACAGCGTAGAAGGCAAAGGATCAATCACATCCCCACAATAGAGAACCGCCACTAATTTTCGTAACTGCCATTTGAGCAAGGAAGCATGAGACGGTTAGTGCGAATGAATTATGGAAAAGACTGTAAAAAGTACTTGTAGTGGTCTCCGGTTCTTGGTCAAATGACGCCACAAAACATCTTAAATTTGCCTTTTAAACGGACACAAAACAGAAAAGAAAAAAAAAAGACTCTCGTGTTGGCTGTATCTTATGCACGGACGAAAAGAAAATGACAGGTTAGTAGATGGGCATGTCGTGAGCAGTTCAAATATGCCAAACATAAAATTTCCGGATGGACTGCACACAAACAAAAAAAAGGCACGTATGCGTGCCCCGCGGACACATTAATGAACGAGTCGCCAGACGACAGAATGCATACGCCTCCTCTACTCTACTAATTATGAGCCCTGCTCTTTAGAATAACTGCAGCTTTTAACCGCACGATTAACCTTAACTAACGTAGCGATTGCATTAAGCACCCTAATCAACCGGAGCTTCTCTTGAAGTGGCATAATCGATCAACCAGTGCGACATCACTCTGCTCCAGTGACAGGCCACCGCGCGCTCTCACTCCCACCCCAGCGCCGCTCTCCTCCTCACTTACCACGACGGCCTGCATGCCCTCTCCATATCCCTAGTCGCCCACAATTTCTCGCCAACAACCATTGCTACAAAAACTTAATTCAGCCCTAGAGCCTTCGTATGTCTCCTTCCTGCATTTGGGCGCCATCAAGTTGAACGCACTGTCGATGAAGACGAAGGGGAAACGAACATAAAGACGTATCTGACACTACCTTGGACTGTCAACGGATGCAGCTTGCAGTGCGTAGAACACTAGCATGCAGCTGAAAATTACAAAAGCAATAGCGCCGATAATTGCGAAATAGGCGTAATCAATCACCTCCCACCAATTGCTTACCGCAATCAAGTGGTCCAGCCCTCGCACGTTCACGTTCTGTGTATCCCCAATAAGTTTTATGCATAAATGACGGTACTGCAGCAAACGCTTCCTTATACGCTTCAGTTATGTCTCAATACCCATCCTCTTCCATACACAGGGCTTCTGCTGCCTCGTTGCCGCGCGTCCTGCAGGACGAGAACAGCCGCCCGGTCGTGCACGACAATAGGGCGTCCCAACAAGGGGGGAGACGAACACAGTACACGATCGCCAGAGGCACACAATCGGCTGCAGCTCAGGTAGGCACGGATGCCGTCGTCCGCTACCCGGCAGCGCGCGGGAGAGACCCCGAGAAGCGGAAGGAAGTCGCCGCCACCGTGGCTTCATCCAGGAGGAGCGGGGAGCCGAACAACGCGCGCTGCTGGAGAGACCGCGCCGAGACGCGCAGCACAAGGGGACACGATGCGCGCCGCGCAGCCCAAAGAAGACGCGAGGAAAGAAGGTCCGCCGGCGCGCGTGGAACTCCCGCTCGGAAACCATTTGCTTCGCCGCCGGTCGCCGGAGGAACAATGGAAGGACGAACCTCTGGGCTTCTTCCAAAGACGGTAATGGCGCCCGAGGACTAGACGTGGTGGGGGAGGCTGCCTTCCGCGTTTAAAAGCGGGCCGGACTCCTGGGAGGGAAGGAAAGGAGAGAGGTGCCTGCATGCGGGACCCGTACCATACCCCGTTGAGAGCAGATGCGACGCTCGTCTCTATATACATATCTACATGCAGGCACGAGAGAATGGCGAAGCAGCCCCGCAGTGACTCTCGCAGTTGCGCTGCTTGTCTCCGGGAGGGCTCTGTACGGGCGCCGTTATATTGTGTTTAAGGCACGCAGCGTCTGTACACAGGCAAGAGACTGCGACGACGTATAGACAGCGATGAAACGTGCGCTATAAATGGATTCGTGATGTCGGCTCTGTTTACATCGTGTTCCCCCGCGAGCCAGGCTGCTGCGTAGATACGATACGAGAGGGGGGGGGGGGGGGGGGGGGAGGAAAAGCAGATCCGGATCCGGAGCCTCTCAGGATGAGATGACGACACGGCGTCGTGCAGGTACTTCGGACGGCAACAATCGGACTTACGAGGCGGTAGCCGAGTCTGAACCGCCGTCGGCGGGCAGAGGAAGAAGCCTTGCAACAATGTTCCTCAAGCTATGCTGCAAGCAGCGAGGAAGAATCAGCAAGAGAGAGAGAAAGGAGAGGGTAAAAGAAAGGAGTGCTTGCTGATCATGGACCAGCACTGGCCCACCGGCGGAGATAACGATCGCAAAGGCACTGGTCGTCATCAGGAATACGCGAACTAGGGGGAAGTTTCCGTTGCACGTACCAGTGACCATTGCGGAAGTGAAGCTGCCAGCATAGGAGACATATTTCCTTGCGAAGTATGGCGGAAACGAGAAGCGATGTACTGAAGCTGAAAGAAAGCGCCAGGAGTACATGTGACGTAAGGAAGAGACTCACTGGATCAACAATGAGAACTGTGCTTCTTCTCCATTTTTTCTTTTCTCGCCGACACTATCTATGGGCGGCCACGAGCGTTAAGCGGCAGCGATGTTCTGAGTCTTTTAAAATGGCGCTCGGTTGAAAACACGCTTGAATGCAGGAATAAAAGCAGGTGCGAACAACAGGTGCAAACGAAACGACGAAGGGGCCGCGTCTCTTCTTCAAGTACGCGAGAAGTCACTTCGTTCAATCACTTCGTGAAAACTCATCCACTGCACACTGTAAAAGGCCGGCTGACAGCGGCGAAACAGGTAGAGGTGGTACCACTTTGCTGGCCGTATATAAGTCCCCACTTCAGCGACATGTACAGTAACACCGAGTATAATTTGTAACACACAAGACGTCGAGTTTCCCTCACAAAGCAAGGAGATCCTAGCAATAGTTGCCAATCGAAAGGGCACCGCTTTCTGCACCTCGTACCACTCAGCATTTAACTGCTTTAAATAGCAAACCGCACTAATGCTGCCGCCGGTGCGTTGCAGGTCGTACTGAGAGCGACTGTACTCGTGTCTCGACATTTTCACAAATTGCGACGCCACGACAGTGCGCAACGAACACGACCACCCGTTTCGCACCGCGCTTCGCGGAGCAATGAACAGGCCGCTCCACTGGTTGCTTCTTTTCCCTCCAGGGCACTCGCAAATCACCACCCGCACTTATAACGGCATGCCGACGCCTCAGCGTCTCCTCACCGGACCTAGCCTTTCCGACCTGCTCGGGCCCATTTAACGGGCTAAGATGGCCCCCGTCGAAATCGAAGCAAATTACGCCTCCGCAGGCGGCCTCGCCCCATCCTCGGCTTTCCCTCTCCCCCGCGGAGAAAGCACCCTGGGACACAGCCCCTACAGTGAGTGCCCGATGAGAAGGACACCAACGAGGTCGAAGTCATTTCTCTCTTCTTTTGGACACTTTTTTATTTCCGCAAATTACCACAGCCCTTCAGGACGGCGCCTCTAAAAGGACCAAACCCAAACCATGGCAGCTAAGGCGAAATAAAGACACCGCGAGCTATGGTTCTTGTTGCGCCGGTGCGGAACAAGAACATATCCAAGAGCGCGGGTATCTGCCTGCCCTCCCACAACCCGGCCCGTGCCCACCTAAGGTATTTGCTCTATCGTACCCACCCGCATTTCCTTTGCCTCCCTCTCTCAAAAGCCCAACCAAGCCGAGCCCCGTCCCTCCAGTTCAAGCGGGCTCTCCCGCGCTTTTCGATGAGCGGTCACAAACAAAGCGCAAAAAAAGACGACGACGCCCCCACGCGGGAGAACGCGGCGCACCCCAACGCACCTGCCGCACGAGAAAGGAAGACCACGAGCGGCGGAACACGCCGAAAAAGAAGGCGGCGCGACCCCGGCGGTGGTCGTGGAGGAGAAACTTTCGCTCGCATTCCGAGAACAGCCGCACGCCTGCCTGCCTTCGTGGCCAGATCCGGAATCCCGATTATACGAGGCGGGCAAGAGCACCGCGCCTGCTTGCCTGTTGAAGTCACGCCTGTTGAAGACTGGCACGCGGCGAAGCCGCTCATCCAGAGTTCAGGTTACGCTTGCCGTAATGAAGACCGGCAGAGGGTGCCATACACTAATATGGAGGGCAAACGCAGACCTGCTATGGTGGTATACAAGTCAAGAACCAAGCAGTAGATGCTCCTCAAAGCAGGCCCTCCAGCCAATGGTGTCGACCGATTTTCATAACGCCATGGTTAATTCGATTAAGCCGTGGTTATTCCCCATTCATCTACCATCCCCTGCGATTTCAGGCTGGCAGGTCCAAGGGGATCGGTCAGAGGGGAGATTCGGTCGACGTTATTGGCTGGAAGGGCGCTCCTTTGAAGGGCATTTGCCTCTTCGTTCTCGTAATATCCGGCTTATAACAACCACAGCCCAGCCGCTCGCACTGAGCTGAGAACTCAGCGCTGTGCGCTATTCGTGAGTACTGAATGCAGTCTTCGAGACTAATCTATTCCCAACTGCAAACGTAGCTGAGAGTCATTCGGCTAAGTTCACGTCCAACATCCGCCTCGAAAAACATCAGTCTATCGGATCGGGGCAGTCAAGATTATTCCGGTCGGGCCACAGCAGACAACAAACTATAGTCGGATACAACTCAAGAAAAAAACGGCTTTTCCCCACGAAAGGATCCCCTTCCAGCCAATGGCGTCGGCCGATTCTCATGAGCCTGCTAGCGTGGCAATGCAAGGAGTGGCAGATTAAAGAATTCCTTCCCTCCATGGTAAGGGATAGTCCCCTCCATTGTCAAGCTAGTAGGGTCGTGAGAATCGGCCGACGCCTTTGGCTGGAAGAAGGACCTTTGACGGGGAAAAGTCGCTTCGTTCTTGTACTATAGTACTATCTTTCTTGTACAGCAGTACAACCGTCTCTAAAGCGGACCATCAAGCCTGTCATGCAAAAATCTAAGAAAATTAACTCGCGTCAAATCTGCGGCTGACTTCCATCATCAAAACGAGAAACAAAGCATGACAAGTTCTTCTTTGTTTTATAAGCTACAGCTGTTTTCACTGCATCTTCGACAATGCTTCGCACAATGTTATCCGCCATTTCATCGACTTTACGAAGCACTCCTGCCTCGCACCATCACGCGCAAATATATGCACGCCTGTATATAGAGGCGTGTATATATACACAAATATATACACGCCGCAGAAGACGAGGCAGGCAATTGGGGCGTCCGCACAGCTGTGAACACAGGCTGACCTGATTGGCTGGCGCCGACGGCACCTGTCGCGATGCTGCGCTGTACTCGGACAGAGCACACCAAACCTCGCGCGTCCTTGGCAGCCAAGACGCTTGCAGCTTTGTTTCCCGCGTGCTTTCTCTTCAGTCGGACCTCATCTCCCGGTGCCATCTTCTCACTTCCGTTTTCGCCGACATCGACAAGATGTGCAAGGCGAGGGAAACAAAAAAAAAAAAGATAAACGGAGGAGTCGTACAACAAAGAATCGTTTAGAATGGCTGTTTGCGCACCAAGTCCGTCGCTCGCACAATGGTACTTGGAAAGCAATGCAATTCAGAAAGAAACGTCCAGAAAATGTCCAGGAAACGTCCAGGAAACGTCCTTCGGGAAAGAACGAGATCACGATATATACGTATTGCGCGCTGTAGCAACGAAGATGAGGGCGTCGCATATACGTCGTCTCTCGGCTTTCATCGTGGAAGTTCGTCTTGCTTTTCGTCTCCAAACTGTTCTTATGTTGTTGATTTTGCGTAGTCTTTCATCCCTAGTTCTCTGACGACGACGTCGTCATCTTCTCCTTGTTGTGAATTTCTGGCGCCATAACGACGATCCGCGAGCCCCATCCAGACAAAGATCAAGAGTAGGAAAGAGAGAAAAAAAAAGATAGAAAGGAGGAGGAGGTAGAAGGCGAGAGGAAGCGAAAAAAAAAGTAAGAGGAGTGCGACAAAAGGGGAAGGACATGGGGAGCTTCCGGCTCCAAAACGGAAGTGGGCCCCGGGTTCGGTGCGCACTTCCGCTCGGAAGAGCATCCGCGCTCCGGCGCCGAGAACTCGGGTTGGGGCCGAGAACAGTGAGGGGGTGCTTGTCTTCTTATCAGACGGCTTCTCGGAACGTGATTAGAGGAAAGCGACGAGATTCTCAAGCGCATCAGACCGGCAGACGTTTCGCCCTTTTTTTTTTTTTCTAGCTTGTTACTCTCATTATACGGGGCCAGGGGAACGAAACGAAATATTATCAGCAGTACAACCTCTTTCACACGGAAGAAGATAGCGTCAGAGAGCATTCTTTCTCTCCGTTCCAGGATCTTTTTTTTTTCTTTCTTTCTTTTAACGCCTCGTAACTGCGGATGCACTAGATGTGGCTCATTTATTCTGTTTCGCACCGCATACGCAGTTTCTTCCCAGTACGCACTTGTTTATTCATTACTTATTCCTTTCCCGCGCAGCGTGAAAGAACAAGCTTAATGCGAGAACGCAGGAGACATTTTCCACGGCGATAAAACGTGTCTTGCGACTCCCCGGGGCCCAACGAAGACGGAGCTGCCGTTAGGAAAAAAAAAAGAAATAAGTACAACGAAACCGAACGGCCGGTTATTTCTAGTTGACAAAACACCTGTATACAGAGCGGGCTAGTCAACCTCTTTTGTTTTTATACCAAACTGCATGAGCGTCGATCTAGATTTAAGTTGCAGAACCCGTCCTCGTTATCTGACTGCCCACTCCGCCCGAGTCTCTAGAGAGACCCAAAGAAGTTTACGACAAAAAAAAAAAAAAAAAAGAGGGAGGGAGGGAGGGACAGGAGCGAGTAGAAATAAATGAAATATATGCAGTCCTGCGCGCATCCGATATCAAGGACGAAATTCCTGGCTCCGGTGGATTATACAGGAGAGCATCGTGCTGCCTGCGAAGCGGTCTTCGTAATCTGCTAGAACTGCAACCCTTTCTATGCTCCTCTCCCCCAAAAATCCTCTCTCCCACAGACGCCGCGTGCATCGCCGGTGTTAGAAGGACACGAGAAAAGAACCTCCGTGCGTTCCAGATGCTGGGAACTCGTCGCTCGGAGTATACGCCTAGGGGGAGGAAGCCTGCGATGGTTATGCACTGGCTGATACGAGAAGAGGCGATAAGCGATCTTGCTCGCTCAGTTTTCTTTTTCTTTTTGCCTGAACGAAGACGTGATCAGAGTGCTAAAGCGAGCCAGGGGCTCCACGAATTCGAGTAAAAATATAAACGGTATGCCAGTACGAATTAGGGCTGGAAAACACCGTCCCTCGCATCTGTATTTTAAAATCGAAATACGTGCACCGTATACTGTGATTATACAATCGTCAGGAAAGAATCTGGCTTCGAGTCCTCCTCCTGCCATGCGAGGAAACTTGCCGGCGTCACCGAAAAGCGTGTATGTAGGACGTTTTATACCATCAATCAAGAGGTCCAAGCCATGATCTCAGCCGAGCCAAACAGTATAGCCTTGTGCACAGAGTCGTGATGGTCACTTCGAACAATTCAGGTGTCTTACGGACCCGTACGGTCCTTCTCACGAATGCGCAATCCAGCGCTGCAGAGGAAAATAACTTGCTTTGTATGCTCAACAAAGAGGATAAAGCTGGCTTAGCTATCGACAGGAGCCGCTTCCAAGCCAAACATGTATATCCTCACGGCAACGTGACCGAAGTGGCACTTACTTCTGGGAGGGGATTAGCTAAGAAGTGAAACGCCCAGTAGACAGTCAGATGGGGAGATCACATAAAAGGGGCAAGATGTGCTGGGATGGACTGGTCGTGGCTCGTGCAGGCTATTACTAATGGGGATCAATGGAAGAGGCAGCTTTTTTTTTATTCGAGAAGTGAGCCATTCCTAACAAAAAAATTTTCAGACAGTCTATAGACCCTCTATAGACAAATCCTAGAGAACAGTCTATAGGCAATACAAATGGTATAGACAGTCTATAGACAATCTATAGATATATGGCCATACACTTTCAATAGACTTTTGTCTATAGATGTATATAGAATATGAATAGACAAAAAGAAATGTCTATAGGAAGGCAACAGAGTCTATAAGAAGTATATAGACTGTCTACAGACCATTTTTATAAGGGGTGAGGGGAGAGGCATCTGCTCTGCAATGTCTTAACCTGCATGATGATGACGATTATAGTTGCAGTAGTGGTGTTGGTGATAATACTAACTCTAATGCTAATAATACTAACTCCAATAATTTCTCACTGGTTCCGCACGGACTATCACGAAAGGCCACATAGTGCAACTATGTCAGTTTCGTTGTACGGTTCTGGCAACCATCGAATGCTTCCCAACTTGGCGTAATGCATCGCCTAACGTAGTCCAAATAACGACACTGTTAATAGGGCAAAAAAAAGGCGTTTTGAGACACCACCATTACGCTGAGCTCAAGCAAGACACGGCACCGCATTGCCATGTCGCCTCCTCTAATCTATGTCATACTCTGGGCTGCTGCTGCTACTGCTGCAGTCGCTGACCACCAAAACTTAGATAGTGCGCCCCAATTAACTGGAGTGACGCCCAACAGAAAAGCTGAAGTTCTTTTCGAATAAAACAGAGAAAGAAAGAAAAGGAACCACGCGCAAGTGACCTGCACCGAAGTGTGGTCGATCAATTAAAAACCACTCTGCTCCGCTGAAGGATCGATACTGTAATCTCGGCCAGCGGGTACCGTGTTTCTAGGCGAACCTCTGAGATAAAAAGTTGCCCTTAATTGCACCCGGTGTTCGAAGCGCATTTCTTTTGCTTTTGTGTGTTTTTTTTTAACTCGGTAGTGCTGACCGATAAAAGAAAAGGCAAAAAAATGAAGCACCTTTAAATTCTCACGCTTCGTTCGCTCTCCGTCGGTTTTTTCTTTTCGTCCAGGGGGGACCGACGTGCATAACGTGTGCCTTCGTCCGTCGCATCCTTTTTTTTTCTCTCTCTCTCTGTCAATTGAGTCCTCAAAACAGGGACAAGTTCTAATTGAATAGTTTGTAGTATGGTCTATTCTGCGAGATAGTACAGCGCCTTCGATGCCGTATTGCGGTTGGAAAGACAATGGCATCTCCGACAGCGAGGATCATGCAGCTAAGAACGCCGCCTTTCGAATGGATACGACTGTCTACGCGTTCGCAAAGAATCTTGAAGTACAGAGCATTGGAATAGTTACAAGGACGGGTTTGAACGAAGAGACAGCGAAACATACTCGCAGACGTTATTACACATTCGCGAAAATGAAACCGCAGAACAAAGACAGCAGGGGAAAAATAGCAGTGAACAGCACTGAAACGAGCCCTCAGAGACAAGCTATATGCATCGGTTTTTGTTTCTTTCCAGAACAAAGTCAAGGACCTGTTCAAGGCTACATACTGAATACTGCCAGACGAGGATTTGAGTTCACATAACAAATGTAGGCGTGCCGAGTTTGACTCGTTTTACAAAGATCAGTTCGCTTGGATGTATATGTACAGCCGGTAACGAATGATACGCGATACACTGAAAGTGTGCGACATTTCGTATATTAGGCGCTGCCTGATTTGCCTCTTAGAAGTAATACAAGTTCAAGGGATATTTTCGCAATAAAAAAAAAATTTGGAGAGAGCTGCGAGAGTTCTCCTGTTAATCCCACGTTTTTGAGCGTCTTCTACCGAAGCATACACGATTGACTCCGCAACAAGACGCTCGTCGTTTCTTTCGTTCACAACTGCATACGCTGGCGATGGGAACGCCGACGAAGCCCCAGTCCAAAGCTGAAGAAAACTCAGCAGTAAAGAATAGGCTGTCGAAGCGGGCGTTCGGCAGTGCGCGTAAACTGCGTACGACGCCTACTCCGCCACCGACTTCTGCACGTCGAGCAACCGGCCCGCTTGTTCCTCCACGGACGATCGGCAACCAAGCGCGAAGTCGAGGGTGAGCTTTCGCCACGGCGATTTGCGACGTCGCCGCAGCCGCAGAGCAAAAGTAAACTCCGCCATCGGCGGCGCCAACGACTCCGACCGGGAGCGAACACCTAAGAACAAGGCACGGAAGGTTCAAAAACGAACGAAGGCTGGAAGAAAGGCGGCGCAGAGCAAGGCGCGCAACGGCGGACGCCACCACGCCAGACAGAAGAGCGCTTCGCCACCCCCTCCCCCCGCCCCTGCCTTCTTTCCCCTTCAGACGTACTTGGGCAAACACGCCGGCGCCCCGTGGCGGGCGGACCCAGGCCGCCTTCTCTTCCTTCTCTCTGTCTTTTCTCAAGAGTTCTTCCTCCCACGGGCCAAGAAGGGGCGAGGGCCTTCCCAGCCGCCGGCCAGATGACGGAAGTTCGGAGGCGAGCCGCCTGACCGGACTGCAGCCGCCACTGCTGCTGCTGCTCTTGCCCCCGCTCGTGCTGCTGGCAGGCCCAGCACGTGCGCGGCGAGTCCTGGAGACCGCGCCGACGCCGCCGGTCAACGGAAGCGGCGGGCGTTCAAGCTGCGAAAGCAATGCGCCGAGTAGAGAGGCACCAAGCCGTGGCGCTCGACGCGGAAAGGAGGAAAAGAACGTTTCGTTCTTGTGGCTGAAGACGTTTCGGTCAAGGCGCGCCCGGTCTTCTACTCCAAGAAGGAGGCGTCTCTGGTTGCTCGGAACGGCCTTCTTTTTTACCTGCCTCGAGGAAGAGACGGAACCTGGGCAAAGAAGATGACAGCTGGAGATGAGCCGGGAACGTGAACGGGTACAGAGGAGGAAGGCGGCGAACTGACAAATCAGCGCAAAACGGGCCGACCGGGATGTGTCCGCAATTTCTTTGGGAAGCGGACCAACGGGACTTCGCAGCAAGAAAGACGGCACCAAAGAAGGAAGGAGGCCTGGAGCACTTGTCATCGTGTTATCAGTAGCGCTCTATCACGCGGTGGACGAAGATAGCGCACGCAGAACCCTACTTTCCCAGGAGTACGATAGGTGCTAAGACACAACGAACAAAAAGACTCTTCATAAAGAGAAAATGAAGAGAGCAGTTAAATACTCCCACAAAGCAGAAAAGTGTCCAGGGCTCTTCATTAGCATGGAGGCGCGAATTCCAGAGAACGTCCGGGTCCTTCCCATCGTTTACGGCGACAGCCGGTTACTGAGACCTCACACCGAGTGGTCTAACTGATGCCCGTTGTAGCTGTAATCCGAAAGCCAAGCCAAGAGAGAGAGAGAGAATAGAAGAAGAATAGGAGAAAGAATAAGAAGAACGGGAAGGCGAAGAAACAAAGAAAGCGGAAGCCAATCGAAGAGAGAGACGAAGAAGATATGAAAGAAGGGGGAGGAAATGGAGAGACAGTTCGGCTGTGGCTGGTTTAACTAAGGTGGAGCTTAGTTTAGCCAGTTTCTTTTAAGGTACACCACGTATTCAGTGCAGTGCTTACCTCTACTAAAATTTAAGTTGATTTTACATGCATTCTGTCAAGGCCAAATATTTATCCGCACATAACTGGTTGAAATTTGTTTCTCTTTCTTGGCTTTCTACCGTGAGCTTCAAGAAGACGACAACCAAGAATCATGCACTAAGTTTCGCGTACTGTTTCAATCCCTAAACCAGCCTATAGTCCATGTCAGGGCTCCGACATAGAACGCGGAACTTTTCCACTCTATCATAAAATGCCGGACTCTGTAAAAAGACATGTCCCTTCATCGGCGACTCTTACACCCTGCTGCACGACGTTCGCCTCCAGCGTCTCTGAGTTGCGAATACTGGCCGATTCCGCCCACTCACGTACCCTCCACTTTCTTATGCCCTTCCTCTTCCCCACCACTCTTGGCCCGCCTCTTCTTTCCCCCTCCTCCTAATGCTTAGTAGCTGCGCAGATCTTTACCGCCTACACATGGCCACGAAAGACAAAGGATGTCGCGTTGGATGAGGTGATGATGATGATGACGATTACGACATCGAAACAGTCGCCAACAGAGCCGCCATTCATCACGCTCCACGGAGCAGATGAAAGCAAGCTGTCAGTACCTTCTCCTCTCTTTCGGAGACGCGATGCCGCGGGCGCGCCAGAAGAAGACGCCAAGACATCCGTCTCTCTCACTTCGTGAAGAGCCGCTGCTCTCTTGGCGCACCCCGCCCCCTGCCACCGCTTACACCACCGCACCACGCAGCAGTGTCGGCTGGGGCCTCGGTGTAACCGGTCGATTTCCACTTTCGGCACCGGAAATTGAATCCTCTTTCTCCTCATCCTCCCCGTCGCAGCCACCGGCTTCTCCGGCACCAGAGGCGGCACGCAAAGCGAACAAACACACTGCAAAACGATGCCGCGCGCCTAAAACAAGGGGCGGCCGCTCAAGAGAAAGAAGGGAACAATACCAAGCAGCCGGCAGGCAGTGAGAAGGGACCTGTTTGGGTATTTATAGACTCCATATAGAGAGCTCACAAGCGGGTGGCTTGGAGAAGGAGGCCAAACAATAGTGGAGAACTCGGAGCATACGACGAAGCGAACCCGCTGCCGCAGAGGTAATACAGCGGCCGAATACTCCTCTTCACAGAGAAAATAAGTAAGTCGCCTTTTTTTTTTCCTTCCACTGGCTACTCACAAAGCTCGAGAGGACAGAACTCCTACAGTTTGCAAAAAAAAAAAGAATAATAAAATGAAAACGTAGCCGCATCCACGAGCAGCTTTAGCGAGGAGATAAGAGAAATAGGACAAACGAGAGATGCGCAGGCTAACCAAATAGTACTATACGTAAACGACCCTTGTTGCGTACTCTTCGGTGGAAGAGGGCCGTTTAAGACTGAAAACGTGAAGTACAGGTGAGTAGTATACGGCCGTCCTTCGGCGCTATAATCCTGTATTGCACTCATTCCCATTGACACGATGAAAGAAGGCGCAGTTTCAGTCTATTTTTCGTAGGGGTAGCACAGGTAGGGGAGGGGTTCCGTGATTAGGCAATCGTATATACAAGAACATAAATCACAAGTTACAGTCGGATACAACTCGAGAACACAGCGGCTTTTCCCCGTGAAAAGACCCCCTTCAAGCCAATGGCGTCGGCCGATCCTCATGACCCTGCTAAAGTGACAGAGCAGGAAATGGCAGATGAAAGGAGATAGTCCCCTCCCTCGACAGTCGGGGATAGACCCCTCCCTGTATTGCCACGTTAGAGGAGTCATGAGAATCGGTCGAAGCCACTGGCTGGAATGTGGGGTCCTTTGACGGGGAAAAGCCGCTTCGTTCTTGAGTTGTATGCGAGTATAAGTGTGTACGTGTATGTGTTGCAAGCAGAGTTATTTGGTGGGCAACGAGAACTCATCTGGCTATGCCGAGAGACGTATCTTCAGCAGCTTCGAGGAGAGAGCATTTTTGATGACGCTGGGAAATTGACATGTAGTCCTGAATCTCACTCAAGCCACCTGAACTACCAAAGCGAGAAACCATAGAGTTTCTTACTATTGCCTAGAGGGAAAGCTGGCGGCGAAGCACTTCAGCCACCATGGACGCCCAAAGCATCATGGGGCGGTGAGCTACTTGTTGCGGGACAGTCGTAGTTTTTCGGGAACACGGAGTGGCACTACTGAGATGTTTCATTCCGAAAACGCTGTTCGTGTGTGCGCAGACGACTTTCGCGCGAACGCAGTGTGCAAAAAACATAGTAGTAAAAACGCATAGACACACGACGCCAATAAAAGGTTTCACTTTTCCGAAATGCTATTAAAAACTTCTTAAAGTATCTAAGTAACAACATTTTTTTTTAAACATATTTACTTTTAAAAATGCGTTTGTTAATTACGAAATATTAGTTGTTATAGTGTTCATTACTTGGCCAATAGGAGAGCGAGTCGTCTCTTATTTTGGGCAGACTTTGCTCTTAAATGCTTTTCTGCTCGTTTGTTGCAATCATTAGACAATATATTGAATATTAGGACGTTTGTAGTTATCAAACAGCTCAATTTTTCTATTATTTTTTGGCCAAAAGTTGCAGTTCCGCAACAAGTAGCTCACCGCCCCATGATGCTTTGAGCGCCCATGGTGGCTGAAGTGGTCTCGAGGGGTCGCCATGCAAACTCCCATAGACGGGCTGCCAGCTTTCGCGTGTTCGTGTCTCTCTTTTTCTTGGTCCTTCGTTTTAGTTGCGCTGTTTCGTTCCTTAAAGATGCCAGCTTTCTCTCTAGGTAATAGTAAGAAACTCTATGCGAGAAACCAACTGGAGGAGGGTCTCCGAATATGCGTCAAGTGTGCCCTGTCACAGACAGAATAAAACTGGACAAATAAATGCAAGTCCTGCTCACAGCCCCGAAGTTCATATTCACAAAAGTAATAATGACCTCCTGAAAACAACGCGGAACGATGGCGTAAGAAATCTTCTGCGTTCAAGACAGTTTGCAGCGATTTTCACTAACCACACCGTTTCAAACGAAGAACAATACATTTGTGACATCCGCACCGTTATACAGGCTCGTGCGAGAGTAATAATGAGGCAACAACGCACCACAGTAGACTTAAAGCAACGGAACGGAAAAAAAAAAAAAACACTAGACTTGAGCTAAAGCTAAAGTTCAGGCAAGGTGCGAACACTTGTCAAACATTTCATTCTTGCCGCTGATGTCGCAACCAACTGAGGCAGAGAGTCGCGTTGGGACGTTAAGCCCCACAAAACCAAAACCAAACCAACAGAAGAGGCAGACCAACAGAGTTGTCTCGAATCCTGCGCTCTCTCCTGGAGAAACACGGCTGCTCTTTAAACGAAAATAGCGTCCTCCGTTCGAAAGCAGTCAAAATTCAACTGCTGCGCTCCATTTAACAAGAGCCCACACGACCTCATTCATGTAAACGACCTCCCATAAAGAAAGCCCCTTCCTTGACTTCCACCGCGACGCTCTTGCGATGTTATTTGAACAAGTTTTTCCAGCACCAAAATCACACCACTCAGCCCTTTATATACAAAACTCCATCCACAAAACGGTAGGGTCTACGCGGTCCATAGCCGGCGCGTAAAGCCCCTCCCTCTCTTAGGACACAATACGTCACGATGTTTCCTCCTCTCCCTTGGCATCTCTCCAAAACGCCTCCGCGACCCGCATTTCTCCGCGCGATTTGACCGACCATGATCGCCCTTCTTCTGACCCTCAGGAGAATGGGTCAAACGCTTAGAGACAAGCCAATCCAAGCCTTAGAAGAGCCAGACAGTTTCCTTTGAAAGCGGCGAGTGATGATAGTAAAAGACCGAAAAAAAAAAGGAGAGGATGTTAGGTGAAAGGAAGGAAGAAAGTATCCCCATTTGTCACCGCAACACATTCAGCATTCGCCCCCTAAGCGAAGACCGCGTGAGCGTCAGACGCCCACTGCTTCTACGACGTCGAGAAGTTTTCTTTGTGTGAGAAGAAGCAAAAAACGCTAAGAGGCTGGGGAGAAAATGGAAGAGGCGTCGAGAAAAAAAAAGAAGGAAAAGAAGGGGAAAAGGGGAGACTCAAACGAAGGGAAAATGGAGGCAGAATCAGGCGCAGCGGGCATTGAAAAACAATCGCGGCTCAAACGAAGACAAATACACTTCGCACGCGAGCGCCCCGCGAGAGGAGTGCGCTGGATTCCGGTGGAGTGCAAAAGCTTGTTTCCACGCTAAAACCTCTCACGTATATTCTTTTCTTTCGTTCGTTTTCTCGACTAAAGAAAGAAAAGGGATGATGGAAGGCCAAATGGGCTGAATGAAAGAGCTGGCGAAACATTCCCTTTCTACTGACATCTTGTTTTTTCGGTTTTAGTTTCTTTTCTAGTTTGTTTTTCTACGCTTACGAATGACTACCACTCACGCTCCGCGCTCGGCGACCTTTCCATTCTGAAGGTCTCATTCCGTGCAAATGCATGCGGCAAGGCTGCTACTTGGATCCGGGAAACGAGGCAAACTATACCGACGTCGGATCGGTTAACAATGGCTCGGAATTAAAACAAAACCGATGCAAGAGGTGGTGTAGCGTTAATCGAAGGCCCCTTATAGGAACACAAACACGATCGGAAAGTGAAACTCGTAAAGAAACTTTCCATTAAAGGGGCCCGTATTAGCCAAGCCTTGATTAACCAAGTCTTTTAGCACAGGCAGAGGTCGTCGCCTCCCTCTAAGTGCATCGGAACGCAGCAAGACTGGAGGCAGACAGGATGGAACAGTGCTGGGAATTGCTAAATATATAGAGGCGGCCGCTTCACGGGATAACGATTCATCGAGTAGGCATGAAAAAAAAAAAAGGGGGGGGGGGGGGGGGGTTGACTAATGCAAGAACGTCTGCGAAAAACTAGATGGAATGTCACGGCACGATGGCATCGCAAACAAAACGCTAATTAGTAGAAGACAATGCAAAATGCAGCAGTCGCATCTTTCAGTCTCAGGATTCGGGCCCGCTATGGCAAACGTGTTTCATAAACGACGACCTGTACCTTCACCGATACTGACGTCCCTTCATATATCAGCTATCCCCTTTCTATCCGCTACACTTCACGAGGAGCTTTGTTTTCATCGTAAACTTAGTTATACAGATGGTTTGCACCGTATTCACAGCGATTACCACGCTGGTAAACGGAGAGCGCGGTCAAAATCCGCGCGTTTGTCGAATCACCATACGGTCGCCTTCATCATTACATGAAGCGTGGTGGAAGCTACTTGCGGTTGGTTTGCACCGTATTCACAGCGATTACCACGCTCGCAAACGGAGAGCGCGGTCAAAATCCGCACGTTTGTCGAATCACCGTATACGGCCGCCATCATCATTACATGAAGCATGGTGGAAGCTACTGGCGGTACACCCCCACGGCGCCCGTGACTTAACGGGCATGTCGTCTATGTACTTAACGAAATGAAACCCTGTTTGTACCCAACCAAGCTGTGGGAACAAAGCTATAAACCTATACTGCACCACTGACGACGAAAGCCGTGAAGCAAGCCTACAACTCTGACACAAACCAGAGATGGGGAAGCGGCAACGGTCGATCACGGCCCCGGGAGCCCATGATACTTCGTAGCGAACTCTCCGGTCCCAATCTACCAACGTCGGCGGACGCCGATCCATGCCGAGCACGTGTAACGTCGATTTGGATCGCCGTCAGGTAACAAGCTACACAGAACATGACGTGTTCGGAAGAAGGGGCCCAAGCTGGAACATTCGGCGCACGTGTGTGGCCCACCCCATAGCTATGGCTATCTCTGGTGGCGCGGCAGAACGCGTGTACGAAGTTGGCGGATCATTAGGCGGCGGCCCCGGCCAATCCCTCCATTAGCCGATGCAGCGAGGGCGGAGGGTGGGGGAATGAGGCGTGCGGCCATTCTCTATCTGACCCGACCTTGTCTCCGGGTCCGACCACCACGGGGCACGGCTAACTATGCGCCGGTCAGGAATCGCGCGCAGACACGGGCTCCGCACACATAAGGGAGGCCGCATTTGTGGGTGGCCCACCCGCAGACAGAGCTTTGGCCGAGGCGAACGACATGAAGTAACGGAGAAATAAGCATTGTGGATCGAGCTACAGAGAGATGATATATATATAGAGAGAGGGCGTGTATGCCGGGCGAATACGCTGGGAGAGATTGCTGAGGACGATTCAGGCACGAACGCATCGGCCCGACGCTCATCCTACTTTTCGTATTACAGTTGGCCCGGCTGTCTGGATCACCGTCGCGGCTTCCCGGTTCGCCAACACGTGCCAACGATTGCCAACGCAACTTGCTGGCTTGTACTAACTTCGTCACACCGGGCCCAGTGGTTACTGCGTCGGCGCATGTGCGCATACTCCAGCTCTCCGACTGTGGCGCACTGATGCAGCGGGGCGTATAAAAGCTGAACTCCTGGCCCTGGACGAACCATTGCTGAGGACGATTCAGGCACGAACGCATCGGCCCGACGCTCATCCTACTTTTCGTATTACAGTTGGCCCGGCTGTCTGGATCACCGTCGCGGCTTCCCGGTTCGCCAACACGTGCCAACGATTGCCAACGCAACTTGCTGGCTTGTACTAACTTCGTCACACCGGGCCCAGTGGTTACTGCGTCGGCGCATGTGCGCATACTCCAGCTCTCCGACTGTGGCGCACTGATGCAGCGGGGCGTATAAAAGCTGAACTCCTGGCCCTGGACGAACCATTGCTGAGGACGATTCAGGCACGAACGCATCGGCCCGACGCTCATCCTACTTTTCGTATTACAGGTCTGTAATACTCTTTACTTGTACACACATTTTGTAGTTTGTGCCTGGGTCGTCCTAAAGCAATGAGTGATGATGAAGGGTCCGGTACCCCGTCTAACACGAAAGAAAAGAGTGAAAAGCTATTCGACAAGGCTCCAACTACTGTGAAAGAAGTTGGAAGTTTTCTTGTGAAGCTTAATAGCAAGTTGGAAGCCTTGGGAAAGAACCTGAACCATGAGCTTGGCACCCTGCGGGGATCAGTCGAATTTATGAATGAAAGTTTTGAAGAATTTAAGAAAGAACTGGCCGAGTCTCGTCGGGAGATAAGCGAGCTTAAGGAAGAGCAGAATTATCTAAAGCATGAAAACAGTGAACTTTCGAAACAGCTGCAGCGTACTAGAGCAGAGCTAACTGAACTTCAGCAGTACAGTCGCAGAAATAACCTTGAGTTAAAAGGCATCCCTACTACTGACAGCGAGTCACTGACAGGCATTGTCTCCGCTCTTGCCACGAAAGTTGGAGCAGAAATAACGGTGAACGATATTGACCTCGTGCATCGAGTGCCAACAAAAGACAGGAACAAATCGAATATCATCGTTAAGTTCAGGTCAAGTGATGCCCGTGATAAACTGCTCGAGTCGGCAAAAAAAACTCGCTTAATCACATCGGACCTTGGCATTTCTGGATCAACATCCGTGTTCGTAAACGAACATCTTTGCCCAGAGTATAAAGTGTTGCTTGCTAGGGCTATAGCGGCGAAGAAACTTCACAACTGGAAGTATGCATGGGTATCTCGTGGCCGGATCTTGGCGCGAAAAGCAGACAACTCGGACGTGATCCGAATTGCTACAGAGGCCGACCTCGGCCTTATAGTCTAGTTCACTCAAAATGCTGACTGTACGAACCACTCATAAATTTTTCACGTCAAATGAATCACGCACCATACTGCATTGCAATGTAAGGAGCATAGCTAGAAATTTTGACGGCCTTTGTACGTTTATAGCAGAGCACAGCTTTCTTTACGATGTTATAGCCATTACGGAAACCTGGCTGATGCCCGGTGAAAGCTATAACATTCCCAATTATGTATTTCTATCCCGTCCCCGCATTTCGAACAATCGAGGAGGAGGGGTAGGTTTGTACATTAAAAAGACCCTTGTACACTGCGAATGTCCGTTTCTTAACGCATCCGTCAGTAGCAGTTCGGAATTTCTATTTGTTGAACTTGAAGGTGTCATGGTTGGTGTTGTTTATAGAGCCCCCCACGCAGATCGCAGTAGGTTTGTGAATGATCTTGAATCTGTTTTTATACACGTAACCGATATGAACAAAAAAGCAATCATCGTCGGCGATACTAATATTGATACTTTAGGTGCCAACCACAGTGAATACACTGACCTGTTATTTTCATATGGATTTACGAATCTTATCTCTACTCCGACCCGAATCGCAGGTTCCAGCTCGACATGCCTCGACCATGTTCTATGCAATTTCGTGCCACCTAATTATTTGGCTGGGGCATATGATACGGCAGTGGCAGATCACTTGGCGATTGCCTTCTTATACCGCGTAGACGATAGAGACAGCCGTAGAACTTCTGACAGCACGTGCGAACATAGGAAGAAAATTGACTATCAAAAATGCGCACTCAGGCTCTCTGAAATGAGCTTTGCAGACCTCGCCGATATGAATGCCAATGAACACTGCTGCAGCCTTGTCGATAGAATTAAAGCTGTGATAAATGACTGTAGTTTTACGCAGAAAAAAACGTACTATACACATCCAGTGTGCCCTTGGATGACAGCAGCTGTGCTAAACATGATAAAAACGCGCGATCACTGGCACACCAAAATGAAACAAAACAGAGGGAACGCATATTATAGTGCTCAGTATAAGATTCATAGGAATAAAGCTGTTGCTACCATGCGTGTACAGAAGAAGCTATATTTTAGTAACCAAATAAGCGCATGCGCCGGCAATTCTAAGAAACTCTGGGCTACAGTGAACTCGATAATTCAGCCTACTTCATCAAACCGAATACTTCCTGACCTGGCCCTTTCCGCAGATAAACACCTGCTATCAGATCAGTTTAACGATCATTTCTGCTCAGTGGGTGCTGATTTACGTTTAAGTATGGGTCTCACAGACGAACCTTCTCTGCCTGAGTATCTTGAAAAGACCTTCGGTTTTATAGAAATAAGCAGTGACGAAGTAATGAGTGCACTTAATTCAATGGATGCCACTAAGGCCACGGGTCTCGATGGTGTTCCGGTTTCCATAATTAAAAACAGCAGTGGCGTCTTAGCTGCCACCTTAGCCTCTTTATTTAATAAAGCGTTTCTGTCCGGCATCTATCCTGATATTTTGAAGCTCGCCAAGGTAGTCCCTATCTACAAAAGTGGGAATCCTAATGAACTCGGAAACTATAGGCCGATCTCAATCCTTAGCTGTATCAACACTCTCTTCGAAAAACTATTGGCTAAAAGAATTACGCCATTCCTGACTAAAAATGCAATTCTGTCAACGTCCCAACATGGTTTTCAGAAATTTAGATCGACCACCACGGCTGTGCTTTCTATAACTGACTCAATCAATGAAGCACTCAATAATAACAATATTTCTGTTGGTGTATTCCTGGATATTAAGAAGGCATTCGACACTGTGGATCTCGATATTTTATGCAAGAAACTAGAACGATATGGGTTCAGAGGTGTATCACTCGATTTCTTTAGAAGCTATTTAACTGGGCGACGGCAGTGTGTTATTATTGACGAACACGCGTCAAGTTCGCGTTCTATTACCGTAGGTGTTCCGCAGGGCTCAGTACTGGGGCCTATACTTTTTACACTCTATATAAACAACTTACCCGATTGCCTAATAAATACCCGTGCCATTATGTACGCCGACGATACCTCATTGTTGGTGACCGCTAACTCCGTTGAAACAGCCAAGCATATTTTAAACTCAGAACTTCAGAGAGTCAATAAATGGTTTTTAACAAATAGACTCACTTTGAACATAGGCAAGACTAAATATGTTATATTTGCATCCCCTTATAAAAAATACCAGAATACCTGTTCCGCAATATCGATAGGAGATAAAGAAATTGAAGAAGTTAAAACTATTCAGTACTTGGGTGTAACCTTAGACGCTGCATTAAACTGGAAACCGCATATCGAAAAATTGCGCAGCAAACTATCTTATGCATGTTTCGTTCTGGCCAAAGCTCGGCGACATTTCGAAATACACACACTAAAAACAATATACTTTAGCTTTTTCCAGTCCCAATTAACTTACTGTATAGAATCATGGGGGTTCACTTACATCGCTTACATTGAACCTGTTTTACGCCTGCAGAAGCGGGCACTGAGAATAATGACTTGCACAACACCGTATACGCCTTCTCGCCCTTTGTTTTTTAGACTCCAAATAATGCCGGCATTGCAGCTTCGAGATTTTCGCGTTGCACTACTTGTACTAAGAGTCCTCTCCGGCACCTCCCCCTTTCCTTTGAACACATTCCATAGAGCCCCAACTAACAGCCGTTCAGCAGCACAGGGAAGATTTCTGGTTCCTACATCTCGCAATGACTATGGCCAGCGCCGCTTCGAGTATCAAGGGGTAAAAACTTGGAATAAAATCCCCTGTGCAGTCTTTGCAACGTCTAATCCTTATATTTCACTTAAGACCTTTTTTCTGTCACAAATAATTACCTGATTTACAATGCAAATTGCTTTGTGATTGTTTCTTATTATTCTCTGTAGTGTCTATGTTGGGTTTGCCATTTATATGTCATTGAATAATCACTTCTAAGGCAACTGCGTTTATTTTGTATAAAGAATGCTGTTCCTGCCTTCGTGTTTTTTTGCACACTCTTCTATTTTTTTGTAGTGAGCCCTCTTGTATTCCTGTAATTTGAACCCTCTTGTTTGTACGCTTTTCTTTTTTCCACCATTCTTATGTGTATTATTTTGGCATGCATGTAGAAAGCATTTGTCCTCACTAATATCTTTGCTTTTATTGCATGGATCCATAACTAGCCTTTGGCTAAGGATCCAGACAGTGATGTTATGTACTGTGCTGAAGAAATGATAATAAAAAGAAAAAGAAAAAAAAAAAGACTGGCACCGCCGGACATTGTGGCCACGAAGCAATATCCCCTCATCACTGCCCTGCCGTTGGATGGGCAGCAGAGCAGCTTGCTGTCAGCCGCGAACGCGTATAGTATGCGGCAGGCGGAATTAGACGAACGAGAGAACTACCAAAGACGTCGAATACAAGAGGATATGTGCTTTACTATAAGATATCAGTGTGCTCGTTTCCCCACTTCGCCGGTGTTTGGCATCGTGCTGGAGACTGACACGCGACTTTACGAAGGCAGAAAGCTCGAAATATAATAGCCTGATCGAGGTCGGCGAGTCGCGGTGTGAGTTCGGAAGTGTTTCAGTGAAGTCTGCGAATCTTAGACCTGCTTTTTATGACGATTGCTTAGTTGCTCAGCTTTAGTTGCTTTTGTGCCATTAAACTCAATATTGCTTTCACGGCGGAATCGTATGCTGTTACCGATAACATCCACGTTCACCTGCTTTATCGGTATCATTTGTTTCGCACGAGTAATATATGGAACCTAAGGTAGTTTTTCTTTTCATTTTTTTAACTGCTTGTAAGTTCGCTTTCGGTTCGCTTCAAGTTCACTTCAAGTTCGCCAAATAACAAAATAAACTATCACACTCGTCATTGAGCGTAAAAGCGAAGTGACGTCAGTTCCGCGCCTGCCCGCAAAATTTCCCGTCCTCTCCAGCGCGTGCAGCCAGAGATCGGTATTCGGACACCATAGTGTGTAATCACTCCCGCGATTTCCTGTAACGAACCGACTGGTGACCAAGCAGTACACAGGCACATAGAGGAGCACGTGGATTAGCGTTCACAAACATGTACACAACAGACTAGCACGCTATAAAGCCTATGGCCTGCACGACCACACGGCAGGGAAAAGATATACCCTGGTCCGTCGAAAGTGATCAACACAACAATCAATGAGCGAGGCGCCGCTTCCCCAGTCCCCTCACCCACTCCGTTAGCTCTGAAGCGACACGAACCCCGAGCGGGTAATCCGTAATGAGTCCAATTAGCAAGAGGACGTGGTCGGCCAGCCGGCCTAGCGTCCGTTGTAGCGTTGGAACCCGGGACGGTCGGTGCCGCGCGCCACCAGCGTGGAGGCTGGTAATGAAGACGCACCTCCGCTTTCCGCCCGCCACGACAGCTGCGATCAATTCGCGGGAGGCGTCGATACGCTGCCTCCAGCAGGTCTAGGTGAAGGGGGGCATTATAATGCTCAAGCCCGGGGCTTATAAATCTCGAAGTCGGTGGCGCGGAGACCGCGGCGCGGCAGCAAACCCGAGGGGGTATGCTTTCCACCGGCGCATGGAGCGGAGTCATTACGATAATACCCACGCTTCACAACCGCGTTTGTTGAATGATCCACAAACGATGGGGCAGACACGGTACTAAATTGGAGCAGCTACGCGTGCGCAGAAGCGCCTAGCTTCAGGCCAAAAAGCAAACAAAAAAAAAAGAAAAAGAAACGAGTGAACGAAATGCATTACGTTAAAAGAGCGGCTCGGCGACAGGCAAGGTAACGGTTCAGACTACTAATATCCTTTCAAGGACGTTCGCCATTTGTGCTTGCATTTATGATTAAATTCTGATACAACTCAAAAACTACGCGGCTTTTCCCCGTCGAAGGAACCCCTTCAAGCCAATGGCGTCGACTGATTCTCATGACCCATGATAACGGACAACGCACGGAGTGGCAGATGAAGGGGGACAGTCTCCTCCCTGCATTGTCGCGCCGCTCCCTGCACTGTCACGCTAGCAGAGAGATGTGAATCAGCCGACGCCACTGGCTGGAAGGGGGTTCTTTAACGGGAAAAAGCCGCTTCGTTCTTGAGTTGTATCCGACTACAGTAGTTGTGCCTCCCAGCTTCTTCATCATCCCCCATTTTCTGCTACTGGTCCACGTGGCGAGATGACTTTGACGAACCCTGGTCTTGACCAATAAAGGGTATCGGCTACTCCGCTGCGGCAGCCGAATATATTCCATCCCAGCGGCTCGAAACCCCGTGTAATCCGACCAGGCGGCGGCGCCACTCGCCTAATCCCGAGTCAGCCGCAATGCGTAAATCTATATTCGGAAGTGGTGGTGGTGGGGAGGTGCGGAGAGGACATAATGGGAAAATACGAACGCCCTAATCTCAGCCCAAGAAGCCGTCGCAGGTCGTCAGCGCCTCGAGAGATCGAAATATACCGCGCCCGAGACTGTCTCTGACGCAACGAGAAAAAGTAGCCAAAGTTAGGAAATCTTAAGACTTCATTGAATTTACATCGGCTATATTCAGAGCCGGCACAGTGACGGCGGTCAGCGACGTCTACTCAGTCAGCAGTTTATTGTATATGCATGGATCATTTACAACGTCAAAGCATACGCGACTTCGCGGGGATAACTTGAAACCGGCCCTGTTCTCTCGAGATTAGCGCCACAAAATATTGTGCAGTCGCTGGGTAGAGTGCATACTAAGACCGCATGTGCTGAACCGATTAAGGAAAAAACCAGCGTAAGGAAAAAAGCAGATGGCTGTTAATTTGCACACGTGTAAATCGTTGCTTTCTTTTTAAAGGAGCGAAAATAACATTGCTGCACTCGTACGCAGAAAAAAAAAAAAAAAAAGAGCAACCTTATAACGGCGTAACGATTCTCCATTCCGAAGAATTTTCTATTCTATAGCTTCAGCTAAGTAACTTAGTGGTTGCTTCTCTCTTTCCTTCCAAGCAAAGGGGGAGGGGGTGGGGCTATTCGGACGAAAGGCAATGCTTTGCCTAGGAAGCTTAGCTCCACTTCCGCAAATTCCCGAAAAAACTTTCACCTCACTGTTTCTATACCGTGGATGCAATATCTAGAGCTCCCCATATGGGTTTACGAGCGAGGAACAGGCCATTCGCATGCAGATTTTACGTGTCACCGACTTTCCGGAGCTGCGGAAATATATACGGCCAGAAAAAAAAAAAAAAAAAAAAAGTTCATTCGGGCGCCGAGATGGCGCAGCAGCATCGTGGATGGTCTCTTGGGAACAGAGCAACGGTACGAGGTTGTCACAAGCAACGGCATTTCCGAAGCTCACGAGGAAAGCGAGAGCGGTGGACGCAATGCACTGGCGACGCATCCCCCCCCCCCCTCCCTCTTTCTCCCCCACGTAGTGCAATGTTCATTAACTCGCGTACGACAAACAAACCGTCCCAAGGTGAAGACGGCTTTATTGGTGGGAACGCCGACGCTCTTTTACGACCGTGCCGCGCTTCTTGCGAACTCAATATACAGGGTCGCCCGTCCCGGGACGCGGAATGCCACTGCGATGTCAGCACTCTCGGTAAAAAGGAGATGAAAGAAAGGGCGGTTAATAGCTAGGAACGAAAGACAGCGAATGAATGAAGGAATTAGGGCGCCGCCAGGAACGAAAGACAGAAAGAATGAAAGGAACAGAGAGACAAAGAAAGTAAGCCAAACGAGCTACAGAGAGAGAAACCGAGATAACAGACGAATTCAGACAAAAAGCGTTGCTCGTAAAGTGGCAGAATGCGCGTGTCCAAAGCCGTGCTAGTCCGGTTTCTTCCCCGGCGGGCTTTTCACAAGCTGGCACACTCTTGTCTCACAGGATAAGAAGCCAGATACCGAGAGAAAGGATAGAGAGAAAGCGTGAGAACGAAAGAGAGCAAAGATATCCTAAGAGCGGAACGAACGAAGACGCTTCTGTTTTGTGCTTCTCCAAGACAGAAAGAGGCAGGGGAGCGACGAAGGAAAAGCGCGAACCGAGTTAAAACAAAGTCGCCCATATTTGCGCACTGTATCAATACAGCAAGAACACAACCAAGAAGAAACTATCACATACACGAATTCTCGCGCGCCGGTCTTATAATGTCGTATATACACGCGCGTAGGGGGAAAAAAGGGAGGGAAGAAGAAGAGGGAAAGGAGGCGAGGTTCATGACGCCGAGGTTCACGGGTGCGCGAAGAGTGCGAGCGCTTATACGGCGGAAGCAATTCGCCGGCGCCGCCGCTAGAAGAAAGCTTTTCCGAAAGCGATCTCCCGGCCTGCGCCACCGTGAAATAAGCTCCTTCCCCGCCGGCGCTGCAACAGCGAGCGCATCCTTGGTGCAAGTCGCGTTCGCCGTGAAACAAAAGCAGGGTTTTTTTCTGCCTTCCCTCCTGTCTCTCTTTGCATCTCGCGTCTAGATTACAGCGCGAACATGCCGGCAGAGGTATATTGCGAGCTGGCGAAGAAAAACGAGAAAAGAATAGCAAATAAAGGCATAAGAAAGAAAGAAAGAAAGAAAGAAAGAAAGAAAGAAAGAAAGAAAGAAAGAAAGAAAGAAAGAAAGAAAGAAAGAAAGAAAGAAAATGGCGCAGAAGGAGAACGAACACGGCCGCCTGTGCTCTCCCACACGCCCGTGCACATATGCTACGGGTATACAGGGAGGATACAAGTTTTATTATGCAGGTCTGGAAGCTGCCGCGTAGAATCCGTCGGCACGAATAAGAAGCCTTTTTTACTATGTTTTCCTCACTTTCTGTCCTCGCGTTCATTTTCTACACGGCGGCCGCTCGCTGCCCTCCGGCGCGTTCAATTCTTACTTTTTTTTTAAACATCCAAGCTATCCAAGTCTCGCTTCTCTCTTCTCGTCGTTTGCCCTCTTTCTCAATTTTCTCTCTCTCTCTCTCTCTCTTCGGAGAGCGCACTGCCGTCTCGAGACGGCGCACGATACATTATTAAGGCTTAATTCGTCGTTGCACAGCGATGAAAAATCGCGCCCGATGTGCTCGAAGTTACCGAGAGGTTTAATAAACGCGTCACGAAGCGGGCCTCAGTATGCACGTCGGGACATAATATGGACCGCGGATACATTTTTCAAACGCATTACGGGGCTCTTTTCGAGAGCGCTGACGGCAAAGAAGAGATCACTTATCGATTCCAAAGGACACGGGTTTCAACGCCTCGCATTGCGAAGGCTCTGTGTAGCCTGCAGAGCGTTAATCTCCGGTTCGAATCTCTACAGCACAGCTATTACATATACCCGTTATATGCGGGCGTGAACCAACTTATAAAATCGGTTAGCTGCCAGATCGCGTGTGAAGTGAAAAAAAGAACGAACAAGGCTATACGCCGCATACGCGGCATTCGTTTCTAGAAGTGAGCCGTTTCTTTCTTGTTTTTTTTTTTTTGTGCCTGCAGCGAAGCGTCGATTTTGTTATTTCTCTTTAGAACTATGCTAGCTTTAAGACCTTGAATTACTGCTTTGTTGTTGCTGCTGTTGCCACACTACTCCTCTACAAGCATTATTTTCACTGCGTCAGCTGTATTTGATTTCCGTTCTTTTTGAAGCAGCAGTTTCTCTACAATTTTAGCGATATATTTCACAACATCGCCGTGCTGACTGTCCCAAAAATGTAGGCTGAATGTTTTTGTTTATTTGATTTTACCTAGCTGCATTCACAGATGCATCCCCGCTTCCCTGAGATCGCTTTCAGACTCGGGACGTTACATTCTATTCAGCATGCCACTGACTGAAAAGTAAATGACTTTATCCCTTTGACACGCTATGTAGATAACTGCGTACCAAGCGAACTCGCAACTTTTTCTGAGAGCACGCTGTAACTGGCAGCAGTTTCTTTGTTTCAGGTGAATTTCTCATCCTTCACCTCGAATATAAGCGAGTTTTTTATGCCATAAAGCGAACGCAGTAAATAATATTTCGCCAAACATTGAGCGGGGTAGCACATCGTCCGCCATTTTAATGAACTATACGTATTTTGCAACCTGTAGTAGCAACTTTTTTTTTAGCAGTTTCAAGCGTAATATGCACCTCCGAAATTATTTCCACGACCCTCTGGGAGTTTACATGATAAGTCGCGACATTGCCATGTTGCTATTTTCATCAGTTATGACACCTTGTAAGAAATTGTCCTCATCCATACAAAAAAACTACCGCTAATATTTTGCACAGGAAAACTAACAAATCATCCTTCTTAAGGAACATACCATTTAGGCGGAAAAAATATTTCATTTCGATGAAAGTAAAAAAAAAAACGGTCTGTTAAAGGGTTAAGCTGCTGCTTCTTTCGTTTATGCGCTCCATCTTACAAGGTATCCTTACTGCTACTTCGAGGAACTTCAATGCCGAGAAATGCTGCTTGTTAGCTAACTTTCCGACAGTTTCGTACAAAAATACAAACCTACAATTTACTATTTTACACCTCTTAGCTGCAATACAGCAAAATGTAACAATGCAGCCACGCAACCTTGACCTTTTTATTGTCTCTATGGTTTCTTAAACCCTGTTGATATGGTTTGGTTTAGGTTTATGGGGTTTAACGTCCCAAAGCGACTAAGGCTATGAGAGACGCCGTAGTGGAGGGCTCCGGAAATTTCGACCACCTGGGGTTCTTCAACGTGCACTGACATCGCACAGTACATGGGCCTCTAGAATTTCTCCTCCAAAGAAATTCTAGCCGCCGCGGCTGGGATCGAACCCGCGTCTTTTGGGTCAGCAGCCGAGCACCATTACCACTGAGCCACCGCGGCGGCTGCCCTGTTGATATGCAGTCGTTTAAAGAAGGCCGGCTCGTCCAACGAACAGCACGAATGTGAGGAGAAACTGCGCTACATATATAATGTCCTCTGTTTTGCGGAATTAATTCACACGTCACGGCCTTTTATGTAGTCGTCTTATTTATAATCGCCACCACTCTGAAGAGTTCTATAGCTCACTATACGAGAAAATAAGTCATACACAAAAAGGCACACAAACACGCACAAAAAAAAAATGGAACTAAATCGTAGGTCACTAGTTGGCGGTGGTCTGGGGCACGAATATAACTCCAACGCACAAAAAAATTTGCCAGGTCATTTCCTCGAGACCGACAAGGCGACCCAGAAGTGTCCTGCTTGTTATGGAAGGTACGTACAAATCTAGTCCAGGAAGGAGCGGGGGTCTCTGCGCGCTTAATCCCATCACGAACGGGCAAAGGCTAATCCTCTCTTGATCTCGAGCGGGGGCTTATTCCCCTTCTTTCCGCCCTGAATCTCCTTGATTTTCGGAGATTAATGTCTGAAAAAGAATACCTGATGGATGATGCCTCTGACTGCAATGACAGCTTTCGCCGCTAAGCGGGCGTTATGGTGCTGATCGATCTGCGATTATCTTTAGACCGCTAAGGAAATTTAGGGGCGATCAATTGGGTTGATGCTGGGGGAATGCGGTAGAATTTTTCTTTCACGCGCCAGCCTATTCGAATTCTGATTCTGCAATCTTTCACTCACCAATCTATATTCCAATCACGATTCTACTCCGATTCCCATTCTATTCTACCCCTGTTATATTCTAATTCTGATTCTATTCTAATTCCATTTCCAATCGTAATTGCTTCTTTGATTCACTTTTGCAAGGTTATCCAGCCTCTTCCTCCTTTCCGCTACAAGTGGAGAGGGTATTTTCCTGCCGCCACCTGCCACGATTGCCGAATGGAAGCTCCACACAGACGCCGACGCCGACACCGGGCAGTTTTCGACTTCGTTGCCCTCCAAATGCTACCAAAAACAATTTCTAGCCAAACGCTGAACAAGTTTTAAAGATGCGCGACTGTACTATAAATCTGAGCGCCCATGAGAAGATTCTGTTTCTCCGCTCACAGTAAAGTCACCGCACTGGCACCCACAGTTCTCCACAAAAGTGGCAACAAAAAAGCGCACTACATACAGTAGGTAGTGTCCAAGCATTTTTTATTTATTTATTTATTTGGTCATACTGTTAACCCTCAAATGAGGGTCGTTACAGGGAGGGAACAAAAACAAATACATAAATGAGCAATCATGAGTCAGAGTTCAAAATTTGTGCACCATTTCTCAAAAATATATCAACACCTAGCTCAAATTGTTGCACGTTCATACTCTCCACAACATCACTTGGCAATTTGTTCCACATTTCAATTACATCAGGGAAGAAAGAATACCGGTACACATCCGTACGTGTGTTAATAGGCTGTAGTACCCTGCTGTGGTTTTTCCGGGAACCACGTTTTAGAGGCGCTTTCACATAATGTTCTTTATTTATTTTTAATGTCCCTTGCATTATCTGGAAAAAAAGTTTGAGTCTATGTTTTATTCTTCTAATTTCCAGCGTTTCCAATTCACACTGCTGCATCATCTTTGTAACCGAGTCAGTACGGCGATACTTTGAACATATAAAACGTGCTGAAATCCGCTGTACTCTTTCTACCTTCTTTTTTAAGCATTTTTGGTGAGGGCTCCACACAGCATTCGCATATTCCAGAACTGGTCGTATAAACGTTTTGTAGGCGACTAACTTAATTTCTCTAGTTGCGTTTGGAAGTTTTCTCCTAAGAAAGCAAAGCTTCTGGTACGCTTTTGAATAGATATTCTCAATATGAATACGCCAGTCTAGATTATGCGTCACTGTCACCCCTAAGTACCGGAAACTCTGCACCTCGACCAAGGTATTTTCTCCAATATTATATTCAAATCTGATAACGTTCTGTTTTTTAGTTACGTGAGTGTATGTAGATTTATTGTAGTTAATTACCATGCCCCATCTTTGGCACCACGAGTTTAATGATTGTAGGCATTTATTTAGTTTGATCTGATCTTCCGTGCAGGCTACACGCGTGTAAATTAGGCAATCATCGGCGAATAGTTTAATTTTTACAGGTGGGTTAATATTAGACGGAATATCATTAATATACAATAAAAACAAAAGTGGGCCTAAAACAGACCCCTGCGGCACCCCAGACACAACTTCACACTTCCCCGACTCACTTTTCCCGATTCTGACCCTTTGATAACGGTTTTTTAAATATGCCTGAATCCACAATACTACATTTTCACTAATTCCTAGGCTCCTCAATTTGGAAAGTAGTTTATGATGTGCAACTTTATCGAATGCCTTCGCAAAGTCTATACATACAACATCTACCTGTTGGCATTCATCTGTAGCTGTACAAAGGTCATGTACAGTTTCGATTAGCTGTGTCACCGTCGAAAGGCCAGATCGGAAACCGTGCTGAACTGGGCATAATAAATCGTTTTTTTCTAAAAAATACAGAATATGTTTTGCTATTGCATGCTCTAGGACTTTACAGCACACAGAAGTGAGCGAGACCGGTCTGTAGTTGTTTACACATAGCCTATTGCCACTTTTAAATATCGGAACAACGGTGGCATCGCGCCAGTCCTGAGGTACTGAATGATCCCGCAAAGATTTTTCGAATAAAAGCTGCAAATAATACGACATCCATTCAGCGTACCGTTGAAGAAATACCGTTGGTATTTCATCTGGGCCACACGATTTTTTTGCATCCAACCTAAGCAAATGCTGGAACACGCCCTCCCTTGTAATGCGTAGGTCTTCCATTGGGTATTGTATTGCGCAGACTAAAGGATCACCGTCACTGTCACATCTATCCTTCGTGAAAACTGATTGGAAAAAATTATTAAATACGTTTGCAATATCTTTCTTTTCTGTCACGACTGCGTCGCCATCCACTATCTGTTCTATTTCATTCTTTCTATCTGCGAAATATCGCCAAAACTTTTGTGGCGAGCTTTTAAGGAAGTTTGTAAGCGTTTTATTGAAGAACGTTTTCTTCGACTCCACCAATGCAGATTTTAGCATTTGTTTCGTTACTGAAAGTTCTGTTGCCCTGCTTTTTTTCTTCCTTAACCTTTTTATCTTACGCTTAAGGTGTATGATGCTCCTAGTTATCCATGGATTTTTTTGCTGTGATTTCCTTATACGTGTGGGGACAAAATGATCTATGCAATATTTGATTATGCCTTTAAGTCGGTCCCATAGTTCTTCTACACTTTCGCGGTTGGATGCTATTTCAAATTCATTAAAGCTTTCTTCCAGAACGTCTAGGATGGACGTGTCATTCGCACGGCCATAATCCTTAACATGCATCACGACATATGGTTTCTTACAGATTCTTGTGTGCAGCGGTACATTCAAGCAAACCATCTTATGATCTGATAAACCATTCTCAACTGATACAGTATAGTCTGGTATTCTACCGGATATGAAAACCAAGTCCAACAGTGACTGGGACTTTGGTGTAACTCTTGTGAAGTCTTTAACTATTTGCTTAAGATTATGTGAAAACATGATCTGCATCATTTTATTGGCGCTCCTTATTTCTGCATTACCCGTTGATAGACTTTCCCAGTTAATATGCGGCAAATTAAAGTCACCAGCCATTATTAGTCTTGTGTTTTCATTTACATGGGAGTTAAGAAATACATTCAAGCCATCCAAAAATTCTGGCGGAGTGGCTGGTGGTCTGTACACAGTCCCTAACATATACCACATGTTTGCACAGCTGATCTTGCACCAGACCGTTTCAGAGACATTGCAATCAAGGGCGACTGCGTTTATAGTGCTTTTCACAATAATAGCCACGCCACCACCTCTGGAATCTCTGTCGCATCTAAACACCTTGTAGTCAGGAGGAAAAATACTACTGTCATTAATTGCGCTATGTAACCATGTCTCAGTCAACATCAATACATCAGGGCTCTCAGAAATTAGTAGATACTCTAAATCAGTTACTTTATTTGCTATACTGCGGGCGTTTACAAGTAGAATTCTGAGCTATGACCGAGAAGAATCGCTTTCCGTGTCAGAAGCCTTATCTGAAGTTTGCAACTGAAGCAATGTAGGGCTAGCAGTCTTTCCCCTCTTTTTGAATCGAGGAACCTTAACTTGCTCAGTACGGTACAGACACCGTTCATTCTTTTCACGATCCCAGACGTAGATATGATTATTTATCTTAAGCTTGTCATGTACCAGTTGCACCTTGTTGCCGTTTGCTCGTTCCTTTTCACTGCTTTGCCATAGTTTCTTTCGTAATTCAACAGTTTCTTTAGCGTAGTCTTGACTAATGCTTATCGAGCTGCCTTTCAGCTTGCCGCAGTTCTGCATCACAGACTGTTTTTCTCGCGAATCATAAAAATGCATGATTACCGGCCGATTACTACCCTCTTTTTTCTTCCCAATACGATGAATTTTGTCGATCGTGTTCACTTCTACTCCCAAGGTTCCTTTAAATACATTATCAATAACAGCTTGTTTCAGGTCGCGGTCTGATTTCAGGTCGCGGTCTGAAAGCATGCGTGTAAGCACTGCATAACTACAAGGTTCTTTGCAGTGCAGCAAGCTCGATGGTGGTGAGAGCTTTAGGCAATGTTCGCGGAACTTATACGATGAAAGTAAGGGAGAACGTATAAGCGCCAGTTGAGAAGGCTAGTAACCTGGAAAGTCGCCACGTGGAAAGTTTGAGCATCACCATCGTAATGTTTATTTATTTATATCTATTTAGTCGTCAAACGCCCCCGAACAGGAGATTAAAATGAAGGCTGGACGCCTTCAGCGAGGGATGATATGTCTAGTGTGATGGTTTGAATTGCGCAGTGCTGGAGTGGCGCACGACTTCTTCAGGCTGCAGATCATTCCGGTATTTCTACACGCCATCAATAAAAACTCACGCGTCGACCTCATCGCCAATGAGCGCGCTTCCCTGGCGGTGCGGTGAGTAGCCGCTCTGTACACAATGCGTCCCGTACAGTCAGCCAAGCATTCCGTGACCCGTCTGTGGTTATTGGAGTAGATGTTGTTATCGGATGGGAGGGAACGCGGAACAGCCACAGCTCTCAAATCCTAGCCCTGGTGGAAGGCAAAGACTTTGGCTTTTTCTTTTCCAGCACAAAATTATCGACATTAACGATGAGACGAATAGACAAGACAGGCTTCAAGCGCGGTACGGAGCAGGACCAGTAGGTAACCACGCAAGAAACCATTTTTCTTTTTTATCTCCCACTGTTATTTAAAGTGTAAAAAAGTATTTTACTCCTCCTCCTTGACTGGTCGAGAAGGATCGTTGATTCTATTGACGAGGACAAAAAGGGAGCAGAGAAAAGGAGTTCTGAAAGATACACCCGTTCCAGGATACAATGTGTCTTGCCACTGAGTGCCGGAGCGGCGCTTACCAACGGCATAGATCTACACCAGGAAGCCTCGGCAGCAGCCATCGTACCAACTGAAGACTAAAGGTATTTTTGAGGGGAGAAGGAGTCGTAGGTGTTGTAGGAAGTAAACAAGGCCATAGCCATCACTGGACTTCCTGCCTCGGGCGCAACGCAGATCGCTAGGAGCGAGAGGAGGCAGGAAAGACGCGGCAAGGAGGAGCTGAGACTGTCTAGCCGAGTCAAGGTACACAACGGCGGCACAGGAGGAGGACTTCAGAGGGCGACTGCGCGAGCACACGCTCTCGCTTCCTTTTCTTTTCGAGTTCCCTCAACCTGCCGTCCCGCCTTCCTCGCACGTGCGGCTCGGCCTTGAAAAAGAGCACACAAGTCTTCTTCGTCTTCTCCGTATCGGCGTTGGGACCCACACAGGCGGCAGTCGGTCTCGGTGATGCCAACAACAAACAGAGAACTACCCCCCTCCACCGTCCTTCCCGCACCCTGCGAGCTCTTGCACATGGCGAGAACCTGACGAGTTTGCTTAATTGCTCGGGGAGAGGAGGGCGCTGGAACGGGCACACGTTTAAAAATCGCCCCCCCAGAGTTTCATTTCCTCTCTTGGTTTGATCGTTTTTGCTTTGCTACCTGAAGCTCCTCCCCTCCGCTATATCTTCTCGACAAAAAAAAAGAAAAAATAAAGGAGCGGGAAGAAGAAGGCGCCGCGAAGATAGAGGAGCGGAGCTGCACGGTGTGGTGCCGCCAATCGCCGTGGGCCGGAGTAACAAAGATATGCCTTGAAGGAAAAGACGGGAAAGAAGAGAGCGTTCTTTTTTTCTTTCTTTTCCTTTCCTTCTCCCTCTGCTCATGACTGTAGGTAACTTGGAGGAGCCCAGGTCGAGGGAAGGAGGAGACACGAAATGGTCGTTGCCTCTTCTGCCGGACTCCTCCGCCAACGCACCACACGAAACCATAATCGCGCCGGCAGGGCCTCTCGCCACAACCGCCACGTCCGGTGCGCGGCAATGGACGCCGGCTACTCGGCCGCTTTCTTTATGCTGGCATACTTGTTCTGCGGCAGTTATGCGCCGCGCCTAAAATTTCAAACGCAGGGAGGATGCAGGAGAATGAGATAGCCTGCGATCATAGGGACATTTCTTGATATTTTTCCGAATTCCTTGCGCGATAGGTAAGTCTTCTATCTTTACAACTACATCGCGAAGTCGTGAGTCTTTACATAGTTGCTCATTGTTCCACACAGTATGTATACGAGGGGATGCCGGTAAGTCTTGAACTTTACTGAGCAAAATTAACGGCACAGAAGTTAAACTTTGGGCACTTTCGACATCTACCCTGCACCTTCTCCGCATCCTTCAGCAAAATGGAGATCCGTTGTGAATCAAACTAGTTCTCTGCGGCAGCTATAAATTCGCGAGCACAAAAATGTGTGTCCTTCAAGTTTTTCTTGAGACCTTAAATTAGTTCATAGTCCCCGGGAGCTAAATCGGGGAAGTCAAGTGGATGTTGCATTATTGGTCATTTTCTGAACGGTTTTGGAGGCTTTCCCTTTCCTCGACAGTGACTTCCCCCCAAGATGTCTTCACGGCACAATCCTAGAGGCCGAAGGAAGGACGCCTCGACCCGTCCCACGAACAGTTGGGAAGCACCCATTACTACCTTTGAGGGAAAGCGGTGTGTGGGTGACAGTGATTTGTGGGTCAGGGCGGATGTGCGGAGGGTACGATTGCTTTGTGAAGGTCGGCAAAACAGACACTCAGCGATCCCGGAGAAGCAAGCCTCTCGTTTTCGGGCGCTCTCCGGCCGATGTTTCATTTCGTTGGTGCAGTTGTAAAAAAAAAAAAAAATGCCGAAAAATCTGAGAAGTCGCCATAAATTCATGCTTCGGTGAGCCTTGACGTACCTGGGGACCCACTTTGCTGAAGCCTTCGTACTCTCTAGGACATCATCTTGTATGTACTACCTACGCAGCCTTGTGAAATGTGTAACGTCTCTATTATGCAGTTAGTTGATAACCCTTTGTTTACGAAGGCGATTTCGCGAACTGCGTCACCATTTTCCATGAGGTCACATCCGCAGGCTTCCCAGGACGCTCTTCGTATTCGGTGCTGAACTGGCCCGTCTAGGATCTGGCAACACTGTGGCTCACCGAGGCATATGATGCGACATTTTCCGTTAACGTTGCTGACAGAGTATCGAAAATATCGTACGCAGTCTTCCTTTGCGCCAAGAGAAAATTAACCACGGCGCGGCACTTTTTCGGTTTGAACATTTTCAACAACATAAAGTTCATAGCTATCGTCGACCACTAGGGTTCACGACCCCCCCCCCCCCCCCCCCCCCAAAAAAAAAGAAAAACTTAGGTCAACAGGATGAAATCTGGCCCAGAATGTTTTGAAATTATATATTTTTTAGCAAAGTACCTAATGTTGTTTTACGCACTTGGAATAGGGTGAAGCTCAAGACTTATCAGCGCCCCCTCGTATGATTACAATTCCAGCGAATGGAGAGAAACATGTGCGAGTCATAAGTTCACGCATGTCCTTATTGGAGGGTGAATGTTGGAGTGGTTAGCCTGACACTGAGCCTGGCAGGTTATTTCAGATTACAGCGATGCAGTACGATGTGATACGCCCACAAGGCATTCACAAACCTGGGCAAGCTTGAGGGAACTCATGGGGCATTGATGATGCTTGTCTCTCGGAGAAACAACGGAAATGTTTTCGTTGCATTCGTTCAGATGCGACGTTGAGATACCGGAAGCTTGCTGTGTGAGAATACGGCGAGTTTAATTTAGCCAAATGCAGCTTGTAACGACCTCACTGCATCGGTACACTGGTTTGGTTTGGTTTATGGGGTTTAACGTCCCAAAGCGACTCAGGCTATGAGAGACGCCGTAGTGGAGGGCTCCGGAAATTTCGACCACCTGGGGTTCTTTAACATGCACTGACACCGCACAGTACACGGACCTCCAGAATTTTGCCTTAATGGAAATGCGACCGCCGCGACCGGGATCGAACGCGCGTCTTTCGGGTCAGTAGTGCATCGATGCATTACAAAAAGGCACCTCACGTATGTGTCGCGAAGAGAAGACACCTCGCAGAAATGTACTGCGCAATGAGGCATTCCAAGTGCTGGCCTTGACCAAGTTTACGAAGGAAACATTTGCCACTGGTAGCTTATACATGTACCCAGGTAGCACCGAACGTTAGAATATTGTTGTAAAATTGCTGTACAAGTTGCAGTAACTTTACATGCTACCATTGGAACGTTACGTTAATGTTAAAAGTTAACAAATAACGTTATATCATGCTGCGTGCTAAACGTTAGCTTAACGTTCAATATGAACATATTGTGATAGTGCTGTGTTCGAAATGTTAATTTAATTTTCAAATCGAAACTATAAAGAACTGCCAATATTTTCAAGCATTGTGTCCCAGATTTCTCCCCCAGTTTGTGCATAATGTTTTTTTTTTTTAACTAACAGAACAGTGCAGTTAAATATTTGAGATGATGTCCGTTGCAGATTGCATGCACAGCCCAAATTTTCATTACAAAACTTTGCATGTTACCCATGCTCCACTTTACTATTACTTATGACACCCTTCACGGCTGGCTATGTAAAACCTTGAAGCCGTGCTACCCGCTAGAAGTTTAGTGAATAGGTTTCATGCGTTAGCTGTGGTGTATTGTAGTGTGGCAAGCCTGCTTGCAAGGTTACTCTACTACTTTAGCGAAGGATGCACCTGTTGTTTAGACGTTTAACTGAGGTTAAGAAAATATCCATCCAAAGATTATTTCTTACTTTTCAAGAACACTAAAAGTACGTTAAGAGCAATAAAGCATTTGACCAATGGAAAAAAGTAACATTGCTGCAACGTTTGGTTGCGATGAACCAACTTGGTCCATATATTCTTCTTCTAATGTGTCTTTCACGTTGCATCTTTATGAAACTGCAAACCAGCGGTATAACAATAAGGTGTGCTCAGCTTACAGCAAGTGAGGCTTATTTCCGGAATGATCTAAATGCATTTGTGCACGCCATTTCTACCATCGGTAAGACAGTTAAACAATACATCGCAGTAAGCAGATACCTTGATAATAAAAAGCACAGTATTATTACTGAGTTTAAAGCTATGGCGGCTTCGGCAGACCAGAGAATGCACATTGCACTCGGGTTAACAAACGTTAAGATGTTGATAGTGCACAGTAAAACGGCACGCCTCGGCCAAGTCGGCGTCTGCACTCGGGATTGCCTGTGCAGACGGGCTCGCCTCTTCAACTGAACCAGTTTGTGCAACCGAACTCGTTCCTGCAAACTGCACTCCTCTACTTCAACTCGCCCCTGCGCCTGTGCTCGTCGCGACAAGAGAGCACCTCTTGGAGGTTTGAGAACGTGTTTCCATCCGTGAACAATCTGTGCGCGTTACTGAGCTCCTGCCGAGCTGAGACCTCGAGTAGCATTGTAGTATGCCATCATCATGCAGGACAGCGCATTTAAATGGAGCCTTGGGTGCACGGCTTGCTACGGTAGCTTGAAGCAGTGTACGCAGGCCGTAGAACGGGGACCTGTTTGCCCCTTCCCCGAGGAAACCATCCCTGGAGGAGAATTTGAAACTTAAGAGGGAGAGACGCACTCACCGCATATCTTGGTCATGTCAGAGAAGACGAGGTACTCGGGTGCTGCGCACGAAGCAAGCCAACCTTGGCCCGCAGGCAAGGAAGTCGTGTGCGCACACCTCCCCCCCTCCGCGGCGGGCCACACACAACACAAGAGCACGCCGCCGTAGCTCACAGCAAATTCGGCCGAAGCACAACACAAAAGTAAGCAGCGGGAGGATGAAGCAGAACGGCAGCGCCGGGCGCCGAAGCAGCGACGATGGAAGTGCGCACGACGCGGTAATCCAGTGGCACAGCGCTGCGATGGTCACTTGGAGCACCGGTTCAAAATCACCACGCCGAGGACCGACGCTCGACACAAGCCGTATCCATTGGGGACCACAGCTGAGTCAGAACTTTGTGCGGCCCGCTTCCCTCTCGCCACCACGACCTGAGAGAGGAGGTATCTTGTGTCACGTGAACAAGTTTCAAACCTGTCGGTGGCGAAGGCTGCGCCATCTATGAACGACAAGAAAAACTTTAAGCGGTTTTGGTTTCGTTACTGATCGTTAGGACTTCAACATTGCTCACAATGATGTAATAAAAATGTACCTTGAACGCAAACACAATTAATAAACTGCTTTTAGCAGAAAAAAAAAACGACATTATTTAGTAAATTATGTTTTGATGGTTTGAGTGATATTTACAGCGATCCAAGCCAAGTTCGCAATCAATCCAACAACGCTGTGGGGAAGCTTTGCCGGGTTTCTCTGTGGCATTGAAATCGCCTTAATTCAACGCAATTTCTGGTGTTCTTCGTAAAACCATGCTGAAGCAAGTAGTAAGAGCTTCTGTACAGAAGCGCTGCGTGTTTTTGATTCGCAACGTTTGCGTTCCACGCCACGGATTTTGCACTTACGGCCCCGACGACTCCCGGCCTCTGGACGCCATGCACGATGTCGCCGTCGGTTTCGACGAGGAAAATCTCAAATTCATCGTATGTCCAGTCACCAAAAAGCCTCTTCGATACGACAGTGTGAAGAACGTGCTGATATCAGACGAGCTGGCAAAGGCGTACCCCATACAGAACGGTATTCCTAACTTGCTTCCCAACAGTGCGGTGTCGCTGGACGAACTGTGAGTGGAGAGGTCAAGCTGCGAATTAGAATGTATAGAATCTGTCAACCAAATTATAAAGTAAACAAATTGTTTCTATTACTCGTTTTTGATTCTATAGTTTTTCTCCAACTTCACTTTGTTCTAATGGGTTACACATGCTGACGGCACACCATATAAATCACATAAGCGGTGACTAAATGCACAGGCCCGCAGCACCCCTGTGGAGTTCCAAACCTATTCGAAACGTAGTGTGCATTTACGGCGCATTCGTGAAGGCGTTCATCTAGCTCAGTTTTGAATATGTCTCTAGCAGTGCTCTTATCTGTGGCCTACCGGTACCTAATCAAAACACATCAAAACTGCCTCCTTCATAAGAAATCTAGAGGTGTAATTTTTTTTAGGAACCGCAGCTCATTTGAGTGTTGTAACGCTCTGTGCCTTTATAGTCAAGTCAGGAACTGCTATTAGCCAAAATAAGAGGCGACATAATCCCACGTTTGATGTGAAACATGGCTGTGTCTAAGTTATTTGGAACTTGCAGTAGCCTGTAATTTTTTTGCAGTAATGAGCACGTCTATTTCAGTTCATGTAGTGTCCATACAGGGCATGCTACACTCTATTCCAGGATTACTTTTTTATTTTTCTTAAGTGGCAACTGTACAGGGAACATTCTCTGGCATTTCTATAGCCTGTTGTAGCAGAAAACAACAGCCTTGACCTGCTGACAAAATATAATGCAACAAAGTCGAAAATGACGTGCCGCAAAAATATTACACAAATTTCAAGAGGGAGGGAGCAAACAATGACATACTTACTGGGACAGAAGCCTAGCTTAAAAAATAGACTTTAAAAAACCACTGCTTTCTTGGGCTCAATGCCGCTTTCTTGTATCTTATACCACTGCAGTTGTGCAAGGGGACAGATACAAATCATACATGCAGCAAAATATTCTGGTCAAACGTTTAGGGGAATCCCCCAAGCTGGAGTAGATTTGTAATAAGGGAGTAATTACTCATTGACGTCCACCGAAGTGCAGCCATACGGCTACAAAGGAAAGCTTTGTAGCCATATGGCTGCGCTTGGGTGGACGTCAATGAGTAATTACTCCCTTATTAGAAAAATATTCTGTCAGCAGCTTCAAGTAAAACACTTTGCCAATAAGTTGTTGTATGCTGACATGTGCAAGATATGACAGGTGTCCACTGTTCAGTCTTATTAACGTCCACTGAATAAAGAAGTATTACAAAGCATAAATCACGTTTCTGATGGTTGGAAAATTCTAAAATGAAGCTAAGTTTTCTTATTGGAAATAGTTTTGTCATGATGACCACTACTATTAAACAAATCAGGCTAGATGACGACTTGTATAGTGGAGGCTGTTCAATGTTGAAGGTCGGTTCTGCTTAAATTCAGTTGAGGGCATCAGGCAAATGTATTATGTCCAAGCTTCAGGCTATACAACTGATTAGTCATAGCTAGGTTTAGTTTTTATTGCTAGCTATTTGGAAGAGTGGATTAAAAGGCAATCACAGAGGTGCAATGTCAATTGCTCTTCATTCTTTCTTTTTATCTTTCAATATACCAAGAGCATATCAGTAATGGCCAGTGTGATGCCAGAATGAAGAATCAATGTAATACTGAAACACTGCACTGTCTTTGTGCATAGCAATTATATAAACCTTCTGAAAATGGTTTCACGTGAGAAAGGCACTTTAGAGGTTCACCGGTGTGAGCGCCACTCGACATGAGATAGCAAGTAGATTCAGACACTCGGAGACAAAAAGCATTGTGTTCAAGCTTTATAATCCAGCAGTCTCTTGTATCCATGGGTTAAACTTGTGGACCTTGGTGTAGAATCCATATTTGCCTTTTGACAAACAGCTCTGGTCTCCAAAGCTGACAATGCCAACGACATAGTATTTGCCATTGCTTTCCGTGACAAAGGGGCTCCCACTGTCTCCTTCGCAGGTATCTCTGTGCGTCTGGCCCTTGGAGTAGCCAGCACAGAACATGTTGTCTGTTATCTGAAATATTGTAGAGATAGGGCATTAGCTCATTATAGATATTTAATATTTGTACACATGGGAAAAAGGGCTTCAAGGTTTGTGTTGTATGTAAGTGTGGGCCATGCACAGTGTCATGTTTGTTATTGTTAGCATTAAGAAGAGCCACAACCGATGAAAACACAATCTCTCTTGAGAGTTAATGGTTCCACTATTTTTTTCTGCAGCGTGCAATGCATCTTGAAGTGGTTCTTTTTTAGATTGAGGTGTGACGAGTGATGGTTATGAAATATATCAGAGGGGCTTAGAACCGTTACATGCTGTGCATGTCAATTGTGGTTTCCTCTGTTCCTCACCAATTTTACTCATAGCTTTAAGCGTTTAAGACACTTACGTTGGTCTCGTTACTGAGGGGCGCTGATAATCTCTAACAGGCGCGCATCTGAATAGGCGTGATCCATCGTACAAACCCGAACTATGTTCTTATTGGTAGATCCACTCTGCGCCGCAGGCAGGTCGTGTGTCACGTGACAGGGCGGTACGGAATCACTGGGCCACCTTAGAATCGCACAGCGTGCGGTTCGTCCGCTGCGACTCTGGAACCATCTTGTCACAAACCTTGCGTTACTAAAAAAAAAACTAAAAATGTGCGCTTTATGGCGTGCTTTCATACGTAAGTGTGTGCATCAGCATACCCGAGTTGAGATCCAGCGAGACAGAGCGATCAGGGCAGCCCACCTCCAGTTCGGTGGACGCCTTGCAGATGACGGGTGTCTTGATGGGGACGCGTATCTCCTGGAGGACCTTGGAGTGGTCGGTCTTTTCGGTCTTTCCCCAACCAGACACTACTCCGTGCACGTCTCGCTTGGAGAAGAACTCCTCCTTCACGAAGTCCGGGTCACCGAGCGCCGCGGGCCGCACGTAGTCGCTGAAATCGATGTCAGAGTCCATCTTGACCAGGGCGATGTCTGCGTCCTAATTGGTTAGGAAGGTATGGGAGAGGCTGTTGAGGAGCATCGCTTGTAGCTGGCTTTAAAAACAGGGCTGATAGACTGTTTCGAACTAGGACTCTTGTCTTCCGTACCGAGCGTATGCCTCCTCATCTCGACAAGCTCGCATCGAGTTTGGTAGGCGTCCATAATTTCAACCAGCGCACAAGAGACGAACCCGACAACATATTTTGCTAATGCAAGTGTTTAAGCACCGAAAGGCATTACGAACGACGTCAGACGAAGTGAATTAGAAAGAGCGCTTAAAACACCGCGCAGTTATTAGATTTTTCACTTTGCACAGAGTGATAACACCATTCTGAGCCTTCGTCGTAGTTTGAGTAACAACTAAATCATCCCGCGAAAGACACAACATTAAAATTTGTTTATGAAAGTCAGAAAGTGGTCTTAGTGTTTGAAATAAAAATTTAAATAATATAGGGCAGCTTTGCCCCCGTCTAATGATGTCTATTTTAAGCCAGTTCTTATGATTTCGCGGTTAATTTTACGTCTCTTTGCCCTTTACTTTTGTTTGCTTGCTTCCTCTTATTCCGTTTTGCTGTTTTTGCTTGTATTCGTAATATTCATAATGAATGCAACATATTCATAACGTATTCGTAATGCAGCGTTCAAGGGACTACAGGTGTGCGAATAAATAAGTAAAAGCTTGCAAAGTCGTTTGGAACGTGCCTGAGAGACTTTGTCATAGTCGGGGTGGATGAAGACGCTCTCGACACGGGCGGCTAGTTGGTGAGGCTCGGAGACGAATTGGTTGTGCTTTCCCAGCAACACCTGCAGCTGCGACGGCTGGGCGCCCTTTCCCAGCAGCTCGAAGCAGTGGGCAGCCGTCAGCACCCAGCGCTCGTTGAGGAGCGCCCCGCCGCAGTGGGCAGGAGAGTCCGGAAACCTGAACAACACCTTGCCAACCCCAGGTCGATCCCAGCATCAGAAGCAGACACTCCGGTCACTGGACAGTGAAACAAAATGGCGTCTCCTGGCCGAACAACAGTTGCCCCCGCCATAAACGGGGGCATTGGCTTGTGCAGGCATGTGAGCAGGATAAGTAAAAAAAGCTCTCATAATTAAAATTAATGCGCTAACTTTATGAGGCACAAGAAGAGAAGATGGTTTGGTTTGGTTTTGTTTATGGGGTTTAACGTCCCAAAGCGACTCAGGCTATATGAGAGACGCTGTAGTGAAGGGCTCCGGAAATTTCGACCACCTGGGGTTCTTTAACGTGCACCGACATCGCACAGTACACGGGCCTCCAGAATTTCGGCTCCACAGAAATTCTACCACCGCGGCCGGGTTTGAACCCGCGGCTTCAAGAAGAGAAGAAAGCAGGATGTCATCGAAACTAATTCACTATGGCTGGAAATTAAAATTGAAAAGAAACAAGTAACAAAAAGATTCAGTGTAAGGACCTTAGGAGAACAAAAGTTTATTGTAATCCGAAAGCATTAGTACCCGTCGGAAAAAATTGTCAGCGTTGGCGTCGGTTTGAAGCCTCGCAGCCGCAGCGACCGGCAGCTCCGGCAAGTAACCTAGGTGGGCCACCTAGGCGCCTGATTGCGAGCAAACTGACCACCCTGGCAGGTGGCAGTTAAATTAATGACTGGCCTCTAAAGGTTGCTCGGAAAGAGCAAACTGGATCGCACAAACCTCTCGGGTGGCAGCACCTGCCATCTAAGGGCAGAGGCGCATCGTTTAACTGCTGCACCACTACGCCAGGAATGGTCATAAGACTTCCAGGGATCTGGGTAAAAGTCAAGAATTACTGATTCCGCATATATCGGCATTAACGTCATCGCGTCATACCTTTAAGACGGAGCTTAAGTGTCCCCTCCTATTTTTTTCCCCCAATACCTTCCCGCAAGACCAGTGCGGTTAATGCGGCGCAGAGTATGCGTTAGCATTAGTGTACCCTCGAACCGAGCAGCCGCGTCCGCTAACGGGTTCAGACTGTGGGAGCGGGTAGCGTGACCCAGTCCGTCAATCACCGCGTGACCCGTCGTACCCCCGCGCCGCCCTCCCGGCCAACCCAATCGCGGTGTGGCACGCCGCACTCCTGTCCACATTTCCCCTCCCGCCACCCTTTGCCTCCCACCCTCTCTTCTTATCTCTCCCACTTTCGCGCTCCCTTCTCGGGTGATCTCTCTCCCCATTTTTCCACCCGCCAGCCAAGGCTTCAGACGGACGGACGCAGAGATTTTTCCAACACGCGGGTTCTAATGCTAGCCCATTAAGAAATAGAACAAAATTACACCACCTGCCAAGGGTGAGAACCCTTCTTGGCTTCTTTCCCTCCGACTACTTTTCCGCCATCAGTGGTGTCGTCGTCATCGTCGTCATCGCTGTCCAGCGGCCTGCTCAGCACGGGACGGCCGTACACTGAAACGATGGCAGTGCGTATGTTTTCATTCTTACTACAGCGAGAGCTTACAAGGGTAGACGTGCAGGCTAGTTGGTGAACCATGATTATTCCCCCAATACCCCAATAAACAGCGAGAGCTGTTTATGGGGCAGCTTCGGTCACTGGCGACGTGTAACCCGTTCCGCGCGGATGGATAAAGCGGGTGAGGATGGTAGCTGATTGCGGAACTCGCAGCGCGGGCGAACTCTACACCCTGCTTTCTTCGCAGCCGGTGGTGAACCAAAGCATTGCGGAAGCATGGAGGGGAGGGAAATTTTCAGTGCCAGCCATGCCAACGGGCTCGGCACTCCTAGCAGGGAGTGCCGGGTGCACAAAAAGGGAGGGAGCGCACAAAAAGTTTTAGAGCGCGCACACGAAGCATAGCTCTGTCTGAATTCAGCGCATTATGCGACATAGTGCAATCTTTGTCAATATATCCTCCTTTTTTTTTTTGTGCGATAGCAAGCTTTGTTGCCTGACCGTATTAGAGTTTGTTCATGTACAGCAGGGTTAACTCTGAAACCAAGTTACATAGTTCCAAGGAACACAACTGCGGACCAACAGCAGAATCATTACAATGGTAAAATGCCCAGCGCCCATTTTGATGATAGCATAACTCCATGCGCTTTCAAGGATGTACTACGTACAAGATAATAGCCGTTAGATGTTTGGCTGAGCTCGTATAATCACAAAAGTGATGAGCCTCGAGCTCCTTTTTGCCTGAGGCGACTGTGGACAATGTATTTTTGGCCGCTACTCCTACGGCCTGCGAAAAAAGGGGGTCAAAACTATCAGGCATTCTTTTCTCCTCAAATGCGCAAGCAAGCTTTCATGATAAACGCAGTCATTCGTAAAGAACAGCGTTCATTACACATGCAAAACAACGTTGAGGAGTGCAGCCTTTGCGGTCATCCTTTGGTCATTTCACTGCCTGGTTAGCTCCACTTAACTCTTCTATCAGGGCTTAATGTGACTGTGGTTGCGAAGGGCAATTACTGCCTGATAATGACAAGAAAGTGTAGGATTTCTGCCCATTGAATGTTACCATCTTCTGTGGGGTTGACCCTGACGAAAAAGTGGCCTTCCTCGACGTCGTTGTCCAAGGCGAACTTGAGGCTCAGACGAGGGCTTTTGGTGGTCGCGTACTGGTGCTCCGATGCAGCTCCGCAGAACGAGCCCAGGTTTGAAAAACCTGCCAAGACAGTAGAATACTCGTTTGCAAGTGTCTTTTATGTGACAGTTGCGTGCAGTGAAGTTAGAACGTTCTTGAAGACCAAATAAGGAAAAACATCAACCATGCCGCGCAAGAGAAGCTAAGCGGCTAACTTTTCACCCGTAAGGACCAGTTGTCCGACTCTCTGTGTTACTGCACTTTCGTTTGACTGGTGTATATCACTTCTCGTTTTATCACCTATATCTGGATTACCTTGCCAGGTACGTACGTACATTACGGGGTAAACATGTCAAGTCACAATTAAAGTTCGACCTCATCTGGTTGAACTTGCCTAATGTCTTACCTGTAATTCATCTTTTGATAGGTGGGTACTGTGATTAGCTGCTATGAACCACAGCAGACAGAGCGCTGTAGAGTTGCGTCATTCGAAAAGACGTTACAGAAAAGCCTTCATTCAGCGCCATCAGCAAAGCTTGCGCATGCGTTCTTCAATGGGCTGACAACCAGATAACACTCTTGTGACCTGATTTCCAGCGAATTCACAAAATGCTGTAAAGAGAGACAGTATCGCGCTTGTACCCGTTATGTTTGAGGTTTCGGCAGCCTCCAGTTTGGACCTGCCGCAGGCATCGTTGCCTTCGTTGAGGTACACGTCAGCCAAATCGAGCCTGAGCACGAAGTTCCTATCAGCCGCCTCCAGAACTGCCTCGCACCTCATGGGTGGCTGGGAACCTTTTGGGTAGTGCGGGCTCTTGAACGTTGCTGTGGCACCGAAGAACTCCAGCTTGCAGGGTCCTGAAAGGGACCTTCCTGGTGATCCGTTCTAAGTGTGGCGCTGCAGTCGTCTGCAACTTATCGCGATGAAATGCTCTGAGGGCAGGTGGCTGTCGCATACGTACCCGATATGCTTACTTGTGTAACGTGCGCAGAGGAGGATAGGTGGCAAAACCTGCGGGTTGCATTGACATGCACTTGTTGATAACAGCCATCAGCCGCAGTTTGCCTCGATGCATTCGTGTAAGAACGTGCATACACAGTTGAGGCCCGTTGTAACTAAGTCGAAGGGGCCCCGCACCTCTTCGTTATAGCAAGCGTTACAGCCGTAGGTGACCTTGGCCGCAACAACACCGTGGCCGCAACTGTTGCATGCGAGTGGGCTCACATGCCACAGTATAGACCTAGGGCAACCTTGTTATCGTTTAGCATATCACCGATGTGTGTTGAGGCAGCTTCTAACGCGTACACCGAGCGGCCCAGACGAGGCCGAAGATCCACGCCAACGCGCCCAGTCATAATTCAGACGCACGCGCAGACGGCAGCATTGCGATGTTCTCAGGAAAAATCAGAGATCGTAAGGGTTCGTAGATCAGGGTATGACGGAAGCTTGAAGGTAAGGATTCCGCTAGAAAGGTGACCTACTACGGAGGTAAAGTTTTGCAGAATTATAAGCATGTGGATCTACGCCAACAGCACGGTGTAAGAAATGGCCAACAGCAAAGCAGACCACACGATCGATAAATTGTCTACGACAATCGCTCAGATTACCGGGATGATCACAGGAGTATCGAACAAAAGGAAAGGAACAAAAGGAGGACACCCTCAAACTGTTAGAGCATTTGTATCTAATAGGGTAACAGCCTACCATATCATTGCTTACCTAGGTCCGAGAAAGACTGTCGTTTGAACTGTCGTTTAATGATCTTTCTTTCTCCGTCCTCGAGTCAGGCATACTTACTGGTTAGTTTCCTAGTTCTTTGCCGCCACTGTGAGTCAACGCTTTTTCTGTGTAAGTATTTAAACACCTTAGTTGACCTCCTGTTATCATCCGGTTTCCTCAGGCGTTCTTCATATAGTATTTTACTCTCAGCTTCCCGTGCTTCGAAGGATGTCCAGCCCATATCCCCCTGTACTGCCTCGTTTGTGATTTTGTCGTGGGCACCTACTGCTAATCTTCGAACAGCTCTCTGATTTACTTCTAATCTCGACTGAACTTCTGCCTTTAAACACAGAACCGCATTCCCGAAAGTAAGCCCCGGTACCATTATTCCTTTCCAAATACCTCCCAGTACTTCATATTTGCCGTAGCCCCATAATTCTCTGTTTCATTATTCCGGTATCTCTTCGCCCTTTTGCCCCAAGAGACTGTTCGTGCTTTTCTGTGTACTCTGCCCTTCGTTTAACCATACCCCGAGATACTCCGATACCCCGAGATAACCATACCCCGGCCACTCTGGGTATATCATGGCCTTCTTTAGTAAGCAACTGATCAGTTGTATCGTTGAAAATCATCACACCTTTATTAGTTGCGCTAAAACTGAAACCTATAGAGCACCTCCTTCGTCTCCACAGCAATTAACCAGAGTTTTCAAATCTTCCTGGCTATCTGCGAACATTACCATACATTAAACACGGGAGCCGTTGCTCAACGACCTTTCCGCCTAATCTGTACGACAGATTATAACCTAGATTACTTTCCTGTAGCCTTCTTTCCATATTTATAATATAAAGCATGAACAGCACCGGTGGTAGAGGACAACCTTGCCTTAATCCTTTGTGTAACTCCACAGTCGCGCTTTTTGTTCCTCCACAGTTGTCGTACACAGTCGCGACGCCCCCTGGTAGGCGCGCTGCGCGCAATACGAGTTCGCGGCGCGCTCGAGGGAAGGCGCCAGTGGCGATCGCGGCGGGGTCGGCGGCGGAGTGGGCGCACGGATTACGTAACGAGTTCATCCACACCACGGTGTAATCCACACGCATCCTCAGGCGATTGAGGAGGTGCCGGTGGAGGCTTTACTTGAGGGAAGGTATGGCGCTGTGGAAGCTACGGGACCCGCAGCGTCAGTTCGCGCTCGCGGCATGACCGTATTTGAGTCTCACAATACGGCGGTCCAGCACGCTCGGATCAATCGAGGCAATGCAAACGTCTCGCACTATTCCACTGCATCGCTGTGATTTGCGCAGCTATATTCAAATGAGTTTTTGTGGCGTATGTGGGCTTTCGCAGGCATTATCGATAACCATCGCAGCCATGGTAAGCAGCTCCATGCATAGTAGGAGATTACTGCAGAAGCCAATGGAGCCATATGCCATTTAGGCGACCGTAACTGCCAGGTAACCCTGCATCATATTCGTCGCTGCAGCTACCGTGGGCCTGATGTGAAACTAAGCGCTGACCTTTCCTGGTTGTTTTTTAATAAAGCTGGACTGATGCAGCGCGGAGGGTGCTATCTTATCGTACGTTATGCGCTTAACGATGTTATAATGCCTTCATTTGCCATGCTTTTTGCAACGTGACACGAGCGTGGGCTCTGAAATGGCTGTGAGAGTGGAGCTACCAACGAAGGTGATCATTTGGCGTTGTACCAACCGATAAGCATTAATTAGGAGTCAAACAGCTCAGCGCGTTCGTTCGTCGAACCGAGGTTGTTTTTCGCGTGACTAGCTCAACTTCAAGGCTGTGGATCTCAAAGTCTGACGGATCTAAGACGGATGAAACACTGGATACATCGCAGCCCCAAGATTATGATCCTGGGGTTGTATCAGGCTGCCGTGGTTTCGTAAAAGATGATCCGTAAACAAGACAGAGCACGCAGACAGAAGGAGGGAATCGCTGGACAAGCTGACAGCGTTCCGCCATCTCGCAGATCGCGACACAAAGCCCCCCCCCCCCCCCCCCCCCCACACACACACACACACACACCCGCACTCGTCAGAGAATTAGCTCCTTTCTGCATTATACTTGATCAAAGTGTTCTGACCTTATGACGCACAGAAAAAGGCAGCACAACTCGCGAAGGCTCTTCATTCCCGACTGCTGCTGGCTGCTGGCACGTCGTACGTGATAAAACATAGCGGGAAACTGAGCGAGCATCTCCTTAGCACGGACGCGTCTGCCCGGTGGCACGTGCATGTGTTTCGTCCTTCGAAACGGGTGAGAGTGCGTATAACTGGTTTCTCCAGCCTCGAAGAACTCTGCAAACATTAGTCCTCGAAGAAGAAAAGGCGGCCTGTGTCGTTATAAGAGGGGAGGGGTGAGTGTTTCGAGTCTTCGTGCCCCAAGTCCGGACACGATGGAGGAAAATAAAAGCTGCTTGTCTAGTGGCTTTGCCAAAGCGGGAAGCAATGATGCATAGACAGCGTGTGTCGACACACGCCTGTTGCGAATCGGTTGTTTTGACTGCTCAAAGATGTTCCACTGAGGCAGCGTTGTTGCTGCTAATGTTCAAGGGAGTATTTTAGGTGTCACACGCTGCTTCGCAGCAAACAGATTGACCAGCATGTCGGCCAGCTGTTCATGCAAGAAAATTTTGCTGTCGGCGCTAAGTATCTGCAGCGTGACAGCATCCAGACACAGAAAGAGCAATGCGATGTTGTGGGCAATCCTCAAGTATCTGTTATTTGCTTGTAATTTACGTGTTTTTCCTTCGACCATTGCAAAACGTGTACACGCACAGTCAGTAATGTCTTTGTAGAACCAATACTCACTGACGCATGTACTTTACTCGCTTTTGCGGTGGAGTTTGCGAGATCACGGGCATCCATGTACGGACGTTATCACGGTAAGTCGTAAAAGATGCTACTCATGCGCTGACCCGAGAATTCTCACACTGGCTCTTTGAGAAAAGAGGGTACAGCTATGGGTACAGACTGCTTTTTTCTCCATTCTTCTCACACACCACACACCGCGAGACACTTCACGAGAATCGATGTATGTACCCACCCCCATAAAGTGGCTGAACTGAGAGCAAGCCGTGACAACTACGCCTGCGAACAAACTCCTTCCCGACACTAGTATACTTATTTTCCACCATACCAGTCACACTTCAGAAATGTTTTATTGTTACTCCATACTTTTACATTGCATTTTTTATGAAGGAGGGATCCCAGAACTTAGTTTAGGGTAGTTGCGGGGGGGTTCCTTAAATTAAACAGTACATCACAGCTGATTCTTAAAGATACAAAATGATTGCGAAAGGAATAAAGAAAAAAGAACAAAATATTAATACAATTTTGTGTAGTATTTGTATAGTATAGTATTTCTAATTTTGTTTAGTAAAGCGCAGGAAACTTGACACAGAGTGGTTGACGCTCCTGACGACAGTACACCGTTTGTGCAGGAGACAGCAGCATACGTGAGCCAGGAAGGGAACATTTGAGCGGTACATGGATGCCGGACCGGGACTAAAAATCCGAACTCGGACTTGCTGACTCGGCTCCCTGCAGGGGATACCCCAAGCAGGCATATCTGCAAGGATAAAAACGAAAGGTTTACCAAAGGCTACCATGGATATCGTGAACCTTCCAAAGGCGCCCGGGGGTCCTGCTGTGCACTGGTTGTACTGTCGGGGACAACGTGGCGTATACCACGGGATCTTCGACTAAGCTGCATCTTCCGCCTCCTTCAGCGGCACTGGATGTCGATACAACATTGGCATGCCAATTTTCTTGTTTCGATAAGTCGTGGCCCTGCTTGTAGAAAACACTGAAAAGTGGACGCTGCGTTAGTGTAGTCAAGCTCCCTATACAGTACAGTGTTTGCGGCGGGAGACACCATGCAGCAACACGACGCAGGACGGGATTATCTTGCGCGCTGCATGGATGCTGGACTGGGGCCAGAGATCCGAGCTCGAGCTTGCCGAGTCGCCTCCCTGCTGTCCATGCCTAAGGGAGACCCTAAGCCGACATATCTGCAAAGGTAAAATAGATAGATAGATAGATCTTTATTTCAGACAACAAGGTCTCGGATACAGGGGCAAAAGGCAGATGCACTCTGCCTGACGGGGCCCAAGCACCCGACACAATGCTCACGACAAGCGGCAAAAGAAGCAAGAGCTTCATACACTCTCATTACAAAAAACAACACATAATTATACAAGGTAAAAGTAGGAGGAAGGTGCATACTTTTGCAATGACATAATTAAAGTAAATATTTACAAGACACATCACAACAATAAAAACACGAGAATTCAAAGAGTTGACGGAAAAACAGGGACATCAAGAATTTTAATCATTCGGGCGAGAAAGGAGGTAAGCTTTAGCATTTCTATTGAATGACTTTTGTGAAACAGATTTCTGAATAATTTCTATGGCCTGTGTATGTTTATTTAGAAGACTGGGAATTAAATATGAAAGCATTTCGGTTCCATAGTTAGTCCTTACGAATGGTACTCTGTAACTGACGTGCCTTAATTTATAAGGCGCGTCACTACTAGAGTTTAATTGAACATATTTAGTGGGATGATGTTTGAAATCGTTAAACACATAAGAAAGCAGTTTCAACTCAAATAATTCATTGACTTTTAGAATAGAATGCTTAGAAATGGAAACCATCACCAGCCGGAGGGACGACGCTTACAGCAGCATGGTCAGTGCAAGAATGAACCACTGTTTATTGAAGGCACAGCTTTTATAGGCACGAGCGAGAGCGCTGTACCTACTGCGCATTACTGTTGCGCATCGGCGCGATGCAATCACTGATGTGCGGCACTGATACGAACACGACACGTGTCCGTTACATCCTCCCTCGGGAAAGAACAAAATGAGACACTTCAATATAACAGTCACAGTTAGGGCACTTGATTAAAGTGTTCGTCATAGCGTAGCCTCTGTGGGGGCCGGGAGGTCCGAGTTGATCTTCTCACGGTGGGCGACGATGGGATGCTCGACGGAGAGTTGTATCCACTTGCTGGTCGAGACGATTCCTCACCGTTTGTAGCAGAGGTCACTCTAGAGGATTGTGCACCTGATTCAGCTGGTGTCGTAGGTTGCTGTGTACGGGGCTGGGAACCCGAACAAGTGTCGTCGCTGTCACTGGTGTACTGCTCCGCAGTCCTAAGCAGATGCCGGCGGTTCCGCCGCAGCATACGTTGATGTTTGGTTTGTACCAAGTAGGATCGTGGAGCGCTTTCAGCAATGACCTTCGCTTTACGTGACCAACCAGCAGCATCCTGAAGTCGCACCGTTGAGCCTCTGTGTAGTGCTGCCAAAGGCTTTCCAGCCCTGGCTTGGTGGCTTTTCCTTACTGTAGTACGAGTCACCCCGCCGAAGTCGGGAAGGTTAGAACGAAGTCGCCTTCGCTGAAGAAGCTCACCCGGAGAATGCCCATCTTCCAGCGGTGTAGAGCGATATGCAAGAAGACCAAGCCAGAAGTCCTCCCGGGCGTTGAGGCTCTTTTTCAGGATCCGCTTCACGATCTGCACTCCTTTTTCCGCCAAGCCGTTCGACTGCGGATAACGGGGGCTCGATGTTATATGATGAAAGTCATATGCTCTGGCAAACGTGGCAAATTCATGGCTCGAGAACTGGGGTCCGTTATCCGTGCATACTTCCACTGGTATAACATACCGGGCGAACATGGCGCTAAGGGCTGCGATCGTGGTTTCCGTAGTTGTGTTGTCGAGCGTGTCGACCTCGGGAAAATTTGAAAATGCATCATACGCAACCACGTACGACTTGCCCGCATAGGAAAAGATATCTACTCCCACCCTGTACCAAGCACATTTTGGAACGGGTCGCATTAGCAAGGGTTCTTGTGGCTGCCTGTACGCGTATTTTCTGCACGTTGCACAGCTTTCCACACGGGCAGTGATGTCGCCATTCAGACCAGGCCAAAAAATAAGTTTGCGTGCCCTCTCCTTACATTTTTGCGCCCCAAGGTGGCCCGCATGAATTCTTTCCAACATGATTCGTCGCATACTTTTCGGTATGACGACTTTAGTGCCTTTCAGCACTACTCCATTAACGACAGAGAGTTCGTGCGAAAATGGCTTGAGTTCACCTGTCACTGGCTGCCGGTCCACCAAGCATGCTATCACAGTCTGGAGGTAGCAGTCCCGTGCAGTTTCCAGCTGTAGCGACCGCAGCGTTTCGGAGGTGACCATGTAGCCCAAGGACTGGACGGCGTGAACCTCAACGTCGTGTGTTGTGCCACCTTTTTCTTCACCCTGATCCTTTGTTGACCGTGACAACATGTCAGCGAGAACCAGATGTTTTCCTGGAATGTACTGCAAGACAAAGTCGTACTTTAGCAAACGCAGAAAAAATCGTTGCACTCGTGGTGGCATGTCAGCAATTTCCTTTCGTGCTATCGCTACCAGCGGTTTGTGGTCCGTTTCGATAAGCACGTTTCTACCGTACACGAACTCGTGAAACCTTTCGCAGCCAAAACATATTCCAAGTGCCTCTTTCTCAATTTGGGCATAATTCTTCTCGGCTTGCGTTAAAACACGAGATGCGTATGCTACGGGCCTCCACTCACCACTGTAGTCTTGCAGTAATGCTGCACCAACGCCGTTTTTTGATGCGTCACAGGTAATCTTGGTTTTTCGCTGCGGATCAAAGATTGCGAGAAGGGGGGCGGTGGTCAGGATTTGTGTTAGTTTTTTCCACTCCTGCGCATGGTTATCTGTCCATTGGAATTCTGAGCGTGTCTTGATAAGCTCACGTAGAAGCGTTGTTCGCTCGGACAGTCGTGGGACAAATTTACCAAAGTAATTGAGCACACCCAGCATTCGCTGGACGTCGCTCTTGGACGTTGGTGTTGGTATATTCACCAAGTTCTTGATCAGCTTAGGGTCAGGCGATATGCCCGTTCGGCCTATGATATCGCCAAGGAATCTGACTTCTTTCACCCTAAACTTGCACTTCTGGATGTTGAAAGTCAAGCCGGCTTTCTCGGCGGCTTTTAGCGCTGCTATCAACCGCTCATCGTGTTCTTGTCTACTGGAACCCCATACTAAAATATCGTCAACATATACCAGTACGCCGGGTAGGCCATCAAAGACTTGGCTCATACTCTGTTGAAATACCTCTGGTGCGGAAGAAATGCCAAAGGGAAGCCGGAGAAAACGATATCTCCCGAACGGCGAAGAAAAAGTACAGATCCTTGAAGTCCGCTCATCAAGCGGTATCTGATGATAGCCCGAATTTGCATCAAGGCAGCTGAAGTACTGGGCATTTGTTAAACGGGCTTCCAAATCTTCTCGCCTAGGAAGCGGGAAATGCTGCCTCTTTATGAACTTGTTGATAGCCCTGGGATCCATACACACCCTTAGCGAGCGATCTTTCTTCTTTGCCAAAACTAGGGGGCTGACCCAGTCGGTAGGTTCGTTCACCCTCACAATGATGCCAGCACGTACCATTCGGTCAAGTTCTTTTTTAAGGGGTTCTTCTAGCGCCACCGGAACTCGTCGCGCTGGTTGCACTACTGGTATCGCTTCAGGTGACAAGACCATACTGTACGCCTGCTGCAAACACCCGAGGCCCTGGAATATGTGCCCGAAATTTTTCAGAAGGTCATCAGTTGCGGTCTTGTCTACGGCACATACCCTACGCTGGACTAGCCCCAGAGCTTCACTCGCTTCTAGCCCAAGTATGGCTTGACGCCCATTTTTCACCACAAAGAACTTCACTGTGGCAGAAGTGTTCCCAAGACGGACTTCAAGCGTACACGTTCCAAAACACGTTATGATGCCTCCGTTATACGCCCGCAGGACCGAATTAGTCGGCTTCAGTTCTTCTGCTCCCCGCAGTTTTTGGTAAATCGACATAGGAAACAAGCTTGCTTGCGATCCGGTGTCCACTTTAAAACGGATCGCACAGTTACGAACTTCAGCCTTGACCATCCAATCCCTCTCGCGCTTTGCCGTGGTGACTTCTAGGATGTCAAAGTCCGCGTCTTGCTGTTCTCGCACTTCACTGACCCCGGCTGACGCACAGCAACTTGCGAAATGGTTCAGCTTGTGACACAAACGACACTTCTTTCCAAAAGCTGGGCATTGCTTAGGTTTGTGCCAGCGGTTGCACTTACGACAACGAAACTGTTTTTTTGCTTCTTTCCCCTCTTTCGAGGGAGCCGCGCGCCTCGAAATCGCGTCGACACTGTCGTCCCCTCTGTGCCAAACTTCATTCCGCTGTGCTAGCGTCTCTGCTGCTCTGCACATTTCCTCTGCTTTTTTCAACGTCAGCTGGTTGTCCCGCAGCATCTTTTCACGTAGTCGAGGATTACACGTGCCAAATACAATCTGGTCCCTTATCATCGATTCTTGCAGCGTGCCAAAGTTGCACTGTGCCGCTTGCTTTTTCAAGTCACGAACAAATTTTTCAAAAGGTTCTCCCTCCGCTTGCTTTCTTGAACGGAATACGTATCTTTCATGTACTTCATTGCTAACTTCGGCACAATAAGCATCAAACTTGCTCACCAAGCTGCTGTAGTTCGTCTTGTCTTCATTGTCGCCAAACTGGAAGTTGTTGAAGACGTCCAAAGCGTCGTCGCCAGCAATGCTCAACAGGAGTGCCGCCCTCGATGCTTCCGATCTGGGCTGGTCCTTAGTCTCCGTCGCCTGCAGAAATAACTCGAATTTCTGCTTAAAACGCTTCCAGTTTTCTGTTACGTTACCAGTCAGCCGCAATGGCTCTGGTGTCTTCAGCAGGTCCATAGCACGCCGGACGCAGGGTCGATTCCATAGGCCTCAAAGGGCCACTTCTGACACCATGTAACCAGCCGGAGGGACGACGCTTACAGCAGCATGGTCAGTGCAAGAATGAACCACTGTTTATTGAAGGCACAGCTTTTATAGGCACGAGCGAGAGCGCTGTACCTACTGCGCATTACTGTTGCGCATCGGCGCGATGCAATCACTGATGTGCGGCACTGATACGAACACGACACGTGTCCGTTACAGACGCTGCGTTAGTGTAGTCAAGCTCCCTATACAGTACAGTGTTTGCGGCGGGAGACACCATGCAGCAACACGACGCAGGACGGGATTATCTTGCGCGCTGCATGGATGCTGGACTGGGGCCAGAGATCCGAGCTCGAGCTTGCCGAGTCGCCTCCCTGCTGTCCATGCCTAAGGGAGACCCTAAGCCGACATATCTGCAGAGGTAAAATGGAAACCATCACCAAAGGCAACCATGGACGTCGTGAGCAAGGGTCACGTTACACTGACTGTCGGGAACAAACGTGGCGTATACCACGCATCTTCGACTATGCTGCATCCTCCGCTCCATTCAGCGGCGCACGGTTTCGAGAAGCCATAGATGGTAACGCTTCCATCTGCAGCTATGTCAGTTTTCTCGTTTCGATAATTAACGATCCTACTTATCGAAAACGCAGAAAACTGGAGGTTGCTATGCCGTGTAGTCTAAGCTTCCGACTGCTCAGCGTTTGCGGCGGTAGGCAGAGGGTGCATGAAAGGAACGTTGCACAACCCGTTACTGTCTTATCGGGCCAGATGTCATCGCCGGCCGAATGCACCAGCGCCGTTGGATAAAGTGTGAGAATACTGGAGTTATCACATCTGAAAAGAAAAATAAATAAGTGTGACAGAGACGCGAGAATATCTCAGTTCCACATACTCACCATGGCAGCCAAGTGATCGCAACTGAAGCCTCGAGCCGCGGGGCTGAAAAAAGTACCAGGAAAGCGAGCTATACTGACCTTGGCTACAGTGGAAACGCGATGGGTCGCAGACCGCAGGCAACGTCCGTTCTTCGGAGTTGCTGGACGAGGTTGGCGAGGTTTTCCGAGCGCCGTGTACAGCCACGAATCACATGTCGCTCAGGAGCATATCTGTGCCTGGGCGTTCGGTGACACGATATAATGGGACGCCGTTCGGAGCAGGTTTTTTTTCCGTGACGCAAACGTCAGCAGGTTCGCATATCTAAACACCCTTGAGGCAGCGAGTAAAGCAGGCCATATACGCAGCTTCCTCGCTGGCTCGATATCTACAGCTGACCTGCCTATAGTGAGCTAAGCCTAAAGCTGTTTGCTTCGCGAATGCTAGCTCACTGCTCTTCCGTCGCGGACAAGAAACTCGACGATCCATGAAACTTCTAAGCCGCCGCGGTGGCTCAGTGGTTATGGTGCTCGGCTGCTGACCCAAAAGACGCGGGTTCGATCCCGGCCGCGGCGGCTGGAATTTCTTTCGAGGAGAAATTCTAGATGCCCGTGTACTGTGCGATGTCAGTGCACGTTAAAGAACCCCAGGTGGTCGAAATTTCCGGAGCCCTCCACTACGGCGTCTCTCATATCATAGCCTTAGTCGCTTTGGGACGTTAAACCCCATAAACCATGAAACTTCTGCTCTACATGCATGCTGCGTGTTGCTTGCTGGATAGTATCCAGTGATCGCGGAAGCAGCGCGAGTGAACCTTAAATTCGCTCTAACAACCCCCAGCAGATATCACGGACATATGTCGCCCTCGCCGTGAGGCCTAGCCTCGCACTCACCTTCGATGCTGGTGCCTTGGCTCGGTGGTATATTTCAGGGCAGTCGCCGAGCGGTCGTGAGTGTAACGGCTTCTAGGCCTTTCCGGGGGACGGTGAAGACGACGGCTACCCACTGGCAACGGGCAGTCGTGTCCAGAAGCACTGCCGCTAGTATGGCGAAAATAAGCCTTCGTGGCTGGCATCAAGACAGAAGAGTGGTCATGTGACTGACAGCATCATTTGGATCCGCGAAAGTCGGCCCGCTTGCGCACTCACGCTACTGCCGCCGACATGGTGCACCGCGGCCGGGAACAGTGACAGTGTACTTCGCCGCGCCGCTCCTTCCATGGTCATACAGTGCGTCGTCGCGATTCCTGCGGCCAGGCTTTTCTTTTTTTTTTCGCTGTCTGCCTTTGCCCCAGCTATATGAAGTGATAACAAAACCTTGTTTTAGAAGCACAAGTTTCGCCATGCATACACGTGCTACAGCTGGACTTTGTTAGCTCCAAGTGCACTGAAAGCACAGGAGTCATTTTCTCATCCATTTGTGTGAATTCAATAGCCTGATGGGTTCCGCACAGTGAACGAAGCGCCTTCAAAGACCGTAGGGGTCCGTTGTGCTGTACTTTCTATACAATATATGCTTTCGATGTTTTCTATTTCTTCTTCAGCGGCTGTAGATTGGCCGTGCTGGAAGCTCTTCGCCCGTTCCTCTTATTTTCTTGACTGATTGTTTCTGCTAACGTCTATGTGACGGGTTCACCGCTCTAAACGAGCGCTACGCCTCGGCTGTCAGCAATGGGTAGCAGTCCCCGAGTTTCAAGCCGGCGAGCGGGAAATGAATGTCTCACCTCTGAGCCCGTGGGGACATTTCTCCTGCTCAAAACACATTGAGTACGATGGCGGATACATCGAGGTCGTGAACCGATGCCCAAAAAGAAAGCTCCGCAGGATTTCGAGCGTGTGCGGGCCTGAAGTTGCCAAGCGTCATAGCAATATGGCATTTGCAGTGGGCAGGCATTTTCATGCACCTTAAGCGGCTGTCGTAGCCACAGAAGATGAATTCCTTCATCAGAAAAACTTTTACAGCCTCTACTGAACTGCTATAGTTCCTGAGCAAGTTAACGAAGTCCGCACCAATGACAGCAGGAATGTTTGGCCCCCCTGAAGGCCGTATCGAGCTCGGCAGTATATGAGGCCCGTTTTTCGGTGACGGAAGTACGACAGCAGCTGTGATTTGTGACGATGACGTGGACATTAAACGGTGACTTGCCGAATTTGCTGTACTCTGGTGGGCGCATAACTGGCATTCTCGGCTTAGGACGGTCGAGGTGCATGAAAGTCGTGTTTAAATAAGAGCAATTGCTGCCGCACGTAAAGGCAGACCTTGTGAGGCACTGTGTCCTCCCATACGTGCCTGCGGCTTTTACAGTGCCGCGAATGAAAGCGACTTGGACGCCAACGCTACGTGCAGCAGCAGTACAGCAGGTCTGAATTGCGCCGGCATGCCCACGATGGACCTGCATGCACAGTGGAAGCGCAGACGCGCGCGAACTGCGATGGAATATATGAGGCAACCTTGAGGGGCTGAAAGGTCATAACAGAAATGGAAGTGCTAAAGAAAATGATCAGGAATCGCTCCACACACAAGGGGACGCCAAATTCTGTCGTCGCAGCAGAACACGCTCACACAAGTTGCACAAGTCGGTCACTGCGGTGGGTTTGCTAATGTGGAGGCTCGTGCAACGTTAGCTAGCCAGAGGCGTTTTCCTCGTCACAGACGTGTGCCGCGACATTAACTTCGTCTGAGGAGAATTCAGGGGGGCACTTGGAGTTTCCATCTTATGCTCGGCACTTGCAAATCGAGGAGCGTCAAAAACGAAACAATGCGGGCACGCAACGCGCATAGCCATGAAGGACGAATTGTTACAGTTTCGTTTTCATGTTTGTGTTGTGGCGCCACCCGGTGCCGACGGTTTAGAACTTGCGAGGCAGCAAGGCAATAAAAAGGACACAACTCTAGGGGCAGTTGTTCATTGCGCAGTGGAGCGCGTGCATCATCGTCCGTTTCTTCGAGCCTAGCCGTTGACGGCGACCGCCGAGCCGGTCCGCCTCTCGGCATTGCTCGGTCCACTAACTCGTTACAAGTGGCGACGAGGAGAAAAATTCAAGTTCAAGTTCGTCTTTCCTACGCCCCTTCTGCGCACGTGAGTTCTTCGTTGTTCTGACGAGTTCAACACGCAAGAATTCCGTCATGCCAATGTTCGGCAACCTCGAAGCGTTCGACGGAGGAGGGGGAGATGCGTGGCCTTGCTACGTTGATCGCCTTAAAGCTTTTTTCATCGCGAATGACATCGCAGAAGCAAAACAGAAGTCAGTCTTCTTTAGTTGTTGTGGACAGAAAACGTATGCTCTCTTGCGGGATCTCGTGAAGCCCGCCCAACCGCAAGACAAAACCTTGCAAGAAATTCTTTCTGTTCTTGGTGACCATTACTGCCCCAAGCCATCTGCTGTCGCGCAGCGTTTCAGGTTCAACACGCGTGTTCGCGTGGAGGGCGAGTCAGTCAGTAACTTTGTGGCGTCGCTCAAAAGCCTCTCTGAACATTGCAACTTCGGAACTGAGCTTAGCAACATGTTGAGGGACCGCATCGTGTGCGGCATCAACGACACAGCCGTGCAGACGAGGCTGCTCGAGAAAGCAGACCTTACGTATGAAGATGCTGTACAGACTGCACTTGCCATGGAAGCTGCGAAGAAAGATGCCGGCGAGATAGCGAGCTCAAGCCGAAGCGCGCTTTCCACTTATCAAGTCGCGGCATCAAAGGGGCGTGTCACATGCTACCGCTGTGGGGATGAACACCTCGCGTCCGTGTGCAAGCACATCAGTAGTTCGTGCAATTACTGCAGGAAGCAGGGACACATTGCTCGAGTGTGCAACTCGAAGAAAAAGCACGCTTCGTCACGGAAGGGAAAATTCACAAAGCCAAATGCGTCCGCGCCTCCGGCTCGCAAAACTTCGTGTGGAACTCATCCAGTCAACACTGTTGACAACGACGTTTCTGCCGACGTGTTTGACATGTGGCCAGTCGACACCGTCGCGCCGTCACCACCCTTCACCGTAACAGTCAGTGTTTGCGGTAAACCGCTCTGTATGGAGCTGGACACCGGTGCGAGCGTTTCTGTCATGGAAAAAAATCGTCTTCAGGAGCTGCTACCGTCAGTACCTGTCATGCCGTCTGATGTACTCCTGCGAAGCTACTCGGGTGAGCTCACACAAGTTCAAGGTAGAGCGGATGTCACAGTGCAGTTTCGTGACAGAAAAGCAGTGCTACCTTTATTCCTGACTGGGGAACGTTCACCTACACTTCTGGGCCGGAACTGGATTCGAGCACTGGGCATTGAGATTGCTCGCGTGGAAGCAGACGTTCATGCTGTTTCTAATGTTGAGGACCTTCTTCAAGCGTTTCCTGAGGTGTTTGAACAGAGCCTGGGAACTTTCAAGGGTCCAGAAGCCACAATCCATGTTCCACAAGATGCTGTACCAAAGTTTTTCAAGCCACGGCCACTGCCCTTTGCACTGAAGGATGGGGTGTCACAAGAGCTTCAGCGCCTACAGAGAGAAGGCATCCTGGAGCCAGTCACTTCTTCAGCTTGGGCTGCACCAATTGTTCCAGTGGCCAAGAAGGATGGACGTGTCAGGATTTGCGGAGATTTCAAGATTACCATTAATCCAGTAGCTGTGATGGAAAAGTATCCAATTCCAAGAATTGAGGACCTGTGGGCCATGCTGTCAGGAGGTGAGAAGTTCACGAAGCTGGATTTGAGGGACGCCTACCAGCAAATAGTTCTTGACAAAGAATCTAGAAAGTATGTCACAATCTCCACACACATGGGATTATTCCAGTATACACGTCTTCCTTTTGGCGTGTCATCAGCACCAGCCTTGTTCCAAAGGGAGATGGAGAACCTTTTCCGAGGGCTGCCACATGTTGCAGTATATTTCGATGACATCCTTGTCACTGGCTCGAATGACTCGGAGCATCTTCGCAACCTCAGTGCTGTCCTATCTAGACTTCGTGATGTTGGACTTAAGTTGAAGTTCGACAAGTGTCATTTTTTCGTCCGACAAGTTGAATACCTCGGGCACATCATAAGCAAACAAGGCCTGTCTCCAAGTTTGAGCAAGGTATCTGCCATCCTTCATGCACCTGCACCCCGGGGCGTCAAGGAGCTTCAAAGTTTTTTGGGACTTGTGAACTTCTACAGGCGTTTTCTACCAAACCTTTCCGGACGACTCCGCCCTTTGCATTTACTTCTCATGAACGAGAAGAAATGGGTGTGGGGAAATGAGCAAGAAAATGCATTCAATGTAGTGAAGCAGTTAATAACATCCGCCCCAGTCCTAGTACATTTCGACCCAGGGAAGCCACTGTGTCTCAGCTGCGATGCCTCACCGTATGGGATCGGCGCAGTTTTGGCACACCGAGAATCTGATGGTCGAGAACTGCCCATTGCTTTTGCCTCCAGATGTTTGTCTCGTGCAGAGCAAAACTACAGCCAACTCGACAAAGAGGCATTAGCCTTTGTATTTGGTGTGGAAAAGTTCCACCAATACTTGTGGGGCAATCATTTCACTGCTTATACGGATCACAAGCCTCTACTAGGATTACTGAATGATGACAAACCCATTCCAGTGCAAGCATCACCACGACTAGTCAGATGGGCATTGAAACTTTCTGCATACAAGTACAAGCTTGTGTACAAGCCTGGTCTGGACTTAGGTCATGCGGATGCTCTCAGTAGGTTGCCGTTGCCTGCAAACAACGTGGATCTACCTGCACCTGCTGAAATGTTCATGCTTGAACAAGCATACCCAGGACTGCTGTCTCCTGCCATTGTGGCACAAGCTACAAAAAAGGACCCATTCCTGAGCCACGTAGCTCTTGCTGTCCTGCGAGGTGAAAAACTTCCATCAGGACCAGAAGGAAATCCATTCACAGCAAGGAGCAGCGAACTCAGCCTCCACGAAGGTTGCTTGCTGTGGGGTTCCCGAGTTGTTATCCCAAAATCTTTGCAAGCCAAAATCCTAATGATACTTCATGCAGGGCATCCTGGCATTGAGAAAAGCAAGACAATTGCCAGAAGCCACATCTGGTGGCCGGGAATTGATGGAGACATCACTAAGAGTGTAAAGAGCTGTGAAACCTGCCAAGCTTACCTACGTGCACCGCAACGCATTCAGCACACGCCATGGCCGTTTCCACAGAGGCCCTGGTCAAGACTTCACGTTGACTTTGGGGGCCCATTCATGGGTCATACATTCCTGGTCATTGTTGACGCCTATTCAAAGTGGGTTGAAGTTTTTCCAGTGACGTCAACATCAGCGGATGCTGTTATCAATGCTTTGCGAACAACATTTGCGCAGCATGGACTGCCGGATCTCATAGTTTCCGACAATGGGCCTGCCTTTGCAAGTGAACAGTACTTGGAATTCTTGACACGTAATGGAATACGTCGCATGCTTGTGCCTCCCTACCATCCAGCTTCGAATGGTGCGGCAGAGCGCGTCGTACAGACTGTCAAGAACAAGATCAAGAAGAGTGGATCTGGATCTTTCCAAACCCAGATTTCGCGGTTCTTATTTCACTACAGAACCACGCCACATGAAGTCACAGGCAGAGCACCGTGTGAAATGCTCATGGGAAGGATGTTCAAGACACCTTTGGATGTTCTTCGCCCAAATTTACACACTTCAGTGCTGCTGAGACAGTTGAAGCAGAAACTACAGGCCGATAAAGGGTGTCGTTCTTCTCCATTGCCGAATGTGGGAGACAACGTACTCGCAAAGAACTTTCGTCGAGGACCACCGTGGGTACCCGCACGTGTCACGAGCACTACAGGTCAGTCAGCAGCTACAGTCTGTCTCAGTGACGGTACTCTCTGGCATAGGCACGGCGACCACCTACGTCCTCAAGTCGAAGAAATCGTTGAGCCTACCCCTGAACTATGGAGGCCTGAACCTACTGGAACACAGGGCGTTTCCAGCCACCCATCAACAGAGTGTGACACCAGCTTGGCTGTTTCTGTGGACTCTGACCTCACCGTGAGTGCTACTAGTGGCACAGAAGAGACAACTGTGAACGTGACTGGTGGTACAGAGCAGACTGCTATGAACTCTCCCAAGTCAGCGTGCAGCACGCCTCAGTTGCGAAGAAGCACGAGAAGCCGCAAGCCAGTGCAGCGCTACTCTCCATAATGTTCTTCTTTTCTTGAACAAACTAATGGGGGAGGACTGTTACAGTTTCGTTTTCATGTTTGTGTTGTGGCGCCACCCGGTGCCGACGGTTTAGAACTTGCGAGGCAGCAAGGCAATAAAAAGGACACAGCTCTAGGGGCAGTTGTTCATTGCGCAGTGGAGCGCGTGCATCATCGTCCGTTTCTTCGAGCCTAGCCGTTGACGGCGACCGCCGAGCCGGTCCGCCTCTCGGCATTGCTCGGTCCACTAACTCGTTACACGAATATAAACCGAAACTCAGCTGGCCGCCTGTTGCGCCGCTACGTGTAGTTTTGCTTTGCCTTCCAACATTCAGGCTGACTTTATCCCATCTTCCTCATGTGATAAAAGTGCACTAGCGGTTTTAAAACAAAAATATTTTAGTATCCAAATGTGTAACCTTCGTGCCGTGAGGTGTCAGCACCTCCCAAGCGTCCTTTTCCACTTCGCCAGCCACTGGACAGATGGCGACGCCTGTCCCGCGTCGTCTCACGTTTTTCCCGCTTTGAGCCGGTTGGTGGGTCCATATGGGCCAGCGTAGCTAGGCGCCCATGGGAGGAAGGAAAAATTTTCTTTCCTCCAAGGCGTAAAGATTGCGAGCCCATTCGCCAAGTAGTGAACTTGATAGATCCCTTGTGAGCCGCGTTCTCGCGCGCTAACTCAATGTTTCTTTAAAAATATGTGTCGACAGAAATAAAGGCTGTCATTATGCTTCTCAATACCGCTGCTTCAGCTATCTCGCCCCAGCAACACCCTCACAATCAGTGTTGCCAACTCAAAAATAAAAAAACCCACGACAGGAACTCGCAAAACCCACTAAAAACCGACAAATGTATTTTTGTGCCAGAAACTTCATTTTTGTACATCTTATTCAGAATAGTCTGTAAACAAATATAACTAACAATATGCAAAGTAAAGAAAGCGCTTTTTCTTTTCTGACTAAAGACCGTCGTCTACTATTTTTTATCGACTAGAGTTGCATACTTTACGTTAAAGTTCAAAAATGCTTTTTAAAAAAGTTTATAACATTTTTAAGTGCTCACTAGACACTGCCGAGTCCTGACTTACTGCAGGCACAATCACAGAAAGATGTCTGCTTCATCTGTAAGCGGCTGCCCACTCGTACCGCTGGTACCAGGTGCAGGTGGCCTCTCTACTTATTACTCATTCGCCGGTACCACTCGTGGGACACCCCTCAGCTTTACTCCATGACATAGGGTGCACTCCGAAAGAGCAGTGCAAACATGCAAGCGCGAAAATTTTTTCCCATGCTGAATAGCAGTGGACTGGTGCAATTGAAACAGATTTCTTGACCTCTGGACAAAAAATCAGCCACCAGGTTAGCATACAGGTAAGGTTCTAAATGTAATCTCGCTTTACGCTGGTATGAGCGTCTTCTTAGCAATTGAAATCATAATCAGTCATAATTTGTAGCGCTTAGCCTATGCTTTTCTGGTCATCAATCCAGAGAAAATCCCAGACCAAAATTTTCGCATAGTAATTTTTATTAAAATAAGGTCATCTCAAAAGGAGAGAGAAAGAAAAAAAAAAACAGCAGGCAGAGTGTAGGTGACACACTTTGGGTGTTTTCAAAAATGACATAAGAGAAGCTCGAGTCACACACACACACGTGCTGTTACCTGTTTTCATGCAGTGCATCAACAGAAACACGTGAGCAACATGTCGCTTACTCTGACATACCCAAAAAAAACCTCCTGTATAGATCTGCATCATATTTACAAATGAATGCGCAAGCAGCACTCTTGGGTTCACAAAGACCAAACTCAAATCCACTGCCTCACTTCTGACACCTGTTTGCGAAATACATCTGTAAACATGACATAGTCTACTAATCATGTGCTGCTATGTACATGTTTGAGGAAATAAAATTACAAGAAGAGAACAAAATCACTCGTTATCGCAAGATACAAGGTCGTTGAAGAAATGGCCTTGCCGGGGGTGAAGCAACGATCAAGTGACTCCATCAGTCCTGGAGGAGGAATGCAACAGTAAGTCGTTTTGAAGGCATGCGTGAAGAAACAAGTTTTCACTGTCTTTAATCTTTCTGACCACAGTATATATATATATATAATATATATATGACGTTTATAAAAATAAATATTGAAACAACACACATTCACACCAGTCTTCATGACTCGGCATCAATTGGACCAGCGGGTGCAAGTGCGATGCAGCTTATTTCGGAACAGAGATTCACTAAACAAGCAAGCAGTACAGAAATGTGAGGACAGAAAAAGGAAAAATTGGAAAGCGGGCCACAACAACATGATGGCATTTAGCAGCAAGTCACAACATGAAACATGACTCGGTCAAAGTGGTATGAAACGGCAAACAACTACAGAGCAAGTGTTAAACCAACAAGTTTCACAATGGCTATTTACAGTTTCTTCAACACTGCGTAAATGAAGCCTTTCCAAACATTTTTATATATATATATATATATAAAATGTATCTGTTAACGGCAACTTAAATGCAGTCGCATCTGATATGTTGTTTCAGAGAGACAACTTGCGTGCGTGTGTGTATGCATGTTATGGAGCACTTGCTTAGATGTACAGTTGCATTTTGAGCAGAGAGTCTCGCCTATATGTACACTGGCGGCAGCTTTGGCTTCTCCAGGTAGCCGGGCTCTTGTTTGAAAAACTGCCCACCACACAAATGTCTGGCAGCGGCTTCTTGACAGAGAGAACACTGCGTCGCCAAGCACTCTTGCTGGAACACGCAATGTCTGTTTTGTTTCAAGCACAGTTCTGGCAGTAGGTGGTCTGAGGCTGGCATGTGAATGATGAGGCGAGATGAAGCGAAGCCTCTGCCTTCAGTCTAGTTGGCTCCTATGCTTTTTAGCGCTTGGACTGCATTGTGGGTCTCAGGAGTAGTGATCCATCAATCCAGAGGTTTGGCCTCTCCAGCATCGAACGCCACAGGGTCACTTCTTCACCGTGAGAGTCCATCCAGTCCACATCGCGTCCGTACAGCTTTCCTGTCAGAGGCAGAAAATGAAATTGCATATAGCACATGGCAGACATCGCAGTTATAGCAAATTATAAAATGCGAGAAAGACGAGAGCAGGCAACACTGTTATTTGCCAGTAGCAGTGCTACTGATGGCAGCATCACTGTCAGAATAGTGGCAGTCCGTTTTTTTTCAAAATGCTTTCAGATGATGAAAAAGCAACATTAAATTGCGCAAGAAACAGTGGCTAGTTGCAAAGAAGAAAAAAATTAATGTGCCCGAAGTTTCTCGCAACAAAATAAACCCTCTGTTTTGCGCACAGTCCTATTCATAAAATGTAATGTGCCCACTCTGGGTGACATAGCCCAACTGCCACTGTCGGTTCAGGCTCGACTTCCTTTGCCGATTTCAAATATAAATTCCTGTCAAAGCCACATGTTTCGCTCTGGCTACAGTCATCCTAGGAAACTTATCTGCCAGATTATGCCAGCAGATGTTGCGGAAACCAGCTGTACCTTAAATTTCATAAGCAATTATTTTATTTACAGTGCACTGGTAACAAAATTAGACATCTTATGATAGGCAGTGAATAGTTCCAAGGGACCATCCGCAGCGGCTTCGATGCAAAGCAGGTTAGACCTAGCAACGCCTAACAAGCGATGCGCTGTCAGCACACCAGCGGGAGCAACGCCATTGAAGAAGTGTGTCACTAGCATGGATGCAATCTATCCTCACTTCAAGGTCATAGATAAACTCATTAAATATTAAAATATCAATATATCTAACTATTTCACGATCCTCTTTGAGTCTGATATATTTGTGTTTGACTGTAATGTATGTGCATATATTGTGTATTGTATTCTTTTATGCACCCCCCCCCCTTCATGTAATGACTTCTTGGGCCTTTAGCGTATTTAAATAACTGAAATATCAAACCCTGAAATCAAATAAGAATTGAAAAGATTACAATAATCCATTCATATTTGAAATCTTAAACATCCCCAAAATTTTGCTAAGGAATCAGTCATTCATATGTTCATTCATTGAACCAGATATGGGCTTCTCAAACTGGGTTCCTTGACACGCATTTTTGGTTCCCTGAGTACCTGAATCTGCGCATCCCCTCCACCACAATATCCCTTATGTCCACTTTATTTTGGGGCTGACCACACTGCAACTACTGTAATTACTTTCACAATAACAATCACAATAATTACTTTCACAATCATTGTTATTGAACTTCGGCATTTTTTTTAGTGGCTGCGCATCTGCACGCTCCTTTTTGCATGCAGGCTAGGCAGGAAGGGACAGAAGCCAGGACACGTGAGACTTCTCAGCACATTCTGAAAGCTACCAGGGTTCCCCGAGGCCAAAGAGGTTGAGGCATCCTCAACTAAGAGGCATCCTCAACTAAGAGGCATCCTCAACTAAGAGGCATCCTCAACTTAGAGGCATCCTCAACTAAGAGGCATTCTCAACTAAGAGGCATCCTCAACTAAGAGGCATCGAGTATCGCACCTGTCCCCAGGCCAAGCCGTACACCACCCAGGAAGTCGTTGCTGGTGATCTTGTCATAGTCCCAGATGGTCAACTCAAGGCAGCGGTCTTTCAGCTCGTCCAGGGACACGTCGGGATAGACAAAGGTGTGGTTCCACTTGGGGTTGCAGCACTTCTTCACCACGGGCGTCTTCTGCTTGCTCCCTTTGGTCCGGTCTGGAAGCAGGTAGCTGGGCGCAGAACAAAGCGTGGGAGAAGGGAAATGAAGAAAATTCACTTCCTCATTGAAGAGTACAATTAAGGGAACTGTAAAGACATATCGAAGTTGGCCGTATTGAAAGATTATTGCACTTTAATGATAAAGGCTTTACTATAACTGAAAATTGAGCTTTTAAACGCTAGAAAGTACCAAAAAATGAAATGCAGGTACAGCCACTACCGGTCATTTTCACAAGAAAACTGCAATGGCATCAAGGCCGCTTTTTTTAAAGTGGATTTTCAAGGCTAGGTCACACTTGTATTCACTACCAAATACAATTTCTCAGCAACAGATGAGTCTTTTAGCTATATAGCCACATAGAGCCAGAAAATCTACTAAGACTACTAATCCACTACTAAATCTACTAAAAACTAAAAACAGAAATTGGATGGATTTGTCCTCAGTGTAGCTGTAACTTTTTGCGCACCACACCTATTGAGTCAAGTGTCAACACTGAAATTGCAAGAACACTGCCTCTGCAGAACAGGGTCAGTGCGAGAAGAGGGTGCTACCTTGAGCACTATGATCGACAGGTTGTGTGCAAAGTTTAAAAATACTCCCTCATGAGGTTGACAAAAAGAAACGGCTCCGAAAATGAAGTACAGTCCTTTTGCAACACACTGAATGGCATTACATGTCCCAGAAGTGGCCTGGATTGCTCAGAATGGGTCACTTTGCACCATCATTCAAACTGAATGATTTGAATATGTTTGGTTTATGGGGGTTTAACATCCCAAAGCAACTCGGGCTATGAGGGACACCGTAGTGAAGGGCTCCGGAAATTCCGACCACCTGGGGTTCTTTAATGTGCACTGACATCGCATAGTACACAATGTGAAATTCTAGAGGCCCATGTGCTGTGCGATGCCAGGCCACGGTGACATTTCTTGAGACGTTAAGCTGTGCTGGTTGCTAAAAAACAGACTTTACCACACACAGAAATGATTGGAGGAGTTTCTGGGCGAAAAGCTTGTTAATCATCTAGCTCTCGTACACATGCCAAGTGTTGGGTTCTTCAAAACACAGCTTGTGACTGGGGTAGCTGTCGGAAGCCAAAAGCCTCGTGCATTTAAAGCATGCCATGGGCTAACTGGTGGCTGGTCTCGGAATGCAGTTTCTCTAGCATTCCTGAAGTACAACAGACAAATGGCGGGTATAAGTATCTGCCTTTCCAAAGTAAAATTATAGTTGATCTCTAGCATATGTTGTATTTTACTGTCTCCACTCCATCATCCTTCATAGGCGCCACAGAAAATACATTTCTAGAGCCTTACGTGTGGTTTTTAAGTCTCCAGACAAAAGCAGAAAAAAAATTTCAAAACAACAAAACAGGAGGGAAGGAATAGCATGCCTCACACGAGGTCAGAAGAGCACAGAGTGAAGATATGCCATCATTTCACAAATTGTTGTGTCCCCTTATTGCTTTTGTGTGTGTGCGCCCCCGCGTCCTCCTCCTAACGACAGTTCGCATCCTCCTCCTAACGACCACTCAATCCTCCTCCTAACGACCGCTTGCCCCTCGTCGCACGCTGTCGCCGGATGCCCCCCCACGGTGCGCCCCCGCACCCTCCTCCTGTTCTGGGAAGCCACTCCCTCCCGTGGACGCTTCTCCACTCCCTCCTTTCTTCGGGCGGCCAGTTCGGCTCCTGCCTCGGTCGACGCTGGTCGCACCCTCATCGGCTTTAAATAAACGAAGTCTTAAAGTACCGTGTGCGTCTTTCGCTGCATTCAACACAGCGACCGGACACGACAGTGGCGACGAGAAAGTGGATTCGACCCGCGCTACGCAACGCTATTGACAAGCCATGGCTACGCGAGGGATACCAGAATTCAACGGCTCATCGTGGTCATCGTGGGTTGGACGCCTTCAGTTCTACTTTGAAGCTAACAACATCACAGACCCAGCCTTGAAGAGGGCCAACCTGCTGACGCTGTGCGGGGAGCAGACCTACGATACTGTCTGCACCCTTATTCAGCCAAGCACACCAGCGGCAGTGTCTTACGACGACATCGTAAAAGCGCTGCAAAAGCACTACGACCCAAGGCCATCCGAGGTCTACAGCCGGGCTCGCTTCCAACGACGAGATCAACTGGAAGGAGAAACTGTGAGCACCTACGTAGCCGCGCTCAAGAAGCTCGCTGCCGACTGCAATTTTGGAACGCTGTCGACAACAGCTACCGGGCAGGAGGGAGACGCAGCTTCTTCTGCTAACACCACCATGCTTCCCTTGGACGTGATGTTACGCGACAGATTTGTGTGCGGACTGAGTGACGAGTCACTGCAGCAGCGCCTGTTCGCTGAGAAGGACCTCACATTCAGCAAAGCTTACGACATCGCCGTTCGAGCGGAGAGCGCCGGTCACCAGCAGAGAGGGATTCGCCGGAACACCGAGCCGGTACACCAGACAAGCAACCAGGTGCGCAAGCCTTCTGTTGTTGTAAAATCGGTCAAAAAGGCACAACGCTGCTGGCGGTGTGACGACCAACACAACCCCCAGGGATGTCGATTCCAGTCAGCCACGTGTAATTTTTGCCACAAGCGAGGGCATATCGAAAGAGCATGCATTACGAAACGGAGACTTGCCAAGATACAGTCACCTTCCCAGCCTAATCACAGCGTCAACGCCTCAGAGAATACGCCGCTATCTGATCTCCATGGAACAACATCAGCAACACCATCTGTGTTGTACGACCTGAACACCATGAATCTCGGCACGCGATCGAAGATTTTTACAGAAGTAAGCGTACATCACCAGCTGATTAAGTTCGAGGTGGACTCCGGCGCAGCCTGTACTCTGATCAGTGAGGACACGTTCCGAACTTCATGGCCATCTGACGCACCCGCCCTGCAACAAGACGACACGCACCTGCGAACGTGGTCAGGACAGAATCTGCCACTATTGGGCTCTGCCAACGTGCAGGTTAACTACAACGGCCAGACCCATACGCTACCTCTGCTTGTTGTGAAGGGCACAGGATCAAGCCTTCTAGGGAGAAACTGGTTTTCTCCACTAGGCGTGATGATATGCGGCAAACATCAAAACGCCGATGCGCTAAGCCGTCTGCCACTAGACGCAACTGTTGACGAACCATTTCCACCAGGAGACGTTCTGATGTTCGAAGCACTGCCAGAACCTCCGCTTACAGCAGGCACAGTTGCAGCATCTACGCAGAAGTGCGCAGCTCTCCGGCTAGTTTACACAGCTGTTCAACAAGGCAACGTGCATAAACTCAAAGGGGACAACTTCGACGCTTACCGCAGGCGAGCTACAGAGTTGAGCACCCATCGCGGCTGCATCATATTTGGGTCCCGAGTTGTGATGCCGAGAGAACTACGCGCACAAGCTATGTCTCTCATCCACGCCGGACATCGGGGCATCGTTGCAATGAAAAAGTGTGCCAGAAGCTACATGTGGTGGCCTGGCATTGACAACGACATCGAAACAGTGGTGCGAGAATGCAAGCCTTGCCAGAGCAGCCGGAGCGCCCCGCCGAAAGCTCCTGTCCCAGAATGGGAAAAGCCAGACACACCATGGCACACACTGCACATTGATTTTGCAGGACCAATTGAGGGCTGCACTTTCCTTGTGGTCGTAGATGCCTACACAAAGTGGCTAGAGATAAGGCAAATGGGACAGACGACTTCGGCAGCAGTCATTGACAACCTCCGATCACTATTTGCAACGTTCGGCCTGCCGCGCAAGGTAGTGTCGGACAACGGAACACCGTTTGTGTCTGCGGAGATCCTCAAGTTTTATCGCGACAACGGGATCTCATCAGTTACATCGGCCCCCTACCACCCAGCGACAAACGGACAAGCCGAGCGCTACGTAGCCGAGCTAAAACGCGCCCTTGAAAGAGATCAGACAGGCTCGCTGCAGCGCCGCCTTGCGCGCTTTCTCTTCAAGCAGCACACGACGGTTCAGAGCACAACAGGCGAGACCCCCTCGAAAATGATGTTCGAGCGTGAAATGCGAACCCAGCTCACAGCCATCCTCCCCGAGCCAAAGGCAGAGACGTTCCGGGAAGAAAAAGCAATTCCGCGCTGCGGCACGCTTAATGAGGGGCAGCGCGTCCTCGCCCGACAGTTTCTGAAAAAGCCACGCTGGGAGGAAGCTACAATTGTCAGACGCATAGGCCTGCGCTCTTGGCTCGTCAACATACATGGCACAGTAGCACGCCGACATCTCAACCAGCTGCGTAGATTTACGACGCCGTCTGAGAGCTGTCCGCCAGCGGAGAGAACACGTGCACCTTTTTCCCACATAGCCTGGCACCCCTTCCCGGAAGAAGAGACTTCGCCCAGGACAGACCTAGGAGACACAGCGAACAACAGCCAGCCTACAAGTGTTTCCCCCCCGAGCGCACAAAGCCAGCGCGCCTCCACGCGTGAGCGCCGACCCCCTGCACGATACCAGGCAACTTTCTAAGGGGGAAGGAAGTGTTGTGTCCCCTTATTGCTTTTGTGTGTGTGCGCCCCCGCGTCCTCCTCCTAACGACAGTTCGCATCCTCCTCCTAACGACCACTCAATCCTCCTCCTAACGACCGCTTGCCCCTCGTCGCACGCTGTCGCCGGATGCCCCCCCACGGTGCGCCCCCGCACCCTCCTCCTGTTCTGGGAAGCCACTCCCTCCCGTGGACGCTTCTCCACTCCCTCCTTTCTTCGGGCGGCCAGTTCGGCTCCTGCCTCGGTCGACGCTGGTCGCACCCTCATCGGCTTTAAATAAACGAAGTCTTAAAGTACCGTGTGCGTCTTTCGCTGCATTCAACACAGCGACCGGACACGACACAAATAATACCATGAACCTTCTTTGCTTTGCCTCTCTTCTGTTCAAGAATCACCTGAGCTTAGGAAAACTGCCCTTTTTTGCTTTCGGCAGCATTATTTTTTGTTGAAGAAATGCAAAAAAGCACAGCCTCTAAATAAAACAGGTGTGCCGGCTTGCCACTTGGGTACGAAAACCAGGCTCTTTGGGTTCTAGTAAAGGGTGGAAAAGCGTGTGAATCACAATGTTCCCGAAGGTTTCAGCCTTTGAAATTGGCAGAAAACCAAAAACCTGTTCTTTCTTTTCCCCATTTAAGCCTGAGAGCATTCGGCTAAGGTGCACTCTGCTACAAATCATGACAGACTATTTCCTTTGCCCACTTGCACTGAACACCTAGCAATTGCTGCAGCAGTAGTTCCCCGCTCAGGCCTTGCAGGATGCCCGTCAGCAAGGAAGAAAAATGCGCACCTCTTGCAGAAGGGGTCCGAGGTTCCGTTTGAGCGCGTGGCCGTGAGGTTGCGTGCCTCCTTGACCAGCACGTGCAGGGAGCCACGCACGGGACCCTGCTTGATGCTGCGACTGGTCACGTCCGGCGGCATGTACTTCAGCGCCAGCAGCAGGTCTCCCTTGTAGCTCAGTGGAACCTCGGGGCACTCAAACTGCGTTCAAAGCCACATCTTCAACGTTACAAGCCTGACCTTTAAATCTCTACCACAGTGCCCCAATGTAGGTGCTGCAGGTATGTATAAATAAATAAACACCTACAGATAAGCTCACTTGCAGCTCTCCAAATGACACTGCATGCAAAATTGGCATGAGTCACAATACCGTAAGTTGGTTCCTTCCCGTGAATGAAAGCTGAGCAGAAATCCCGAGATGGCAGTCACTAGCAAGACTAACTTGTAACCGCTTTTGCTTCAGTACGATAGGTTTTAGCGCAAAAGGCACGCAGTGGACAAACAAAGATGGTGCACACAATTTAGGCGCTAACTTTCAAAACTTTCGAAAAAACCCAAAAACGAAATTGATGCCCACACTGCAAGGAATGTTCACAGACACAAAAAAGGTAAGAACAAAACAAAATACTTAAAGAACATTAACATGCCCAAACATCTACCCTCGTCAACTGCATTTGCCAGTGGTGAGCATGAAACCAAGAGCTGAACTTCTTTCCTTAACACAGAGCTTTCAGAAAATATTTTCACAGAGGAGCACTGATGCAGCAACTGGTCTTAGCGCCCACAGTCCTTCTGCTTGCTATCTCCAGGTCGCTAAATGCGCAAAGGTCAGTTAAATGGAAGTACCAAACACTGGCAGGTGTACCTCTCCTGAACTTCACAGTCAAGCGCAGTCTTTGTTCTCCACTGCCTGACAGAGACGACCACCTCGAAAGGTGAATGTAATTTGCTGGAACAATGGCCCTTGCAAAAACTTTCCTGAACTGTGGAACAAAAAGCTGCCCTTAAACGCTGTTTCTTAAAATATCTTGTAGTGGTTACTGTAGTACTGATATGAAAACTTGCAACAGTTAAAAGTATTCAATATCTGTACCTGTATCTGTTTTCAATAAAATCACATATGCTAGTTTGTCCCGCTTTCCTTATTGCAGAAATTTTTCATGCTGCCTGCTCTGATCTCTTTCAACTGTGCTGCTGCCTGTGCATGTCAGCATGGAAATGCCAGTCACTAATATTCCTCAAGTCGTTGGTAGGTTCACAGCTAAACAGGCCTAGAAATACCTTTGCAAGCTTTGAACTGAGTGAAAAATGACAACTCTCAAACCGGTTTTGTCTTAAGTGCAGTGCAAACCTAGGGTTTGCAGTGTGCAAAAACACAAATGAAAAAACCTTCGAAGCTATAATGTCATGACAGAATTCTAGCTTTTAACAGAGCCATCGATGTTGTAAGAGAGACACCATGAATATCTTTAAGCTCAAACATAAAGATTAATAACTTACAATAAATGCTACACTGTTACCAGAGACAGATATAAATAAGGTCCCTAATTTTCTGTGCAGAAAATTTTTAATTCCACGAATTCAAAACAAGCAATCCTTCCTATTCTGTACAGGACAAAATTCACATGCAAGTTTATTTTTGCAACATGCCTTGCATATCCCAAATTGTGGCTTCGCTAAACCTGAAAGTGGCTACTGGAATTCGGCATCTGATTGTGCCTGGCATTCTCTTCGCTTGAAGAATGACACATGTTCGATGCAATGACCTCACAACAACTACCGTATTTACTCGCATAATGATTGCACTTTTTTTTTCAGAAAATTGACGAAAATTTAGGGGTGCGATCATTACGCGGGGTAAAGTTTTTACAAAAAATTTTTGAGCACCGAAAACGCAAACAAGTCGCAGGCAGACAACCCTTATCACACGGGCGCGCTACCCGCGGTTACGCCGCTAAACGCGGTTATCGCGAACCGAGCTCGGCGATCTCGGCTTACATCGTTAACTGAGAAGGTAGAGTGCGAAAAGCGCAACAGCTGGCCCGATTCAAGAACGTACTTTCTTTACACTAAATCATGTTCCAAGAGCAATGCATCAAAATAGGCAGTATGTATAATGCTGCGTGACGGCGCTTTTATGCAGCCTTCGATCTCGTCCCATAGCGCGGCAACGGCGTACAACAGCAACGTCCCGCGGCGGTCAAGCTACGCATTTTACCGCCGTTACGCCGAAAAATGTCCGGTCCCTGCCGCATCGTTGATGTACGTACTTAGGAGAAACGTTCGCAGCGCTCTGAGCACTGGATTCCGAGCGCTTACCGCAATGGTTCCACCCGCGAGCGCGGCGGACGACGGCACTCTATACTCCCTAGTCGTCGCTAGGCCAAACTTGTTTCGTACAGAAGCCGCAGTGGACGGCGCGTTTGAATTGACAAATGCTATAATGAATGTTCTACTTATAGCGCTGCCTTGCTGACAAACTCATTGTTTCAGATTAAAAGAAATGTATAAGATCAATTTCAGCGACGCCTTCGCAGCGGAGCTGGCCAAGCAGATCAGGTCACTCGCGCTGCAACGGTGGCAGCTGCTACGCAGCTGCGAATGTAAAACAAGCTTGTATCGCAATTATAGCTCCTACCAGCAACTCGGCACAGGCCCGCGATCCTCAAGGAGGATTCATTTTTGACGTTCCCGTATATCCCAGGACTTATTATTTACGAGAACAATAAAGTTTAGCCGGATCACCGCGTCACTTCGTTCGTTGCACCGCAACCCAGAACGGTGGCAAGACTTGCGACAACGGCGAACCGTGATTCGAGATAACTGCAGTTAAGTTTGGTATCCCCGGTTAAGCATAACCGCATTTAGACTGCCCATGTGACCGCAGGTCAACCAACAGGTGGCTGCCGCTGCAATGCTGACAGAGCAAGATGGTAATCTGCAGTGCCACCTGTCAGACAGATAGCAAGTACGATCATCGTCGGCTGGACTCAACATCGTCGACAAATTGCCGCGGCAAGTTTGGGGTGCGACCATTACGCGGGAAATAAAAAAAATTGAATTTTACCAACAAAATTCGGGGGTGCGATCATTATTCGAGTAAATACAGTAGATAATCTTTGTCACGTTGCCTTGGCACACAGTCCAACACCTGCTGTGGTGATCACGCCTGCAAGCGGAACGCAATCCTACTGAAGTTTGACACCTGCCTGCCATTCACTTTCCTTCCTGGATAGCCTGATATCACAACAAGAGGAAGATCGCAGATCGGATGCTGTGCATTACTCAAAGCTAAAAGTGTTTCTTGCCACTACTCTTAATATTGCACTCAAAGGGCACCAGTATTGCGACTCTTCCCTCCAAAGGTTGTGAATGTGTTGTCGAGTCCCACTGGACTATAGTTGAATACAACTCAAGAACGAAGCGCAAACACCCCCCCCCCCCCCCCAAAGGAAGCCCTTCAGCCAATGGCGTTGACCGTTTGTCATGATGCCGCGGTCTATCCTATTTCACAGAGGTACCTGCCAGCCACCTGCGATGCCACTCTAGGGTATTAACTGCGACGTCATGACAAATGAAATGATCAACACCATTGGCTGGAAGGTTTTCTTGTGGAGGTTTGCCACTTCTTTGAGTTGTATCTGACTATAGTTTGCTGAAGAGGACAGAGGAGCAAGCATGTCAAGGTTTGTTTGTTGCTTAACCTTTCAAGAGAGTTGACATTTTTAAATTAATCACATTCCCATTGTTCTGTCATTCTTAATAATGTCTGCAACAATATCATAAAAAAGTGATGCGACTGCTAATACACAATTCCACAAAAAAAATGCTAAAATTTGCAATATATTGTGGAATTGTGAACAACTAGAGACTCTAGGTGCAACTATCTCCACACATTTAAATACAAAATCTCTTACATAGTCAGCATGAGGCAACTTCAATCCACCACCTCGTTTACAGCAAGCAGTTAACGCCATGACAGCTGCCACCCATACTCGTAGTTCTTTGCATAGCTAACCATCTCCGTCGCACACTGCATTCATTGCCCAACTACAGGAAGAAGACTACCTACAAAATCCTCACAACACAAAACTAGGAGGGCAAGCTGACTTATCTAAAGTGAATTTCAAAACCCCTATCACCTAGCTTCATGCTTTCCTCTAATCTTTTCTGCTCAATGTCCTCAGAGAAGAGCGGCAGTCCTAACCTTTCACAACAAACCATCAAAATTTCATAAGGTTTGCAGAAAAACAAACAAGAATACTACATTATGTGTAAATGCTTAGTCAGTACTGTGGAGCTCAGGTATGTGGACCATTGCAGGGCCTTCTGCAAAAAGAATGAAGACCACACCATAAGAATAGCACTCAGGAAACGTGGGAGAAAGGCCTGTGTCAGAGCAGATGCTACTGCTGAAATGTCAGCAAAAAGTATCCAGCAGCTCACTCAAGCCATCACCCTACAAGGCATAAGATTAACAGAAGACAATGTTACGAGGGCACCTGTATGACAAAGCTGTGTGTACACCATTCATGACAAACTTTTTGAATAAGTGCCATGAACCATAACCCTAAGTATGCGCAGTAGGGGGGGGGGGGGGGGGGGGGCGGGGGGGCAGTTGTCCCCTCTAATAGACATGGGGAAGGGGGTGGCATATCTTGCATGGGAAACTTTGATTTCCCTGTAAAGCAGCCAAAAAAGATTTGCTACTTTGCACACGCAGGACAACCTCAAGAATTGTGCCGATACTAAATTCAAGCCATCATAGTGTAGCGGACAGGTTCAGAAGGTAATTTTCAACTTTAAGTTCCCTCCAGAACGCCCGAAAAGAAAGCTAACGGCACTCAATCTTCAACATCAGCGCAGGAAAGGATCTGCATTTTCTGCACTGAATGTAATGTAATGCGGCCAAACAATGGAAGCATGGCAGCCCACAAATGGTGCTCGCTTCTTCCTAAAGAGCGAAGAAGAGAAAGGAAACATTCTGCTCACCCTTTCCTGGAGAGCAAAGCAGCGGACTTCCGTCTTCTCGAGAGTCTCGTAGGTGAGAGGCAGCATCACCTCCCCGAGGAAGTCGTTGCGGCCAAACATGTCACTGTGCCACACTGACAGCCACAGGGTCCGGGCCTGCAGCTCACTCATCGTCACCCGGAACTGCGCAGCACATGCACGAAAAAAGCGAGAGTTAGAGCATTTCACAGACACTGTTTCAGGATGACTGTGAGCGACACTGCCACTCTGTCTTACTTCCAACAAACTGCGAATTCCACCAGGGATATAACTTTTTAAAATTGTTTGGGCCTGGGGCACAAACTAACAGGTACAGCTTCCCTAGCTTATAGACCAGAGAGGGAACACGTTTTCCTCTGCTCATCTGGAACACATCATGGTGTTTGGCACTTGAAGAATAAAACTAGTGCGGTGCCTACATCAAGATCAGCACAACGGAAAGCCTTTACAAGACACAAGTGCAAGCCGCCATAGTGGCTCAGTGGTTATGGCACTCGGCAGCTGGCCTGAAGACAAAGGTTCAATCCGGTTGCGGCGGTTGCATTTCAATGGAGGCAAAAAGATAGAGGCCCATGTACTGTGAGATGCCATTGCATGTTAAAGAACCCCAGGTGGTCGAAATTTCCGGAGCCCTTCACTACGCCGTCTCTCATAGACTGGGCCACTTTGGGACGTCAAACCCCCACAAACCATACACTAAACAAGACACAAAAGGGCTGGATCCTTGATACAAAACCAAATAAAGACCAAGAAAGTGGAGTTATTTTTGTGTGCGTGCATTTAATAACAACTTACAAAATCACACGACACAGGTGTGCACCAAAACAGTACCGCGCTGTGGTAGAAATTTTTATTGCACACTTGTCATTATCTCTCGGAACTGTCAAGTTCCATGATTAGCACTGTTTGCACACCTGTAATTAAACTCAGCTGGCCGATTTATCACGGTTGCACTTCATTCCTTTCTTCCTTTTTATGGCTTCACAAAAGCTAGCACACTTCAGTTTCAAACGTTATTTCGTCTGATTTCTGTTCATATACTTCAAAACAAGAACTTGTTCCAGCTCTCACAGAGCCTCAATAATTGCTAGGAAGGCTGCTTTGCCCCTGTCAGGGCAGCCTGCAGGAGAGGCATTTTTTCGGCTTACCACTTCACTGCCGAAAAATAAAAAAATAAAAAGAAGGAAACCCTTGTTCCAGCCTTGTCCTTGCAAACCTTTGGTACTTTCCAGGAAAGCTACACGTCGCCTTCTAATGTGGCTTGCAACATTAGTCAGTCTGCTTCCTAGTTAATTTTTGCAGAAAAGTTTTTTTTTCTTATCCCACACAATGCCTCAGCATTTGCTAGAGAGGATGCTTTTCTCACTGGCATGGCTTTATTTCTCTATACCCTGATTTTTGTTTTGGAGATAATCTTGTTCATTGATTCAGTTTTCCAGCCGTGTTCTTAAAATGCCTCTGGGTAGACTTGTAGCATATTATAGCATTAATATTACTATAGTAAATTATGTGCAAAATACAGGGTTAGAAATGTTGTCTGTTGTGTTAAAGGGCAAGTCTTCAAAGAGCTACAGTTCGTTTAAAATGTTTCATTACTCTACAAACCCAACTCGTGAAAAATTGCACTTTCTTTGCAACTGCTAGTGTTATCTGCAACATTGCAAACCTCATGGCTAAAAAAAATTCTAATCAAAGCCCAAGTAAATGTTCAAAACTAATTTTATGCTTCATATATGTTATCATTAAACTGTGAACATGTGACATAATTGAGAGAAATATAGACAAACATTAACACTAGCTTACTTGCAAGAATTTCGTGTGAGTAGTTTAGAATGCTTGAATTATTTCAGAAGCAATTTATTTTTATTCTGCTATTTGCTTTCAGATTTACAGTGTTTCCATCAAACAACTGCTTCGTGTGTGTCAGTCTATACCTAACATACTTGATCAACAAGGTTATGACTTGAAAACATGCCAGTGATTCTTTTGCCAGATTTCGTGACAAGTTTTTCTATTTAGAAGGCTGCAGCAGTAGTCCTCTGCAGATAGAAGTGTTCAACTACACTGTACTACAATAAAAAGCTAAATGCCAGGCAGCTCACTGTCCACGGAAGTGCATTTTCATTCAGCCCAATGATAACAAGCTGAATATTATCACTGTCAGCAGAGTGGTATCTCAGGTATCTCAGGTCTTCTTCAACCGTCACGCTATAGTGTACGCAGTTCCTCAACTTCCCTGGCATGATCCTAAGCAAACGGAAGCTTGAAATCATGGTTACCAATTGCAAACTCATTCTTGACCAGTGCCCGGACCAACTCAGTGATATAGGACTGAACTTGCAGTTGTAAGGTGTGAGCATGAGAATGATGTAGCCAGAACTCTCAGCTGAATGCCCAGAATGTGACTTGGCCAACATTGCGATTCCTGGGAGCTACATTTTCATCTCTTTGTATGCTTTAGGAGTCCCCGCTCCTCTGTCAGGAGCTTGTCAACTGTTCCAGTGAAGTTGTTGGCACAGTTTAATCTTACTGCGAAGGAGATGGCGTGCTCCTTGCCTCACTCTTTCCTCTTCTCTCGCTCCCCGCACCTGCTGCAGTGGCTCGGTGGTTGAGATGCTTGGATCCCAACCACTGAGCCACTGCAGCAGCTTGGCTACTGAGCTGGAGCACCTGGGTCTGAACCCGGTCGCGGGGCTGCATTTCAATGAAGGCAAGACGCAAAAGGTGCTCGTGTGCTGTGTGGTATCAGTGCCCGTCAAAGGTCACCAGGTGGCCAAAATTATTCCGGAACCCTCGACTTTCAGTCCCACCTTCCTCCCTTCCCTCATGGCATGCTTGAGATGTCCACCAAGCAGTGAGACAGTCACTGTACCTTTTATTTCCTGAAAACAATTTTTTTTTTTTTTCATTTTCTCATGCTGCCACGGAGGCTTTGGCCACCCAGAAAAGAGACGTTTTTTCACAGTGGCAGTAGCACTGCTTCAGGAGTAAACAAAAGCAAAGGTTTACCAATTATCAAATCTGTAACTTTCATGTCATATCATATGGCTGTTCAGAATACTTAATCTTGTGCCTGAATGGCAGCAGTTCTGATATGTTTAGGAGACGGGTATGGCTAAGTCTAAAGTTAATCCTGACAATTCGGCTTAGCAGAAAGTTGGACGAATACTGTGGGAAGTCCGCCGCATGTAGTATGAAGCACTACCTGTGAGTGCTTCCTTTTTTGTCCTCTCGAAGGTGCCAAGATCCTGCCATATAGCACACCTTTTTGTTAAAAAAAATTCTTCCTTCAGGGCCAGTGAATGACTTTTAGGATGCCCAGTGTTAACAGGTATTACTTACCTTGAGAACTTCCTCAAAAACTGGGTTCAGAGTGTGCTTCTTGACTTTGGTCTTCCGTTTGCCGCTTTTGGTCTTGTCTGGCAGCAGGTAGACTTTCACGTACCTGGATATGAATTGGGAGAAAAATGCCAACTGTGTTGAATGCATCTAAGAAGCTGCCGATTGTTGTCAGAAGCTACAGCGCATAAATATTTATTTTTATTTTCCTCAGCTACTTACACGCTTCTAACCATTTGTGGCATGTTAAGGTAAAGCTTCTCATAACATGACATCTCTCAGCGTGGAGCATGCACGCAACTACCCGACACTGAACAGTCATTACATCAAGGAAGTAAAGAAAAAAAAAGAAAAAAAAAAGGGATTCCAGTATTTAAGTGTCCTGGAATCCACCTAGATATCATAGCTTTGGTGTCCTGGTGTCCTTTTGCAGCTCCGATTTGTTTACCTACAAACAGCAGCAGTAACAATCATCACCATCATCAGCCTGACGGCGTCCAATGCAGGGAAAAGGCCTCTCTCCTGTCTCTCCAATCACTAACCCTATCCTTTCCTAGCTGTGGCCACAGTAACATTATTTATCTCCAATTTATGGCAACATATTACTGTAATAAATGATTGCATTGCTGTCACTGTTGCCTGCCACCGGCTCCCTGACCTTGTCACAGGGGCGAACTTATGGGCCCCCCTCAAGTGAGAAATTTTACACAGGCAAACCATAAAGTGCAAGTACACGGCTCAAATGGGTCCACCCTCTCCAAGACCGACCCATAAATCTGCCCCTGCCTTGTCAAGCTGTCTTTACGGCTTTTTGTAAGGAGTTCATCAACAATATGGATGCTGAATATAAAGTTGAGCTGAATGACGCATTTAACTGAGCATAATGCAATTTCTGTATTCTTTAAGTACAGACAGTGCTTTTTAATCCTTATTTTGAGCAAGTCTTCGATGAGATGAAGTGCTCATAAGGACAGACAGCGAGTCAAACCTAAGCCAGCAGTCCGGAAAGCAAAAGAAAACGGGGGGGGGGGGGGGGGGGGGGGGGCTGCTTACGGATCAGAGCGGTTGCGCTTTGTGTCCACAGGCGCCAGGTTCCGGCACTCCCGCACGTGCACCTCGAGGAGCCCCGACTTGTAGTTGTAGAGGATGGAGAAGAGGACCTCCCCAGTGACGGCCACCGTCCCGTAGCGACCTCCGCCGGCAGCACTGTACACACTTGTCATGCTCTCGCTACGCATCTGCTGTGTGCAGAAAAACAGAAACCAGCGAAACAAAGTGGAATTAATTAAATTCAAAGAAAAAAAACTTAAGAGAAATTGTACGGACGATCATTTGAAAATTACAGATAAAGTCAGTCTATCTGCTCAACATTGCAACATGTGCACAAGTTGATGCACCAAATGAAAATAATAAGGTGTGACATTAGCACTGCAATTGAAGCCTGAAAAAATATGGAAATTTATTTCATTGTCAAAAGTAACTATATAATAATATAGCTGTTGTGAGCAGCTTAGTGCCAGCCAGTACTATGTCAAAAATCTTGGCACTCTTATGTACAATGCTGTCATGCTTCTGTCACAGCTGCTGAAGCTATATTCCTCTGTGTCCAAATTGAAAACACAATGTGCTCCTACTCTGCAGGATGCTGAATAAATGCTACCCGGGCTGTAAGCATTGAAATGAAGCCAATGGAAACAACTGATCTTACGCCTGCCATAAAAGCATCTCAGCATCTAAGTTTCAAGTCCTGTGCTAGAAAGGGGCACCACTGGCACTGCACCGAACAAGTCTACCATTCTATGACCCTCTTTTGTGCGCCCTGTCCTTTGGCAGAGGCCGCTTTGACATTATTGTTCTTTTGTTGTGCAACGGTTATTGCCACCACCTCTGCAAATTACCACACTAAATTGGCTTATTCCTGTGCTAAACAAGTGCAACCCGGACACAACAGTACTAGAAGAAGCATCTTGCTTACGCAAATAAGTAAATATTTTTGCAAATAGCCTATATAAGTGAATGCCCACTCCACGAACTCTGAAATGCAATGAACTAATGAGAGATCGTTAAGAGAGCTACAGCCACAATATGACACGTTTTGTAGGTGCATGCTGCATGCAAGACATTTACAAATGCGCGCTTCGTACTATCATTCTACAACTTCCACGTCCCTTGCCAGTCAAGATTCATAAATGCATCAGCTGCCTGCTTCATCTGCTGAGGCTCTGGTATGTATGCAGGTGTTCATATTGGAAAGATGTGGTCTGTTATCCTATATTTATATCTATGATATTTTTTTCTTCTTTTTCCTACCTTTAATTCACTTATTGTTTTGGTTAATGATGCAAACTGGTATCGGTGTATGATCTGATGAGTCCCATGCTATCAGGCACTGCCCCACCAGCCCTCTCTCGGCTTAAGCAGACCCATATCTGTGCACTGCAATCCTACATATAAAGAACATATTATCATTATTTCAAAAGGGAACATGCAGGCACATGGCCGCTATGGACGAGGAAGAAAACTGGCAAAGCCATGCGATGTCTGGCACTACTTCAGCACTGTGCTCTCACTATGACAAAGGTAATTGAAGAAACCGGTGCCAGATCTGATTATTCTATATAAAGCGCTCCATTCATTCATTCATTCATTCATTCATTCATTCATTCATTCATTCATTCATTCATTAATTCATTTATTGTACCCTTAAAGGCCCTTTTCGGGCATTACATAAGGGGGGGGGGGGACAGTTGAAATACAAAGTAAAGAGAATAACAATGTTAACCCTTTCACTGCCAGGTTTTTTTAGTCACATCTGCACACACCCTGCCAGGTTTTTTTTGCATGTTAGTTTCCTGGAAATTTCTTGCTAGTAACGCACTAAAATGCTCTGCAGGACATGTAGACATGTTTATTCAGGATAATCTTATAGATATTAGTTGTAATGAATCAAATCTTCCAGCACCAATCTGGCCTGTCGGATTTCCTCTCTTACGCGGATTTTTCGGTGGCAGGGGGACTTCATCACTGTCATCACTCGACAAGGCACTTAGCTGGGCGCCTTCCTCGTTCTCATTATCATTGAACTCCGAATTCACAAGCAATTTTGAATTTCTTCGTCCGTCAAAGCGCGGACGAGTGCGGCACAGAGCCTCATGACTGCTGTGCGTAGACCAAAACGAAGTCACTCCCATGTGGAAACATGCGCGCCATCTGTTTAAAATTTACCCTACAAGATCTATGAATTTTTCGAGTCTCTCCATAGATGGCGCTACATGTTTGCGTAGTTTTTTTTACACGAGTATTATCGGGAGCGGCAGGGGGTGAGTTAAAAAGCCAAAACGAGTTAACTCGGGATAGGCAGGGGGTGTGCATATGTGGTAGCCCGAGTTATCTCGGGAGTGGCAGATTAAGGGTTAATACAGTAAAATACAACACAATGCAATGCAAAAAAATAAAAATATAATAAAAACAAAAAAGAACTGGAATACACTGTGAAATGTTAAGATTCAGTTCTAATCAATACATGGTGGCGGATAGGCTAAATAGGGAATAGTAACAAGAAAAATAAATGGAAAAAATCAAAGCATCAGGTTATTTTCTTCATTTGCTGTAATGTTCGATTAGTGCGTCTCTAAATTTACTAGCGTCACGCTTGTTTACAATGTGATCTGGTAACTGGTTCCAATTTTCTATTGCTGTAGGTAGAAATGATTTATTGAAGGCCATTGTAGAGCCATGTAAACGCTGAACACTCAGGGAATTGAAGAGGCGACGCGATGTTCGGATGGGAGGTAGGAGTAATGAGTCACGGAGGTAAGGAAAGTTGTAATACAATTTGTGAAAAAGGCAAAGTCATGAGATTTTTCGACGGTTCTCAAGTGGTAGCAGGTTGAGTGTTGATTTAATCCTGGTGATGCTGTAGTATCTGTCATAATTTGAGGTTATGTAACGTGCTGCGCGGTTCTGAATAGCTTCTAGGGTGTTAATTTAAATGAACGGTCACTTATGCATTCCACTGTTCACTGTTGGCTGTCATAAGGAAATGCCATCAGCAGTTGTATATGAGTTTGGCTCCCCTCTCTCTTGCACTCTCAGTGTGCAAACACAGAGGTGTCCTAACTGTTGGCATCTGACGTGAGCACTGCAAAGATACAAACAGCAACATGCACAGTTGATGCCTTTCTGCACTGACCAGAGTAGTTTGTTTTTATCGCTGATAGATTGAAGGCCAACTCAAGGCAGAAGTTACCTTTCAAAGACAAGGCACTGGTTTGGGAAACCAGACACTATTCAATTATCACAGGGCATAACGTCAAATCGAAGTGTGTGAAAGCGTGTTCTTTTAGCCACCAAGAGTTTAAACAAATAATATTTTTCAAGCCATATTTTACCGTTAAACAATTCTGCCGGGTGTTTTAACGTGACAACTATTTCAGTACATCTCATACACAGCAGAACCTCATTAATGATAACTTTTCACAGCTTCTTTGTGTTCATCTTAATGAGCGACTAGTGCGTTTGTACAAAGGCGGGAGAGTGGCACGTGGTTACTGCTCAGCAAAATTTAAAAAGCTGACTGAGAGCCTGAGTCTGCTTACAAACAGCGAATTGCACAATAAGGTCAGAAAAACTTGCCACGGAGGAGAAGCTACTCACGCTGACGCCGATGGAAGACAAGCTGGTCTGGCTACGACTGTAGATTCGCTCCAGTTCGTCATCCCGATGGCTGCTGTCCCGATCCATGCTGTCTGCACTACTCTTGACTGATGAGCTCTGCCAGGGAGGGTTGTAGTGATAGTGTGATGAAGTGGCAGGTCACTGATAAGCACTAGCACATGCTAGCATAAAAAAATAAAGAGAATCATGTGCTCAAAGATAACGTTTTCATGTGCTGAGAGGAGAGCAGATTTTCTGTTCAGAATGCTACAGTAAAATGTAGAGGGGAAATCAAAAAAGCACAAGTTCACTCTTGTCTGAATCAGTGTGCACATATTTCCTCCTGCAACAAATTTACCACCATGACCAATGATAGCATGACCTTGAAACTTTGAATATAGATGTGTGTGCAACTGGTTTTGTAGGCCTCTAGAATGCCACTTCCCGATATACTGCATGACCTTCTGGATGTCATAACCAAATTACACATATATGCACAGATGAAATATTTTGAAACTTAACTGCAGAACTGAGGGGTCGGCCTGACATGGAGAAAAGGTGGCGGGATGCCCTTACTACTTGCAACCATGTTTGGTTTGGTTATTAGAGAGTTTTAGTATAGCGTTAGCGTGATAGCGGACCTAAGGGAAATTACGTTAGCGTGCCGCAAGCAACTTATCCCCAAAGACAGTTTTAGTGTAGCGTTTTGAAAACGCTAAACGCCATCTGCTTGACATGGATGCCAACGGTCCTTCTAAAATGGTCGACATTGCCGCTAACTTGCCAAAGTATAATATTTCCGAGTTTTTTAAACGGATTATTAGTGCAGCGTTCATTTTCGTTTGCAAAATGCCCCCGAAATTAAAATAAAATCAAATAAAAACGTAAAATAGTGGCGCCATCTAGTAAAGGCAATGTTAACTACAAGCCGTTGGAGCAAGAATATTTGCCATCACATGACGTCTAATGTTCAAAAACTTGAGGCAAATTTAATATAAACTCTCTTTACATAATTCAAGTCCATAAAACACCGCGAAAAACCTCCAAATCTATTTTTGTCTCGTTCCAGACGTTTTGCTAGGTTTCTGCTCCGTTTTGGGCCGTTGCAGACGGTAGCAGTGCAGCTGGAGGTTCCATTAGGCTTGCGCGCTCCAGAATCGAGAGCGTATCTGAAAAACTGGGCTGAACTGCAGCTTAAACTTTATCCTCGAAGCAAGGTAGGTCATAGCGAAAAGCAAAAACACCAGTAGTTGCCGGTAAACATGCCGACCGGAATCGCAAGAGCTGCTGAATCGGCTGAAGCGGGCGGCTGTCGCTTGAAAGGACGCCGCCATGTTTCCACGCTAAGGGCGCAAAAGCCGCAACTGCCGCAACGCTAAATCCGGAAAATTGCGTGCGTACGCTAACGCTATTTCCCCGTTAGCTTTCTGCGCATGCGCACTCTGGACCTGCTATTCCGCTATGCACGCAATTACACAAAGCCCGTAATACTAAAACTCTCTATTTGCAAGCTAAGAGAAATTCATCATGACAATATTATCGTGTAGTTACAGACCTCGCTAAATATTTTGTAACCTGAAGGGGAGATCAAACCATAAGACTCAAGTCTAATCAAAATGCACAATTTTATATGCAGCTGAAGCCAGGTCAAGAAAAGTAACATGATGTTACAAACATAAATGTAGTAGCTGAGTCGTGCTTTGTTTCGACCTTGCTCACCAGTAGAAAAGCTGCTAGGTACTCAACATTGCTGACAAAACACACAGCAGGAAACAATAGTAAAGTGTGTGTATTTTTGCTTTTGGTTCACTTTTGTCACCATGCTAACTATGAGCATCCGCTTGTGACCGGTCAATACAGCTCTAAGAACAACTTTTCTGTCAGAGGAAACCTCATTATCCCTGGGGATAGTGTGCAGATGAAGAAAAAAAAGAAAGCCGCCTGCTTTAAGGTGCACTAAAGAGGAATCTGAACTGATATTTTTACCGCTGGAACTTGATCTACAGGTTACGAGCGCTCTTAGAAAATTCGAATCATTGCCCTGTGCGGCCGATTTCTCTAATTTAAATCGAATTAACGTCCAGCTCCCGCCTTGCATTTTTTGAAGGAGTCGACCAACCTTTCAGCCAGTCTCGTGGCGGCTTGCCGCTCTGCCATCGGCGGAGTCATACGTAGTGATCGGCGAAAGCAAAGAGTCTAGGCGTATTTTTATTTCCGTGGGCCTAATTTGCAGCTATTTAGTCTCTGTCTAAATCTATTTATTCACGGAAACCTAAAAAAAAAAAACAAATAAAAGCGACAGAAAAGCCGCCACGCGACTGCCTGAAAGGCACTCCATGCGTTGGTCGACTCCTCCCACCGTATGCCAGGATTAGAAAAATAAAGGTGGGAGCCGGACGTTAATTCGATGTAATCAGGAAAATCGGCCACACAGAGCAATAAATAGCAGTTTCTAAGAATGTTCGGAACGTGTAGATCGAGTTCCCGCAGCAAGTAGACGAGTTCAGATTCCTCTTCTGTGCACCTTTAATTTAGCGTTAATTTAGCTGCAAGACTATATGCACGCATGAGATACTTGCTGCCCATAGCCTGATGTCATTTGGTGTCATTCTATGAAGCCTTACAGATGATAGCTTAAAACAATTTTGAACTTGCATAGCACCACATTTGAGCATAGACACCCCATTATCATGTAATGTTCATTAACCCTATAGCTGCCAAATTAGTTCCAGAAAAACATACCAAAATTACCAAATTTTTTGGCAATGTTTGGCGAAAAGGACTAGTGTCAGGCTTAAAATGTGCTAAAGGCACGAAGCACTTTTCATGGACACCTATTGCCCTCTAGTGTTGAAAATTGCAACCAGCACAATTTCCGACTGTAATTCGTCTTTGGCGGTGGGAGCAGCGCACCATGGGGTCGGACGAGCATGACTCGTCATTGGCGATTCTGGCACAATCTCCCATGACGAGTACAGCTCAAGGTTGGTGGTAAAATAGTTAAAGCTCCTGTAGCTACACTCCCAAAGACAGCTGGAGAGATGATTGAGAAGTTTGCATGGATAGGAAGGCCATAGCTTATGTGGAACAAGGATAACTGGAGAGCATCATGAGAGGCACCTGCAGTTGATGTAATGTGCCCCAAAATGTCAGTGATAACACCTAGTCGCCTCCTTGGCCCAACCATCTAATGCATGTATTTCGATGTACTCGCTTAGGCAGCCAGTTTAAAACTTCCACTTTCAACCACTTAGTAAGGCTTTGATGGGCGATGCAAAAAAACAGATTTCTGCGGCAAAGTTTACTTCAGTTTAATACGTTTTCCCTCCGAAACCTGTGGGCACTCCAAAAAAGTAGCATAGCACACAGCTAGTGCATTTACCTCCTCTGCTCCAACAATGGCAATGGTAGGCAGCAGCCGGTTCGAGTCATCACTGCCACCGGAAGAGTGTCGCGAGCGGCCTCTCAGGCGACCCCGCGGGGAAGACCGATGCGATCCACTGCTGTCGTCAGCTGCACTCGCACAATAAATGGCACAGTCACTCATGCGTGCAGCAAAGACATCCAAGAGGGTCATCACTGCATGCTACACTGCATCCCACTGTCTACTCCCACTGATGTGCAAGTACCATAATAACGAGAAGCCAACAAGCACTACGGGTGCCACTGACATGCATGCCCTTGCATGCAGGACACCAGAAACACTGTAAGTAAAAACTGCTCATTGGTACGTCTAAATGGAGCCCCATTGCAACAATAACAATCTCTCTGAAATCTCATACAGGTCCTTTCAATTTATCACAAAGAAGGTGAGCTGTACAGGCTCTCACAGCAAAGCACAAGTGACCACAAATTATTTTGGAGCACAGAGGCTCTGACAAAACGTTGTTAGTTAAGTGTGCACTGCTAGGTGCAATGAGTTCGGTGCACCTCTCAATTCCAATCGGCACGTACAGCTGTGGAGAAAAAGTTTTTTTTCACAGCCCCTGTGTTCCAAAAGCTTGAGCAGTCAAATGTACACAAATCGCAGGTGTTCTGTAGCAGTTCTGTGTTACAATTTGCTATAGGCCCACACAGAATCACACTCATTCAAACTAGGAAGCAGAAAATTAAACGTTGCATTTTAAGTGCACATGTCCTTCATTTTACTCGTAGTCTACTGCTGCCATGCTGTTGTACCTGCTTGTAGAAATAAGGCCAGAAAACCAATGTTATGCGATTAGTAGCTCTTTGCCATGCAAGTTGTTACACATCACTTGTACAGAGATCCTTGACAAGAAACAGACACTAAGGAACCACCAAGAGACAAGTTGGTCAGCCTTTTTGCAATAGCAATCACACCACCGAAGCAGTCAGATAACAAAGCAAGTAAGATTTATTTTGGTGTGACAATGAAAAAAAATAAGTTGTGGTACAATTAGTAAGCTTTATGTAATTGTTACTCCCAACAACCAAATATGGCCTCTATCCAAGCCCAGCTACAGTTTCTGCTAGAGGACTAACAAAGAATTCATGCATGAAGCTGAAGCTGAGAACGATTTTTATTTTCAGCACAATGTAGCCAAGACTTGCACAAACCAAGCAGTACTATTAAACTGGCTTGCAAGTCTGAAGAGAGATAAAAGGAAGAAAATGCGGACTTACACCTTGCTAAGCTCACAGACAAGGCAACAAGAAATTATCAAGCATAAACAAAACGATGGTCTGTCACACAATGACAAGCACAGCGCACAGGCATGCTAGGTTAGGCTAGAAAATGGTGCAAATGGGCATGCAAATAACAGGCACGGGAGGCAGCACACAAGACAGCAGGACAACAGGCCGTCGGCTCACAGTGATGGAGCTAGTATGCTTGTTGCTGCAACATTCAAGCTTCGCACTGCACTGAAGAGAGTACCAAGTTTTGCCATCAGTCCCAGTACTCGCTATAAACTGAATGCTTACACTTGTGCAATAAGACAGGCAATAATAGCAGCATAGATATGTATAAAAAGGTTCCGTCTAACCAGGCTATTACCCACAACATAGGGCACAAGCTAAATGGCCACGAAATATAATTAAGGCAACCTCAAGCCCATGAATAAAAAGATGGCTAGTAACAACATTTACTGTCCCGCCTATAACTTAAGGTGTTAAAAGCAGAGCATTCGATGACCCAATGCCAGTTTTTACCTTTCAAGGCTGTCAGCTTGCGCAGGACACCCGAGGTAGAGAAAAATGTGGACGAAAAATGGCGCTGGCGCAGAACCATGGATGAAGAGTGTGGACTGGGCCGGTTCACCTTGGTGCGAAGACTAGACGGAAGCGTGCTGGACTTGCAGTCACTGCTGCTGTTTGCGACAAACACAGAGTCAGGAATGCTGCCAGAACTGAGTGAGTTTGAATTTCCTTTGGTCGGAGACCCAGGTGACGATCGCACAGGGCGCACAGGCTCTTCCTCCACTTCCGGTATCGTCTCGGACGACTGCACTGATTTCTGCTTCGTCAAACATCCTGACGGTGGCCTACTTCCCTGCTCATCTAGGCTTAGGACACTTTCTTCGGACGATTTGAAGGAGTAGTAACCAGTGTCACGAAATGTCTTGCCTGGGTTGCCCTCGAGATCTGCAATATTCCCCACGGATTTAGTGCCCAGAAATTTAGATGTGCTTCGCTCACTGTCACTGAAGGTAGCGAGTGAAAGGTTGTTTTCACTGCACGACTTCTCCTTGCCACTTATCCTCTTGCTAAGACCATCTGCGCCTTGGTTTGCCTCTGAGGGTTCGTCTTTGTCCTCGATGGCAGCCGTGTCTAGAATTGAGTGTTCAGACTTTGAAGCCCCCTTGGAATGGAAAAGCTGAAGGGATACACTTCCTGCCTTCTTGTAAGGTGCTAGACTGTCACTGCTTCTTGTAATGACCAATTTTCGTGTACCTAGGCCCCTTCGAGCCTTGATGTACAGAGATGATTCTGAGCGTGATTTGTCAGCAGATGTCTCAGTAGGAGAAACACTAGGTTCTGGCGACATACTGGCCGTTTTGGGACACACCTCAAGTACTGTCTCAACACTGCCACAGAAGTCGATGTCAGAGCCAGTGGTGAGTGTTGATGAACTGTCACACTTGGCAGCAGTACCACTGGCTATGCTATACATTCCGGGTAGCTCCAGTTTCTCTTCTACAGTGACAGCACTCAATTTTGGAAGAACACAACTGGGTTCTAAGAATTCTAACTTTGACTGTGCTTCCTTTGTAGAAATAAGGGGAACCTCCTGGCCAGACTGTAGCCGAAGAACAGGCACCTTGAAAGGAGGCAGAATGAAGTGGTCTGACGGTTCTTCACCATCACAACATGACAGTCTCGAGAGAGATATGTTGTCTGCTAGTGTTGCCCCAGATGACTCCAGCAGGTTGTAAAGCTCATCCATCTCATTAGACATCTCAGACTCCGTGGCAGTGTGATCTGAGTCATAGCTTGGAATGCTGATGCTTGTTGAAATGGTTTCTGATCCAGACTCTGATGGTGTTTTGTTCTTTCCCATCTTCTTTTTTTCAGAGAGGTTTGGAGAGTCTACATCAGAGCACTCACTCGAGCCCCCAGTCAACCCCAAAGGCTTACACCTCCTCTCACGCAGTGGAGAGGCATTGCGACTGGCACTGACAGTATGCATGAGGGCAACAATTTGGTCCTGAATGTACTCCTGAGCCTTCATATAATCGTTATGGTTGTGATCTGAAATTATGGGATAGGCATTTTTCTCATCCTTGTTGGACTGTTCATCTGATAGCATTTTGAGAGACTGCATGAGCTGCCTACATATGAACATGGTCTCTTCAGAGATGGTCGAGTCGTTGCTGTGACCACTGAGGTTATCAGGTGCGAGTTTGTCATTCTCAATTGCAGTGGAAAGCTGTTTACTAGGTGAACGCCGCCCAGGCTTCTTGTGGTGACGAGGCTTGGGGGACCCTTCTTCGTCAGTGGAAGAATATGACCCAGACTCCAAGGTGTCACTACCATAGTCACTGTTGTTGCTACCAATGGTGCTGCTGCAACTGCTCTCCCCAGAGAGAGCGGCAGGAGAAACCGTCTGCATCAAACGTGTGATCTGCGACTCCAAGAGAGCCTTCCAAGGTGTGATGTTCTCATCGACCTTCTCAGTCTCGTCACTTGTGCCAGAGATGTGGGCAATTACTCTGTTGACAATATAAGCAGCTTCTTCATCTGAGTAGCAATCAGCCGATGAAGCTCGACTATGGATGCTTGCAGTGTCTTCTTCTATGGCAGGTTTCTTTGAATCCTTCACGTCATCAGTTTGTGTTGCTTCACTACTAGAGCTCGTGCACATGCTCTCAATGCCTGATGTTAGCTCATTAACAGAGTCTGACAACGACTGGTGCATGTCATTGTTAGGTTCCAAAACAGGGGTGACAGCCATCTCACTGTTCTCACTCTCTAAGTGAGCTACATCTTTGGTAGTGGAGTCATGCAGATCCTCTGCAGCAATACGGTCTATAATAGTAATAGTACTGTCATCGGCAGTTAGTGTGGCATCAAGCTGCTCAAATGAAGCATCTTCGGAGCATTTATCTTCCTGAATAAGTGCAGGGTGTTCAATAATGTCACCTGCTGTCTGACCTGTATGTGCCTCAAGTGTCAGATCATCCCTCTTTCTTTTAATTGTGGTGAAACCTTCATCTTCGAGAACAACTTTGACATCTGCTACTTCTTCACCATCCTCTTTCTTTTTCCTTTTAATCGTGTCGCATGCATCCTCAACTTCAAAAACCGTGCTGTTGAGTGTAGTGTCAGCACTGCTTGGCTCAGAACCTGCCTTTTTGCCCTCATCGTCACTGCTAATACCTCCGCTTTCGTCAGTAAATTCTGCATCATCAGGATAATGGAAGGTGCCTGTGCCCAACAATCCCGAGGTAAAGTACTTCTCTAACCTTGAAGATGCCAGAACCTCAGGGTCTTCCTCGAGCACTTCAACATCATCAACACCCGATGTTTCAGACACTGAATCACTGAAGTCTTCGCTGGTGGCAATGGACCACCTCTTGTGTATTTCTTCAAGAGATGCATTTCCAATGGCGAAGCTGAAGTATTTTTCCAGTTCGGATGATGGATTCTTTGTGACAGGTGTCGTTGCTCTCGAGCTCTTCTCGCTTTCCTCGCAGCTCTCCTCCAGAATGGTGTGCAGAGAGTATGACAGGGGATTGCCGTATTGCATGGCGTTGAAACGCGGCATGGGTGCAATGTACATAGCGTCGTCCGACGAAGTCGACGCGTCGCTGAACATGTTTTCGTCCTCTTCCTCGTCACACGACGCATCGCTGGTGTCGCACGACCTGGACCCCGTACCTGCCGCCGTCGGCGACTGGCCGCTCCGCGAAGACTCTCCGACTTCGCGCTGTTGTTTCGGAGACCCAGCCGCAATTTCTCCGGCCGCGGCTGGGTGCACTTCGTGACATTCAAACGATTCGGTGAAGTATTTTTCCAGTGTGGACACCACCAAACCTTCGAGATCAATATCCTTTTGACGTTGCTCGAGCGCGGGAGCCGCCGTAAGCTCCACTTTCGCGTTGTCGTTGGCTAGAACAGCACTGTCGATTGTATCGCGGTCGCTCGTTTTCTGTTCCGCTTCGTCGATTGCAGCAGCAGCAACACACACACTGGCCGCCGCAGCGGCGGTATCCTTCTCAGAGCAATCCGCGTCGAGTTGTTCGCGAACCGAAACACACGCGGGCACCACCTGTTGCTGCACAACACACACGGAGTCAGCGCTGCTTGCCGCGGCCTCGGCGTCGCCCGCGTCGCACGGAGGCGGGCCGCAGGCGTCAGCGACCGCGCTCATCGGCGGAGTCCTGGCGGGGGCGCCGTTCTCCTCGGGCTGTCCCACTTCCCCGAGCACACCTTGGCCGCCGCCGCCGCCGGTGTTCTCCGAGTCGGCCATGTTGGCACGGGCCGCCGACACTGGTGCATTGTCCGCGACGCTGTCCGCGCGTTCGGTTCGAGTGCCGTCATCCCCAGCTGGGACGTCCCGTTCGGGCCCGAGCGCCTCCGGGGCGCTCAAATCGACGCGGCCCTCCATGATCGCATCGTCCCGTGCGAGCGAGTCTCTCCGCAGCCACCGCCGCGGTCCCGCGATGGCGCCGTCGTCAGAGCTGCTGCCCTCTCCCACTTCCGGCGCTGAGTCAACGACAGGTGGAGCAGCGGCCGGCAGGACTTCTTGGCCCGGTTCTCCTACGCCGGCCGCATCGCGCACCGCAGCGGCGGCGAGCAGATTAGCGTCGTCCTCGTCATTACGATTGTCCGGCCCGGCGAGAATAGCAACGGCTGCTGCTGCTGCCGCTTCTCCCTGCGCCGCCAAACTGGTTCCTTCGCGGCCGTCGTCGTCGCCGGCAGCCGACCGTTTGCCGCGTCGTCGTCCCATCGGGCCGGCGGCGCTGCTTTCGCCTTCCTCGCTTCTCGCCTCCTCGGGCGACCTTTGGCCGGGGTCGACCACCTGCGGCCCCGCGACGCCCAGCTCCTCTTCGGGTGCCTCCGGGCTGCCGTCCGCCTCTTCGCCGTCGGAGCAGGCGAACTCCCAGTCGGAACAGTCCTCCACGTACACGGCACCCTCGGGCCCCACGGCCAGCCGCGAGCGCAGCAGCAGCCAGAGGCGCGACGCCACCTCCACCTCGGAGTCGTCCTCGGACTCGGACGAACTGATGAACACCAGCTTGTAGTCGTCGGGGGAGCGCTCGCGCAGCTTCACCTCGCAGTCGGACGGGTAGTCGTCCAGCGGCCACAGCCGGCTGTCGTAGCTGTTCTGGCTGGCGGGACGCGAGGGCCACTGGTCCGACGCCGCCGACGACGACGAAGGCGCCGTCGCCGACTCGCAGCCCTTGAGCAGGTCGCGGATCCGCAGCGATCGCCTCCGCAGCTGGTCCAGGCGCCGGGAGAGCGGAGAGCAGGGCGGGCTCGGCGGCGCGTTAGTGGAAAAGGAAAGGGCATCGCCTAGCGTGGGATTAGTAGTAGCGGTTGCGTTGCTAGCCGCGGTGGTCGCCAAATTGGCTCCGCAGCTCGGTTCGCACAGGAGATAGTCGTCAAAGAAAAGCGGGGGTGGGAGGATCGGGAACTGGGGGCATTCGTTAGCGGGCAGGGCGTTATTAGCACAAGAGTGGTCGCCGCCGCCGCCTCCACAACCACTGCAGTCGGCGGTGTCGTCATCTGCCGGAGGAGACAGTCGTGACAGGGGCACACATCAGCGATTCAGAGCTGCCTTCTCTAATGAACGCACTCCCGATAGGCATAAGAAATCACTCTTTCGAAAACAAAGCTCAAAGACGACACCAGGTTGGAAACGAAAACAAGAAAAACCTCCAGATAATTGTTCGCCGTCCATGTCACAATATAACAAGTTAAAATCTGTCACCCCGAAGTAACAGCGGGTCGGCGCAGCATTTTTTTTTCGCGATAAAGAAGCAACACAAGCACACAGAGATGTCAACGCGACGTTCATACCCGTGGCTCCGCTGAAGGGTGTAAAACGCTGCTTTTCTCTGAGGTGTGAATTGAACGCAAACACCCGTTAGAGAGAGTCAAAGTATTCCCCTTTTAGAGGTGCACAAACGTGGCATCGTACCGTACTGCTGTTTCGGCTGTGCGTCGCAAAGCACTCATTAAAGAAGCAAGACAAAAAAAAAATCACGCTCATCTGCTACACTCCGCAGACGCTCCACTTACGAGAGAAGCAGGAACCCAGTTTTAAGCCGCGAGCCGCTACTCATATCCGGCCCTGAGCGCACCGGGCCGCTTGCAACAGCGTCGCTCGAAGCACTTGACCTCCCCACTGGAGGCGCAGGAACCTAATATAGCGCCATACAACTGCCCGTCGTAAAAGTTTTATCGGCAGAGCGCACTCCGTCACAAAGATCAAACACGCGACGCCGCCGACTGTAATGACACTAGGCTTAGCAAACAAGGCGACGTAACAACGCAGACGGCTTGGCGGCCCCCATACGCGTCGCGCGAGCTCCGGTGTCGCAGGCTGCGCAATATATTGTTATATACCATGCTCCACGGCTCCGTTGCATGGCTCCTATTTCGCCCACAAAAGGTCACCTGCATTACCAACACAAGAGCTATATTGCGCTTCGCCGAAAAGTGTTGAGCTCGCCGAATCGACCGACGTTCATCGCTTCCGCAGTACGACTGCCTTCAGGAATGTCCAAACACTGCATCGACGGCGTCAGCGAAAACAACTCCAGCGGCGTCGCAGTACAGAACAGCCCAAGGGCCGGTGAACTACGTGAGGTTCATCGGCCTCATGCACTTCGCTGAGCGGTAGCAGTGCTATTGTGTACTTGATCTGCTGCTTGCTGCTTCACCCGTTCGCTCTTCAAAACAAAGATGCCGCGACGGTCTAAACACCTGGCGTTGGACGCCCCAGCGTGAAAAAAAAAACAACAACAAAGACGCAATCCAAAAAAAAATAAAAAGAATGAGCTCATCGAAAGAGGAAGAACCAGACTCTCCAAGCCGGATCGAACAAGACGTTGTTCCAGTTTCTTTCTTGTATTCTTACTTTTTCCTTCCCGCGCGGACAAAAGAAGTCTGTCGATACGTTCCGATTTCCAAAAACAGACGTCATTAGGCGGGATTTAAAAACAAAAGCGGCGTCCAGAAAAGAAAAGCCCGATAGACAAAAGAAACGGCTACAGCACCTCTATATATACAGGTGGCCCATTTTAGCCGTCGCTCCGCGCCTTGCGCAACCAGCAGGGGTTGGCCGCGACGGGCTCCCACGGGGGGGCTCGGCGGTGTATGATGGCGCGCGTATAGTATATCTATGTAAACGACGCACCCCCACGACGAGAGGATGGAAATGACCGCGTAACACACATTGCACACATCAGCCGAAGGTAGTATAGCTGCATGCGGCGGGCGCCGCGCGTCCTGAATCTGCGGTGAACGGGAGCTTGCGTGGAATCCGCACAACAAACACGAGCACAAGTCTGCCACGACGTCAGAACCGGGCGGGGCCTTACGCACGTTTGACCGTTCTCCCGTGCTGATTAAAGAAACACCGATCCATTCAGTGGGATCCGGTTCCTTTTTAAGGCGAAAGCCTTTAATGGCTCATACTGTCGTCCGAGAGGTTGTCACACCTTTGGCAGCGTTTAACTCGTGTTAACTCGGGAACTAAAAAAGACAGAAAACGAATGGTTGCTTCAGATAGAGGAGGAAAAAATGAACCTTGAAGCCACGTTTGATGACAGCAGAGTAATTAATTCAAAATTGCGCCGAAATAACACAAACGTCGATATAGCCACGGGAATGGTGTGACGTCACATCCACTGGAAGTCGTTGCGTCATAGTGTCTTCGGCTTCCGCCTCTCAACACTTCAGTTGCCAAAGTGTCCTTGCAATTTTTATTTGTCGTAACGGACCATCCATCCGATAATTGCAGACGCATTGGGTGCCAGACGATGAGCAACGTTCGCGCACCCGAATGTTTGGTCGGTTCACGCTTGGGTGCGCACGGTTTCCGAGCACGCTTACGAGCACGATTCGAGTACTGGGTCTGTTCATTCAAAATAATCGTAAGAGCAACATTACAATCAGCTGTCTGGAAACAATGGTCAACCAGATAGTCAGGCTCATTCGAAGAATCACTGCTAAAAAGAGAGGTATGAAGGAGGCCGACATCTGTCGCCTTATACATGCATTCGTCATTAGCAGATTCACGTATACTCTCTACAGTACCTCAAACCATTTAAGGTGGACATCGACAGATTAAACAGGTTACTCAGACAAACCTATAATGCTGGTATAAGGTTTCCTAGAAACACACCCACGAACAGACTTTTATCCTTGGGTATACACAACACTGTAGAAGAACTCATCACTGCACACAAAGCGATGCACATCGAAAGACTGGCCAACACTACAGCGGGAAGAGAGATTCCAGATCGAATAGGCGTAAACGCTGAACCCATGTTTAACCGACCGGGCCCTCTACTACGAGGAGTGCGCGACAAACTAGTCATCAAACCGCTCCCCAAAAATATGCTACCGGGCTTCCACGATGGCAGAAGACGAGCCAGAGCGCGGACTCTGCATAGAAAGTACCTCAGTCATCCTGGAGCAGTATACACCGATGCAGCCGATTATAATTTCAGCCAAGGGGCCTTCGATATCTGCGCATCCAAATTCATAGCAGGAAGAAGCGAGCGCATCTCTGCGGCCTCGGTCGTGGTCAAGTACGCGGATCAAGCAGAAGAAGCGGCCATACCCTTGGCCATAGCAAATACTGACGCTGGCATCATTGTCAGTGATTCAAAGACTGCCGTACGCAACTTCTCGCGCAGGTAGAATATCTCTAACTCCTAGAAGCATTCTCAAAATATTACACCAGAACGAGAGATAGAACTGGTGTGGACTCCTGCCCATTCAGGGAACCCAGGGAACGAAGCAGCCCACCAACACGCTCGAGTTTTTATCGGCCGAGACGTGGGCTCTCGTCCAGGGGGAGCCGAGATGGAGGCAGTAATTTCGTACCACGACATTACCCAATTCTACAAACTCTCGAGATGAATCTATCCTCCCCCGCACAAGTCACTCTACAGACACCAACTTGGAGAAGACTTCAAACCCATTCTTACCCGGACCCGTACATTTACGCCCACATCTACCCCGGCCTCATAGACCCCACCTGGAAACACTGCGGTAGCACTGCCACCCTCGATCATATGCTATGGGACTGCCCGGAGGATCCTCCTCCGGAAGCTCTTATAGAAGCTCCCTCACCACACGCCTGGGAAGAAGTGCTGCGCAGCTCGGACCCCGCCGTCGAGCGCGCCGAAGAGGTCGCCGCCAGCTATCAGCTAACGGCCACCTGGCCCTTCTACTAAGAATCCAGGAACCCTTCTTATCCGGCAATAAAGTTCTTTCTCTCGCTCTCTCTCTGGACTGAGTTATGCTAAGATTGACCTTTGTTTTTTTCTTCAGCGAAAATGCCTGCCGTGCCTGAATATACTTCCGTATGCGCGTGGAACGACTATGACACTCACTGAACAATATAAAAAAAGGAGGAAAAGAAAAAAAAACTTACTACAGTGACTAGTTCAGCATTGGCTCAATTTTACCGAACGGTATACCCGGCTGCAAAATGAAAGATGCATCGACCTGCGGAAACTCTTAGTTTTTCACCATACTTTTCCGGACACCTCCGTGGTGTCATAGAGGGCGGATGAAGAGACTTGTTTATCTTAATGCAGCGAGTACGTGCTTGTGCGCGTCGGCGAAAAAACGAGCACAGCGAAGCGTCGCCGCCATACATTTTCTATTTAATTTCCCAGGCGAAAGAAAAAAAAAAGAATATACGACGAAAAACAAAAATTAAATGACGCGCAATTACAACCAGTCATTACAGCTTTATTACGACTCTGAAGCTCACACGCGGCCGGCGCGATTTTCCCCGTGACAAGGGCAGAGGGTGGGTGTGGGTGTCAGCCGCCGGCTAAAAAAACATGACGGAAGTCGCGTTGTTTCGGCCGTCTACCTTGACAGGAGTGGGAAGCTGGCCTATAGCTCTCGGCGTATAACACGCACTCTTTTCACTCTGCACATGTTGTGCGGCTTCCCCGTTCAGCTTCCCCGTTGCAATCATAACGCGACAGCCATTGAAAGGCGAGGTGTGTAGTCGCATATACCACAAAGCGGCAGAGATTACAAGTGGCTACCCTACTTTCTGCAAAGCTCCTAAACATCGCGAAGAATCCGTATGCCTACTTTGGTTTCGCAGGCAACATTGAGTTCGGAACCAGGTTTAGCACAGAGAAGGATTTTCGTACTGTGTTTTCTGCGAAGACGGTGCGCAATGCCTCTGGGATGATGAGAAGGGGCAGATATGGTACAGCGTGCTTTAAATAACTTATTACAGCCCGGCTTTTCGTAAAAAGTTCGCGGTTCCGTCGGCTGTGATGTCAGAAGAAAGCACCCAAAAAAAGCATACGTTCTCACGGCAGTGACGTAATCGCTTCTCCGTCGTCTGCTGACGAAGGGCGCGGGAATTAATCGGAGCCCGCAGCCAAATAACACGCCCAAGAGGAATTCGCCATGAACGGGACTGCGATTAAGCGAGACAGCATTCCGCATATAGTCTTAATTTCTTGCCGGAACACTGTATTTATTCTATTTTTGACCTCCAGCCACAGGCTCAAGTTTAAAATGTCATTTACAAATTACAGTAAAGGGGATCCGGTACCGCAAACAGCCCCCTCCGTAGAGATTTTCAGTCGTACCCAACGCAGACGAACACAGGGCGAGCAGTGTGCCTACTGCGCGTGCGTAGTAGCCAGATGGAGAGGTGCACCGGCTACTGCGCATGCGCGACAGGCACTCGGCCAATCTTATGCTACTGAGCATGGGAGCAACGGGCCTTCTCGCCCGCGATAAACTCAGTATACATAAAAATCAAACACGAAGAGTGATTATAAGCCTAATTTAGTGTGCCACTATGGTGAGCTTTTTCGGGAGCAGACGAATATCCGTACCGAGCAGGAAAGAGTAGTAGAAGGAGGCTGGTATAGGGGAAGAGGCTGCAACGACTACAGAGGAGACGGCGCGATCCTCGCCCCGCTTCGGCACGTGCTTCTCGCTTTTCAAAAGCACGGGCCCCGATTCTTACAGTAGAACAGAAGCGATAGAAAGAGAGAGAGAGAAAAAGCCGATAGGGAGGAGCTGAGCGTCATCGGAAACGCAATGAACCAGCCCGGCGGGAATAGCCCGGATCACGAGACGCGACGTGGGAGCCGGCCTCCGAGACCCGCTCCCGGCGGGCACGTTCTCAGGGCTGCAACAGAGGCAGCCGCCGCTGGAACGGCGCGTGGAAAAGACTCGGCGGTTGCGGCAGAGGAGGAATGTTAGCAAACGGTCGCCGCGCCGTTCCAGCGAAGAGCCGTTTTGTTTTCGTGTGGACATTTCGGCACGAACTACGCTGCCGCGCGGCCTCTCCCCTTGAGCAAAAAGCAGCGACAACGATGGCCTGGCAAGCGAAGCCGATAGGAAGCAGAGAGAGAGGAAATCGAAGAACGACGACACAGTGGGACGGAAATAAAGAGCGGCAGGAAGGAAGTGCGGAAAGGAAGGAGGCAAATCACGCAACGGGATCAAAGGAACGGGAGGAAGAGAGGAAGAAAACGAGCACGAAGAGTCTCTCTCTCCCTCTCTCGACGGTGTTTGCTTGAGGAGCGAGCAGAGCTTGCGTGGGAACAAAACGGCGATACGAAAAAAGCGCGTAAGCGGGCCGAGAAAGAAAACAGTTGATGTGGGTTAGTGCGTGCGTTACTTATGTACTGCGTTACGTCATGCGCTCTGCTATTTATACGATATTACTCGAAGAACGGTCGTACTGCCCGTGCCTAATTCGCGAACTCCACTCGGTCGCGGCGATGGGGTAAGGAGGTCTCACGTAACCAGTGTACGACTTTCCCCTTGAAAGAAAAAATAACTGTCAAAACAAAGAAGCAGTTGACAGTTTCAAAGTAAGGAACAGCTAACATTAGCATCCACTTAAGCGCTCCCATGAAGTATCCAATTCCGGTCGCGGTTGCCGCGTTTCGACGGAGGCGAACTGCAAGAAAGACGCCCGTGTGTTGCGCGATGTCAGTGCACGTTCAAAGAATCCCACATGGTCGAAACTAATCCGAAGACCTGCAGTATGGCGCCTCTTTCTCTCTGCCTCCTTTCACTCCCTCCTCGCCATCAAACGCGGCTCAGGTATGAAACTGCTTTTTTTTTTTTATATGCGGCTATGGCACAGCTGTAGCCTTCACGAATTATTGTACTCAAAAATTAGCCAAGGTCCAGGATTCGAACGCCGGACCAGAAAATTTCTTGCTTAACCGAGACAGGCACAATAAAGGGTGCACAGCGCGGAGCAAGAACTAGCCCAAGCAGCTACCGTAGCGAGGCACGCGTCTGCTGGGCTATCCAGAATGGCGAGCATATTGCGTGGCGATAACCTTGGGTCCTCTGAAGGAATCCCACGAGGCACTGAAGTCGCTGCAGTTTTCGAGCGTTTTGTCAACTGTTTTCCGTTTATGTGCCCTTTATGTCCGTTTGGCAACTTCCTTGTGTGTAGCGACCTTCACGAAGCCTCTAAGCTATAGCGAAGTGGAATTAAACAAGCGCGCGTCGCAGAACTTTGCCAAAAAGCAGCGATTAGTCCACGCCGGAAGGTGTTTAAGCGCCACAAAATGAGTTCTCCTGCAACGCGAAAAAACCACAGCGTTCAGACACCAACACGGAACGCGACGCAGGTGGTGGGGAAAATGACCTCTGAAGTAGAGGTTTCAAGTTCGGGCACATCACGTGACAGCCACGGTCTGCGGCCCCACCCGGCATGTTTACCGGCATGTTTAGCATACTTCCTCGTTCACTTTGGTACAAACCACACGTTTCTGCGGGGAAAAAAAAAAAAAAGAAATAAGGGGAAAGCAAGCACCGTGTGAAGAAGGAAAGTTGTAACTATCACGCAGAAGGGGTTGATATGTGGGCCAGGAGGAGAAAAAATAGGACAAACAAACAGCAATGTCAGTATATTGCCTGCAACTGAACCTCGTGCACTTTGAAACGGTTTGGTGACGCCCATAACGTATGCCTGCAGGTGCACTTAGGTCGGAGCACTTCCACTAAGTATAGCAACAAGAAAACATGCCCTGCAGAAAAGCAGAACTGTGGACCTTCAGCACTGCACTCAAGAAACACTCGATCCTCAGACGCTCTTCGCTGCAGTTGACTCTACCGCGAAGCCGAACTCAACTGATAAGATGTCTGCCTAAAGGAGTTGATACCGGCAGAGTACCTACAACGACCTTCGCAATTTTTATCTTGAGTGTTCCGCGCTGCATGCTGAGATCCTTAGGCGAATTAGGAGCATCTTTCTGTTGAGCCTTGCATAAACCTTGTCTCGAGCGAAACAACAGCCTAATTTATATCACGGCCTTTACAACGACAGCTATAGGAGACCTTACTACATGCACCCTACACTGATGTAGTTAAATAAGGTCGAATAAACAACTCTGTGCAAAAGCTATCATGGGAAGTAGCGGGGCCAGTTGGTTCATTTTTCTACTTAAAACAGTGCGCAGGGACAGGACACAGTCGAGAAACAGTGCTGTGTCTGTGTGTTTCTCGACTGTGTCCTGTCCCTGCGCACTGTTTTAAGTACAAAAGCTATCGTATACTGAACATCTACGCCAAAGCGATGTCTTTTCTACAAAGCGGTTTACGGAGCGAACTACATGATGTTTGTTTATTAAATAAACCACCGACATTGCTAGTCGGCGTAAATGTTAAGTGGAGATTTGCGAGAACATACAGGGGAAAAAAAAACGCAAAATAAAAAAAAAAAACAGCCGAAAGGCTGCCACTTGAAAAAGCATACGCAAAAACAAAAAACAGACGCAGCGAGCGCAAGCACGCAAAAATGGCAAAGATCGCTCGACAAACGCAGACAGCAATGCAATCGCGGGCGCCACGGAAACGTCAGTCGTCAAGAGCTTCGACCACTTCACTGATATTCACCGGCCGGCGCACTACAAGTAACGAAAAAAAAAAGAAAGAAAGGAAGATAGAGCAAAGGGCGAGGAAGAACCGAGTCTCCGGGCTCGCGAAGCACATGCCGGCCGCAGAGTTCGCGAGCGACTCGTCGTCCTGCTCAAACAATGCGAGCGAATCAAAGCCCGCGGCAGTAACGAAGAGCAAGCGAGCAGGTCCGCCGAAATGATCGCCACCTGCCAGCGAGAGAAAAAGATCGATTGAGCTTTGTTCGCGAGCGAGCACATAACACCGTCCTCAGGACACAGAGAGAGAGAGAGAGAGAGAGAGATGGAAACAAAGAAGAGCAAAGAAGGAATGTAATACAGAAAAGAAATTAAGGCATGAAAGGCAGGAAAAAAAGGCGAGCAGGCACGAAAGACGAGAAGCGCAAAACAGAAAGAGGCGAGAAAGAAGAAGCCCTCTCCCACTTTCCCTAGCGCACCGTGAGCCGCCCCCCCCCCCCCCTCTCTCCTCGAAAGGCGAAACGTGACCTCACATTTCCAGCGGGGGCGCGTTCCGACTGCGCGCGCGCGTGCCATGCACGCCGGAGGATGCTCTGCGCGCATTTCGAGAAAGAGCGAGAGAAGGCAGCAGAGGAACAAGTAGAAATCACGAATGAAAGAAAGTAATAAAATGCAAAAGCTCAAGACACAAACAGAGAGAGGGAGAGAGGAAAGTAAGAAATACACACAATAAAAAAAAACGCGCCTGAAGCAATCAAAAGCAACGAGAAAGAATTACGGCCAAGACTGCACAAAAGGGTATAGATATATCAGTTTTATTAAATACACAAGGGAATGAAGCTAGAAGGGAACTGAGAGAGAGAGAGAGAGAGAGAGAAATGGACGGAAAGGCAGAGAGAATGGAACTGAAAAAGCTCAAAAAGATGTAACCTCGCACCGAACCGAGTAGCTAGCAGCTTAGCCTAAGAGCTAAATCCATACGCTAGCTGGTAGACAAGTACGCGTGCCACAATGGACAATGTGCCGGCTTCGGTTCTTTACGAACCAGAACCGAGCACCTTCCTTCCACTCAGCAATCGCGAGCTACCTACCCGCAGTTACCGAGAGGCAGCGCGAGAGCCGACCGAGCACAACAGAGAGGTGTTGATGAGAGGCTAGTATCTTATCAGAGCGCGCGCGCTCTACATTTAACAAAACTAGAAAGAACGCAAGAGGCCGACAGTTCGAGTGGTATCTCTCCCGAGGATCGCTGTCCGAGCCCAAAGGCGGCCCTTCGCAGCGGGAGTGGTGTTCCTATCAGCGAGCGGGGTGCCGGGCGCCGAAAGAAGATTGGGTCATCACACGGGGCAGTTTGTTTCGCGGCGGGAGGCCCATTGTTTGGCGGGAGATAAGGCAGCGGGGTCCACAAGGGGCGCGCGCATACAGGAACAGGCTGCCGCGCATCGTCAGAAGCGGCGCGGAGGAAAAGATAGCGAGGCGATAAGAGGGGGACCCACATTCGGCATGTGCGTCTGTGTGTTGAGCCTGCAGCTGCGGGCGCAGGTAGACTACGGGTGCAGCGGAGTGGACAGATGGAGAGTGCTGCTGGGCGTTCTCACGCAGCGAAGCGAGCGAGCGCTACAGTTCGAAAAATCATTTCAGTGCTTCACTAAGTGGCGGTGAAACACGTGCAACCTTGTAACTGACTGTCTCTGTCGTACAGATTCACATGTAGTGAGAACACGTCATTAGTATTCCAGCACCGGTCACAGCTCACGTTTAACTCGAAGTCCTTATAATAAACGCTAACGCATCTCCAATCAAGAACTTTAATTTGAAACCCAACGTTCCGGAGCCGCCTCGGCTCCTTAGGCTCCGAAACGTTGGGTTTCAAATTGAAGTTTTTGGTTGGAGATGTGTTAGAGTTTATTATAGCCTTCAAACCCAATCAGAGAGGCAAATCTGCCAAAAGGTTTAGTTTTCGACGAAGTCGTGAGCGCTAAACCTTTCCGCAATAGATTTTAGTCCGAAACGTTTTATCGATCACTCCTTTCACAACAAAATAAGCCTCTAGATCATATTGGTTCGAGCACTAACTGCGTGTTCCCTGTAAATGTAGGCCATATTGCAAACATGGCCGTCGAGCCAATACACCGCCGGCCGATCGCGCAGGGGGTATTATATAAAATCAAATCAAGCTTTCATTTTGTCTCTGATGGAGTCTCACAGTCATATGAACGCAGTATACTGCCTATACAGAACAACTTCATTTTGCCCACAGCGCCCCCTTAAGTAATGTCTCATTATTGCAGCTTTAGATACGACTGCGCATGTAGCAGACTAAAAAATGCCCGTAAGATGCAGTGGCTAAATCGTATCTTCGTTAGCTTGTGAGCGTACCTTTTATCAGGCTGCTCGGGAGCAGGAAGTCGACTGCCTTTTGCACTAATAACCTTTTGCGCAAAGCCTATCCCTCCAATTATTGTTCTCAGTAAAACTTTATTAGCTGGCTCTCTGGCTGACGTTTTTCCGGAAGCAATAGACGCATGTGTCGATGAGAAAATGGGATTTAAAAATCTTCTCGCCAGTCAATTGAAACTTGTGACGTCCTTACCGAAAGGGACGGGTTGCCACTGTTTTGAAGTGATTGGCGATGAAACACCTGTATTTCGTTTATTGGTGTTTTCTAGCTTATAAAAACGAAGTTTTCGATAAGAATGGCCTAAGCTTTGTGATGCGAACGCGGTACCCTATCGACACAGGACAACTTCATTTGTGGTCTATGTCACTTTAAGGCTGTTACGAACGCGAAACGGTGAAACTCATCCAAAGCGGACATCTTTACAGCTAATCTAGCGCTGTAGCCGACTATGTTTAATGGCTTCTCTTCTGCTGCTACAGAATAGAAAAGGAGGGGGGTATCAGTGCTGTAAAAAATAAAAGGAACAGAGGCACCATGCGCGCCTCAAATAAAGACACGAGTATGTAAAAGAAGCCTGAACAATAAGGCTAGGAGACCACCATGCGTTTGAAACACTTTCCGTTTGAGCGAAATGGACACTGAAGTCACATAGCCGGCATCACGAAAAAATAAACTCGAGTACTAACCGGAACGAAGACGACAAAACATGGCGCTGAGTTTGTCCTTAGCGCTATTGCGAGGTACGGGCTGTTGACACGGTGAAGGCTAGGAATTGGGTCTTTATTAAAAGAATTGACCCAAACGAAAAGAGGGCCCCAGGCCCTAGGAAAATACAGACTGGCTCCCCGAGCAGCTGCTCTCTTCCGCTGCCGGAGGAAGACTCTCTTTGTCCGTTGACGGTCGAGTTCTCGAACGCCGTGGTCACGTGACCAAGCCGCGGTTCTTGGAAGAAGCGTCCTTGGGGGTCGAATCCAGACCACCCCGAGTTCCGATGCGAGAAGAGAGGGGACAGCCGCGCTTCGCGACCCTCATAAACATGTCAAGTTCGAGAGGAGTGCGTCTTCGGCTGAAAATGAGCCCCGCGTCCACGACGAGGCCGGCACCCTGCGGCGCCGAGGGGAGACCGGGACGCTCGCGGCACAAACAGTTTCCCGGAGTTCGCGGGCCCACAGGCCAGCAGTGTCGTGCAACGCAACAAACTCCTCCCCCCGATGAAGTCCTTCGCCGAGGCTGCGTCCCCAGATGCAGGGTCGAGAGAAGGCGCTCCGGACGGCAACAGGGCAAATGCATGCGCTCACTTTGCACACACACACACTCACACTCACATACGTTCACGGAAACCCCTCGCTGACGGTGCCCAAGCGACTAACGACTGCCAGACGCCGTTTTCCAGAAAACTCTCCCTGCCTGTTCCTGCTGAACAAGTATTCGGCTCTCGACAACACATGGCAAAGCACACAGCAACAAAAGCAACGCAGAGGTCTAAGACGATGCTTTAACGCCGTCTCATATTCCCGTAGCTTAGAAACCTCTACTCAGACCGTCCGCATTTCGGTTCTCACTTCCCTTTTTGTATTTTACGTCGAAGTTGAACTCTTGCAAGATGAGGCTCCATCTCAGGAGTCTGCCATTCTTGCTCGACATTTGTTTCAGCCATGACAAAGGGCAATGGTCGGTCTCGACCGAGAATTTTGTACCTTGGATGTAGCAAGACAGCTTTTGAATGGCCCATACTATGCACAGGCACTCTTTCTCAGAGGTGCTGTATGATTCCTCTCGCGGCGTCAATTTACGACTGAGGTACAGCACGGGATGTTCTTCTTTCTTTTCGTTTATCTGAGAAAGCACGACACCTAGGCCACGGTTGCTAGCATCGCACTGGAGAACGAATTCTCGTGAAAAATCTGGTGAAACCAACACAGGTCGCGATGACAGAGCTTCCTTCAAATTTTGGAAGGCCTCCTGCTTGGCGCGTGTCCAGCTGACCAGATCAGCCTCCTGCTTCCGTAGGCTGTCTGTGAGCGGACTTGCCACTTCCGAGTAATTCGGAATGTAGTGCTGGTAGTAACCAGTCATACCGAGAAAAGACCGCACGTCCTTCTTGGTTGTCGGCATGGGGAAATCTCTGATAGCCGCCACTTTAGTTTTCAGGGGCTCACGCTTTCCCCGCCCTATTTCGTGCCCCAGGTATGTCACTTTGGCTCTACCTATCTGGCACTTTTTCGCCTTTAGCGTCAATCCTGCGGCCCTAAACCTCTCGAAAACTGTTCTAAGGTGTTCTACGTGAGACATCCAGTCCTTCGAGAATACAGCCACATCATCCAGATAGGGCAATGCGAAGTCACTGAGACCTTCAAGCACCCGGTCCATTAATCTAGAAAAACAGAATGGCGCGTTTTTCAGGCCAAAACTCATAGTAATCGGCAGAAAAACTCCGAAAGGTGTGATGAACGCCGCATAGCGACTGGCCCGTTCAGTTAATGGCACCTGCCAGTATCCTCTCACCAAATCAAAAGTAGAAATAAACGTAGCCCCGCTTACCAGTTCCACTCTTTCCTCAATATTGGGCAACGGGTAGATTTGGTCTTTTGTTACAGCATTCAATCTCCGGTAATCCACACATGGTCGTGGATCCTTTCCGGGAACCTCGACAAGCAAACACGGGGAGCAATAATCGCTGCTGCCCTCCTTAACGACTCCGAGTTCCAGCATTCTGTTTATCTCTTTCTTCATGATTTCCATTTGTCTGGGAGACGCTCGGTATGGCTTAGACTTGAAAGGGACCTCAAGCAGCTTATCAAGGCTGTGCGAAGTAGGAGCGACAAACGAAGTCTTTGGCTCGCTTTCTATTTTTCTAGAGCGCTGGCTGCTCCGCGCCTTGTGCGATACGCCAGCCTCGTTTTCCTTAGGTGCAGCCATTTCAACATGGCACCTTTCCTTCTTCTCCCCAACTTCGGCATTAATTAGTTCACTGGCATCAGCTGCTGTCTCTTGATCTTGGTAGATAAGCTTCTGCGAAAGTTGTCGCGCTTTAGCCCGAGTTAGAGCCATTACTTGGGCTTCGGCGTCAGCGAAAGCACGACCCCTTTCATTCAGGAGTTGTTCCGAACTGTTCGAAAAGAGGTAAGGGTAGCCTTCGGGCAGACCCTTCGATACAGCTGCTACCGTGCTTAGTGTGCCAAATGGACCTTCAATTTCGACCTTAGCCATCGGCAGACACACAGAGTCTTCACTGACTGCCTGACGAATCCATGCGCACTCCGACACATAGTCTTCCTTGGTGACATATTTAGGATGCACAACATCCATGGTGGCTGCCGAATCCCTCAGTACTCTGCATTTCTGCCCATTTACGATGTAATCTCTAGTGTATGGTTGCAAAAGGTCATGGTTTCTTGGGTGGTCACTCAACGAGGCCAACACTGGCCTTTCTTTCGGGCAGTTTCGAGCAAAATGGCCTGGCTGTTTACAATTAAAGCAAGTCAAAGGCATCTTTTTTTCTAGCTCTGAATAATTAGCACCACTCTCTTTACTCGCAAACTCCTTAACCTTACGTGAGGTATCAGGGCGCTGAGAACCGCGTTCTTTGTTCTCCGCTTCTCCGCAAGCTCTCTGCTGCTCTCGGGAATAAACTTTCTGGCCCTGATATTCGTTCCTGAAGTCCTGACTCACCTTAGGCTGCCGAAAGCTGCGGCTTGCCACGTACTCGTCCGCAAGCTGCGCTGCTTTTTCCACGGACAGTCCATCTTGCCGGTCCCTGACCCACAAGCGGATGTTTTCTGGCAAGGTGTCATAGAACTGCTCCAGACAAACCAAATCCTTTAGCTTTTTGAAATCGTCCCCTGCCTTTGAGCCTTTTACCCACTGCGTCAGGTTATCGTTTAAAGTGCAGACAAATTCCAGAAAACTTTCATTCTGCTTTTTTCTGGATGTCCGAAATCTCCTCCTGAACTCTTCTGTTGAGATCATGTACTTCGCGAGCAGGCTTGATTTCACCAGATCATAGTTACCCGCTTCACTAGAACTCAAACGAGCCACAACCTGTGAAGGTTCTCCTGGGAGCAACGCCATCAACTTTTCTGGCCATATGTCGCGGCTAATGGACTGTCTCTCGCACATCCTCTCGAAATTGACGAGGTAGAGAGCAATGTCATCGCCTACTTTGAACGGCTGAAGCAAGTTCGTCATCTTAACATTACCTCCCTGAGGTGTGACGGCACTTTCACCCCGTTCTAACCTTGCCCGCTCGAGCCTTGCCTTCTCGATTTCGAGCTCAATCTTTTTGTTCTCTCTCTCCGCTTCCAACTCCGCCTGTTTCTTTTCCTTCTCTTTCTGCCTTTCTCGTTCGTCAGCCTTCTCTTTCTCCACTCGGCGTATCTTTTCCCAAGCATCCGTTATCTCGTCCTCTTCAAACTCCACCTCTTCAATTGCATGGCGAATCTCTGGTTTCCTCATACTTTGGTTTACCTCTAAACCAAGCTCAGCTGCCAACAGCAGCAATTCGTCTTTGCTCAGTTTCTTTATGTCCATGGTTTGCGAGAGCCGACTACAAAATTTGCAAACTAATCACACACCCAGTGGTGAATAAATGCAGTCGATTCCTCAGACAGAACCCAGTTCTAAATCATCTGGCAATACGTAGTCGCTTCAGCACTCACCCAACCAGGAGCCCTTGATGGCCACCGTGACTTCCGAAGTCAGGAACTGCCAAGTCCGGCGATCCCAGATCGTCGTTGTTGCCTTTAAGTGGTTGTCTTCTCGCCTGGCCTTCACGCTGCGCTGCGACGAAGGTGACTCCCTGAGCCACGTAGCGGAGCTCCGATGATCCCGGATCCTCGAAGGCGCTCTCTCGTCAGCAGTTGTCCACCAGCCTTGTCCTTATCCCGCCGCTGCCAACCAGTTTATTGCGAGGTACGGGCTGTTGACACGGTGAAGGCTAGGAATTGGGTCTTTATTAAAAGAATTGACCCAAACGAAAAGAGGGCCCCAGGCCCTAGGAAAATACAGACTGGCTCCCCGAGCAGCTGCTCTCTTCCGCTGCCGGAGGAAGACTCTCTTTGTCCGTTGACGGTCGAGTTCTCGAACGCCGTGGTCACGTGACCAAGCCGCGGTTCTTGGAAGAAGCGTCCTTGGGGGTCGAATCCAGACCACCCCGAGTTCCGATGCGAGAAGAGAGGGGACAGCCGCGCTTCGCGACCCTCATAAACATGTCAAGTTCGAGAGGAGTGCGTCTTCGGCTGAAAATGAGCCCCGCGTCCACGACGAGGCCGGCACCCTGCGGCGCCGAGGGGAGACCGGGACGCTCGCGGCACAAACAGTTTCCCGGAGTTCGCGGGCCCACAGGCCAGCAGTGTCGTGCAACGCAACAGCGCCCTGTTTACGACCGCTCCGCTCTGCACCGTCCTTGCGCTGCTTTTTGCCCTGATCTAGGCTATACGAACAAAGCGGCTCGCATCAGACCTCTCTGACGTCACCCGTGGTTTGACAACGGCGCTGCGAAAACCTTCACTCTTTCCTTCTTTGTACGCCAACGTGGGACGGTCAGAAGACTCGAGAGGCAAGAATATCATAAATAAGAATATTCTTATTTGTCTATTCTGACGCTATTGGTGTTTTAGGCAAACTCTAATTTGCCCGAACACTTGATCACCCCGCTCTACATGCTGTTGGGAACGGGGCCGCGCCATCCCACCGCTGGAACCAGTGTTAGAGATGGGGCTTCTATCCCACCGCTGGAACCAGAGTTGAAGACGGAGGGGTCCTGGAGATGACTAACTCGTTTAGCCTCACAGGTACCGGCTCCGAATGACGATGTCGGACTGCGTTATCGAGGAAACTGTACAGAAGGGTTTATTCTACATATTTACAGATGAGAATCGAATGCAATGCAATGCTCCGATCACACAACAACATCCCGTTAAATACGGTTCGCGTTCCCTAGATCCCTGACTGGGGAACTTGGTTCGAATAACGTTGTCCAATCGGATGGGCCATTGATGACGCTGGCGGTACCACCCACGGCATGGGGCGGTGCTGAAGCTCTCGCTCTCTCACAGCTCGGGGGATGAGAAGGGGAAGACAGTCATCAAACACAGATGCGTCACCTTGACCACTGCCGCAAGTGTTCTGTGCGTTGCCTCCGTGGGAAAGCAGAATCCCGCAGTCTTCTCGCAGGTGGTTGAACCTTCTCGAACTCCCCCGCCGGGTGGCCGAAGCACGAGACCCCTTCGACACAGAACTTGACTTCGGTATACTTCAAAGAAGCCATCATGCAGTGAACTACTGCGTTACAACCCTCTTCAATGACTGCACTCTTTTATAGCATCCTTCTTTATATTTACTCCCCTATTCATTCCCCTACGCGGAGTAGCATGTCAGCGAATATTCATGCTGACTAAAATCTTTGTTTTTCATTAAACAGCTCTGAGAGAGGCAATTACCAACCCCGTTTCTCGCGCTTAATATGAATATTCCCCGCAGTTTTGTAAAGGAAGGATAGAGGGAGAGAGAGGGTTGCAACTACTGCAGCAAGAGCGTGTCTGAGGCCCCGAGAGAAAACTTAGCGTGAAGCGTGCCGCAGGTATGCACGACACCCGATACTCATGGTCTTAAAGAAAAAAAAAAAAACGACGATCTGGACAACAAGTTCCTGAAGTTTTGACAACAAAGCACGAAACAATGATAACGCATATGCAACAACAAAGAAACAGAGAACACTACCAAGGTTTCTAGCGCCCTCTGGGGCAAGAGAGAGACAGCGATAGCTGTATAACACGCCCCTGATCAAAAGCCCATCTGCCATATCTGACCCAATAGATGACGTTTCCTGTCACCGTGGTGAACGAAGCACACACATAAATGGAAAAGCACGGAAAAACTACCAGGGCGAAAGAGCGATGAGATGAAACACAGCGCATTATGGAGATACAACAGGTATGAAGTGCTGGTCGAGAAGTATTCGGAAAGGAATAATGGTGCAAGGACTTACTGTTGGGAATGCACTTATACGTCTGAGGCAGCAGTTCGGTCGGGCCTAGAAATAAATCGGACCGCTGTTGGCGGATTAGCACTCAGTACCCACGGCAGAACGACAAATAAGGCAGTACAAAGGGACACCTGCTGGACAACGTTTGAAACACGGGAAGATTAGAGTAAAATAGTCCATGAAAAACACCTGAGGAAACTGGAAGATACAGCCAAGGTATTCATCATTTATTCATCCTCATCAACAGCATTCATTCTGACCCAAATCATCGTCCACATGAATAACAAATATTTTAAACATAAATAACATAGTTTTTGGCTATGACGTACGACAGCAGCGCTGGCACTGTTTACCGCGGAGAAAGTCATGTACAGCTGTCGCTGCACTAAAAACAAGAAACAAATATACAAATCATGAAAAGCTGCAGATTTTCTTTCCCATCTGGCGCTCTCTGATGCGTAGGTAAAAAAAGTTACGGGTAAATCAATCCCGCTAGAACCTCTTCTCGCGACCAGGCATTACACACAGATCGCTCTGCGGCTCTAAATGGCATAGCCTTTCATTTTTCGTTTCTGGTTGCAGCTACCTTCGAAAGTCCTCGAATCGGCCTTGCTGCAATAGCAGGAACAGCAGTGCATCACGTTCCCCACACATCGGCTGCGCAGGGAGAATTTTAAATCTCTCTCACGTACAGTCGCCACAGGCACGGGTATGGGACGGCATAAACCCAAGCAAAAAAGAGAAAACCGATGACGCAGCGAGTGAACGCATCGCGGCTGCCAGCGCCCGGCCCGTGAGCAAAACCCGTTTTTCATCTTCTAGAAGCAGAGCCGCCTCTTGTGATCACACGCAGCTTTGGCCTTGCGCCCGCCCGCTTCCCTCTTCGTTGGTCGCAGGCAAATTCCCGGCTCGTCTTTGCCGCAACCAATAGCGTTTACCTGTCGTTCAAACGACAGCGAGATGGAGGCAGGTTTGTGCACATACTTCACATGACACGAACCTAAAGCCACGAAAGCGCATGAAACGCAGCATGCAAATACCACCCGGAGTCGCGCCTACGCGCCTTCCAACGCGCACGCGCACGCACATACACACACAGCAAAGAGAGAGCGAAAGAAAGACACAGGAAGAGGGAAAGGGGAAGAATACAGCACCCCCTTCATTGGCAGGAAATTTAAGCCCTGACGTCACTATCACATGACTCAGTGTGAAGTCATGAGAATTTCGCACAAAGAGTTCATACCAGCCCGAACATTCCAATAGTTCAGTCTCATAGCAAAGCATATATGAAAAGGAGGTATAAGAAATACGGGCACCGTGGAAGGCCATGAAGCAATGGAAAAGCACAGCGTTATGAGGCTACGCTAAGGAACGAGTCGAGGAAGTTCTAGCGCTCACACGGGCAGTCAGACCACTGAGTCCATAAAGAACGCCTGCATGCGCAATTGCCTCGAGTGGATGCCAGACGCACCATGCGACAGCACGACGCCGTCATATTTTTCGGACGCTGCTGTACACAGCGCTTCTTAGGAGCATACAGCGCGATGCCCCATGGACGCCTCTTATACCAGCGGGCAAATGGCATTTTCATGGCTTTGTCGACGGCCCTTGCAACTATAGACCAAATGCCAACAAACACTTCTAATCTCGAATGTGGGAATTATTTACTCTCCCTTTCTGCTCTTTTGCTGTTTGCTGCACTAAAGGGTGGCAGAATGCGGCCAGATGCCGCCACTGCACGATTACTAAGCTCACGATCGGACGTTGTCTCGTGCGTAGTATATCTTCTGCCGTCAACTTCCAGCGGCGGAGAAACTTCAAAGGAACGGAGCTTAATGCACGCCATAACAGGGCGTTATATATATAGGGACGTTATATACTTCAATTTGCTGATTTTATGGGCTACTTATGAGCTACAATGTACGTATAAGAATGTCAAGGGCAATATCCAACTTTTGGCCTTTCATGTCACAGTGTTAGTGACCTACAAGCTGTGAGGTAAACGACGACAACAACTCGGCGGAGAATTTCTCGGAACGATTCCAGCCGCTCTGCGCAATGTGCTAGATCCATTGAACCGTCTGGCAGATGCGGAGCTCCAAACCATTATTTCCAGTAGAAGGGTTGTCTCTTCGTATAAATGCAAACGTTACATAAGGACGCCATGGAGTAACGTGTTGTCCGCATTGAATGGCGCGGATAATAAAAAGAATGCACTAAAAGCCGCTAAAAGAGGCATGTTGGATATCATCTAGATATAGGGGTCATCAGTTAACTCGGAAGCATTGATTCTTTTTTAGATTCTGCAAAAAAAAAGCAATATAACAAGAAAACTATTATAATCCTGCACCCGCAACTATCGGTGAAATGCACAGTTAAATTCGCAGTCGGAAAAGACTTAAACAATGCTCAACAGATAAGACTATAGGCTTCCTATAGATATTTTTGTCTATTCATAATCTACAGATTGTCTATAGACAAAAGCTTACTAAAAGTGTATGACCATAAATCGACAGCCTGCCTATAGACTGTCTATACCATTTGTATTGCCTATAGACTGTTCTCTAAGATTTGGATATAGAGAGTCTATAGACTCTCTATAGACAGAGGGCTATGGACAGTCTATAGACTGTCTAAAATTTTTTTTTGTAAGGGAAGGGACAGGTTCTTCAGTGCTTTGCCGAAAACACAACAGTTACTCGCTCTATATAAGACTTAACTGACAAACGGCTGATTAGTACAAGTACAGAAGAGTTGCCAATACCTGCAGACAACTATTAAAGAACCCTGCTGCTGCTCATCCATTTTCGCTGAAGTCGTCATTCGTAGTGGGAATCCATTAACAAGTCAATCCGTCTTGTTTTTTTTTTTATTTTATTTTGAACGTGGGCAGAACTAGGTCCATCGCAACCTGGGAAGCGCGCTATCGTGCGATGTTTTGCGCGGGGTATCGAGCGAAGAACGCAGTCGACACGACGCCACCACTACGCGAAAAGACCGAGGGGCGTCGCTGCCACTTTTTCCTACTATCTCTGCCTCTCTCTGTAGCATTCTTGGCACGCTACCTCCTGATACGTCATCGTGACGCAACGCCGAGTCCACGCCACCACGCCGCGAGTATAATCGCCTACGTACTACACCTCCCTCCCCGTTACGTCGCGCACAAAACATCGCGCAACAGCTCTTGGCGGACACAGGCGTCTTGCACAGTCAGCGCCGCATACGCACTCACTACTCGGAAGGGAGTCACATGATTCACGCCTCAGTGCACGCGCGAGCCATGAGGACCCAACACCCCACGCGCAATCTTTCAAAATACGCTTCTTGGAAAAACTCTTTGCTGGCCATCTTGGCTTCGTCGATTTCAGTTTGCGGCACGTGCTTACCTTTCAGCTGGCAGTTTTTCTCACTCCCATGTCATTTTAGTTTCGCAAACATATACATTTCCGAATAATTAACTGAGTACGAGCACCTGCCTCCTGACAGGCTCCAAGCTAGCCAATTTTGTCTACTTCACTCAAAGGGTACAATAAACACGCAATGCGTACAGTAAACACAATAAAGAATCATAGCAAATTAATTCGAAGGTCAATCCGATCGCCAAGCTTCCTTTCGCTGCCGTTTCGAGAAAAACGATTGTCACTCCGGGCGAATGTACAGGCCGCATTTCGCGCCAGCCTTGTTAGAAACTTGCAGCCCTCCCATCGTCCGTGAGGACAGAGCCATTTTACCATCCTCCGCACAATGCGTTCGTACAGCTGGTGAGGGAAGACGGGAAACCCGCGGATGCGCCGATTACCTCATCAAATGGTTGTTCAGGGGAAACGAAAACCAAAAAGAAGGAATTAAAATACAGGAAGTGGATTCACTGTAATTACAACTCGATGGAACACTGAGCGCTGACTTTCAAATTTGCACTTTTAATAACGATTAAGCCTGCAACGTGCCCATTTCGCAGCTATATTGAAGAGGAAGTAGTGGCTGATGAAGACGCAATGTTGGTTGCGACCGAACAGTGATGAGTTTCCACACAGACAAACGCATAGACAATTTTTTTTTTCTCTAATCGCTTCAGAATCCCGCTGGCAGCTTTCAAAGAGGATATCGCATATATTCCCTATCTCCCAAATTCGGTGAAACAGATGAAGTTGGACGTATAAGCGTAGACTGTCACACATCTCATCTCGGAATATTTTACCGGGTAAATCTCCAGTGTGCGCTGCTAGCACTTCATTTGTTGCTAGAAGCCTATTTACTAGCCCTATAGTGATCGCCGTTGTCCTCCGTGGATACGTCAGCGGGCGGCGGGTCATTGCCAGGCAGTTGCATTCAATTCCCCCTCAACTAATCCCCCAAACGACTGCATTCAGACTGCATGAAATAAACTCAGAGGTCTGCTCAATCACACTGATCGCACCAAAATAAATGAAGAACATTACTTGTAAAGGAATTATTGCACAAGCACGCTAGGACGGAGCGCCAAATTTGTGTTCGAGACTTCGAACTAATGAGTCCATCATCTATTCCAGTCGGCTCGAAGAATTACAGGATTGCACTTAAGTCTGCTTAAGAGCGGAAATACGAGAGCCTTTCCTGTCCTTTTTCCCTCTCTCCATTTTTGTTCTTTTTTTCTATTTTTTATTTCTTGAAATTTTTGTTTTCAGATCACTGCAGCGACCCCCACTGGAGCAATGCGAAAGCAAAACGTCCACATATATACTATATCGACGTCCGTGGCTATTCCGACGTCAAAGTGCTATACCGACGCCTATGGCTAATTCAGACGTCTAACTGTGCTTTTGCCGTTTAAATAATTAGCCAATTATTTCACATCAACCAAATTTATAATTTATCGAGATTTTTCTCATCCACTATCTAATGCAATCAAACTTTTGTCCATATATCTTTATAGCACGACATGAACGTGCGGACAAAATTTGCGAACAGTTGTGGATGACACGCCTACATAGCCATATAATGCTCTAGCATTAAAAAGACGTGGTTCACATGAGAAGCTACCAGGTCATCTAGCGAAGAAAGACTGCTGTGTAGGACATTGTGTGCGCTCACTCTGACCACCGCACGCGGATTCCAGATGAATGAAAACCACTGTCCAACAAAATGTCCGGCCGGGCTAGCGTACGCCGTTGCGGAACCAAGCTTGAACGCAGCGGCGCCTGCCTCCGGCAGCGAGGCCCTGGCTTCGCATCGCTCGTTCCTCGACGCTTGGCTGCGAGCGCCGCACGCGCTCCATACAACAAAGGCGCGCTCGAGTAGAACTGAAAGCGTCGCGTTGCGCAGACTCCGGCAGCAACAGAGCGATAATGAGCACAGCGCATTCCATGCAGTTACCTGCCGCTTACACCGCGTATGTAATGCGGAGCACTGATAAGCGACGTCCCGTTGAAGCAGCGGACTGGATTCCGAGAGGGGGAAGGTGTATGCCACGCGACGGTAGATGGTATGGTGTGGCCGGAGCGATACATCGGCTTTGAGGATCGTCATAGTGGAGAGCTCCAGAGCAATTTCGGCCAAAGGGGAGGGGTCTTTAACATGCGCTGACATCGCACAGAACACGCGTGCGTTTCAGCAATCCGCCTCCAGCGAAACGCGGCCGCCGCAGGCGGGATTCGATCGCGCGACCTGTGGGTCGCTTCGTAGGGGAGGGGAGTATGGCTCTCTCTTCTGCTGCCCTCTGTGGGATCAGCAGACGAACGCTAAAGCCACCGAGCCTCCACGGGGGGTGGAACAGTGACGACAGAGAGTCACGAGTAGGGATGACTGGAAAAAATGGCAGGGACCTGGAGAAGGACACGGCTATATTGTAGATCAATGGGAGAGGCCTTTATCCTGAAGTGGGCACAGCTGGGCTGATGATGATGACTGTCAAGCTAGCGTGTCTCGAGCTGACCTTTAGTCCCTAATAACGCCATCCATGCGAACTAGAAGCAGACGGTCTCTGCAGAATGCGCCATAAATGGCCGCATTATCCATATGGGTTCATTATAACGGCCGCTGCGACGGAAGACAAGGGTGCGGTAGCTACCGCTGCCACTTCTTTGATTTCGGGAAGTTTCCTTCTGCTTAAACCGAACGATAGGTGTAGTCAAGAGTATTCACTGCTCAACAAAATTGACAGAACGCCTTCACATTTGTTCATTTCTGTATTTCTTCTGCTTGGATCTGAAATAGCTGCAGCATGAAATAAATAAATAAATTCCACGCTGCGCACTTGCAGTGCCGTCTGTAGCCACGCTTGCATGCCGACGAGGTCGGCTCGAACGCACATGCCATGAAGGATGGCTATGCCTAAAACGCTACAACCCGTCTGACTGACTAATTCCATCTATAACTTCCGCTTCAATTGAATTTGTTCTCCTCCTGCTCTGACTTTTTCTGCCCACAACGACGCACGCCTTCACAAGGACAGCCTGCGACAGGATCCAGGCGAAGCAGCCACAGCGAAGACAGGCATAAATGGAAATGGAGCGAGTGGCAGCGACATCAACTCGTACACTCGCCCACAGACCTGTCTAGAGCGCTTGAATGACGCACCGGGGACGTCATTTACGAGTGGCACAAGACTCGACACAAGACCGCATGGCGCATGCACAATGCCATGGACAGTGTTTAACTCCTCATGTCATTAAAACCTATGTCGGAGCGGCGACTACCAAAGTGAACAACAGAGCGCACCGCTTGAACGCTCCAGACAGGTGTATAGACGTGTCCAAGCGTGCGTGCGCTTTCGCCACAGCACTCCCTCCTCCACCGCGGACCATTTCCGACTCTCACCGGCCACGGATGTGGGAGGAAAGAGAGGGCGGACTCGACAGAGAAGGTGAAAGGGGCTACACTCGCACGAAGAGAACAGAGAGTTCGTGAAGCCCACCTACAAGGCAAACAGTGAAGGAGAACGACGCCCAAGCCACATAGAACACTCTCCGTTTTCTCTCTGTCTCTCTCTCTCTCTCACACACACACACACACACACACACACACACACACACACACACACACACACACACCACAGACACTCACACGCACACACACACACACACACACACACACACACACACACACACACACACACACACACACACACACACACACACACGAGTGGAACCTACCTACCTCCTCCTTCACTCTTGGCGTGTTGTATGCGCATCTTTTGTTCTAGCATCCTTCCCGATATACGAAGGCGGAAAGCATTTTGCGATGGTGCCGTATTATGCACGCGGTTCCCTCCGTCCAGCTGCACACCCCTCTCCATCTCTCTCTTGTATGCGTGCGTGCGTGCGTGTTTCCCCCGTTTTCCGTTTTCAAAACGAACTCTCCAAGGTGGCCCTTGGCCATGCCGCCGATTCTCGGGGCCCCCGCCCTCGGCACGGACAAGAAAAGGGACCGGGACGAACCGGAAACACGGTGTCCGCGCATGCGTGCAGGCGCACGTGACTCGCCGCCAGACCCCAAGGTCTCGAGTCGGGAGGTGGCAGCGATGCTAATGAGAAGCAATATACAGGCCGTATTTCAATGATTTCTGCCTCTCCTCTCCTGAACCCACACTACGCGATGGCCTGCTTCCGGCGCACACGATTCGGGTAGGTGAGGAGCATGCGCGATATAATTAGCAGGAGTCGAATTTCGTCGTTATAACGAAACGTTTATAACGAAATAATGGACATAACGAAGGAATGACGATTCCCCTTGAATGCTCGGTCAACACTGGCTGTAACGAAGCTACGGCTATAACGAAGTAGTCGCCGGGCGCCTTCAACTTCATTGTAATGAGGTTCAACTGTACCCCAGTTTTTGTTTTGCAGGACAAGAAACTGTACGCGGCCTCTAAAGCCGTTACCTGGCCATACAAAAATGGTACAGCGATGTGGGAGATCAAAACAGAAGTTACGGGAGACGCCACTGAAAGCCATCATGCCTGGGGGTCCGAATGGCGTCACTAAGACAACTCTCAGTCACCACGCCCTCCCCTAGCTGCGGTGAAGTGACAATGCAGAAGTGTCATATATCCCCTTTCCCTACCAGACGGCCCAACTACCAGGACCATTGCGGTAAAGTGCAGGGCAGACAACCAGGAATACCCGCCTCGTTGCCCTTCCCGCCTTGCTTCTCTGACTCTCGCACATTCTCCGGTGAGCATCGACGCTCCGCTGGTCTTCTCCTTGGTCCACACGTCAGGGGAGTCAGATCACGTGACCGCAATGGGCGCACACGCTCGATACTGCTGCTTCAAAGGCCCACGGATGCCAGGGACGCGTATTTTGAATTTCAAAAAACACATGAGCTTTCCTCTGCACGCGCCGATTTCTATCACTCTCGCAGCCCTCATTTCGCCACGCATGAAGAACCCTTTCAAGCGAGGAAACCGGCTTCGAAAAAAAAAAGAAAAGTGTGAACAGTGCATTTCCTAGAAGGTGTGCGCGTTCGCTACCGGCACTGCACGTACCTTCCCTGCCCCAGATCATTCTAACTCGGCGATATCTCCCTGCTTCCCCGACGAACTTGCAGTTTTACCGGAAACTTCCACGTCCAGTGGAGTGTAAATGACACAAGTCTGCAAAAAGAATCGATCGACGCTCGTTTCGTACGTACTTATCTTTGGTTCCACTTAGGGCTAAGCGGAACCCAACAGATAAGCATGACATACGCTTCACATCCCTTGTTCAGATAGGTTTAGAGAGGGTGATCGCAGAGCGAACGAAAGAAGAAAGCAGAACGGAAGAACGCGGAGGTGAGGGGGCTTTCTCAGCCCTCACCCCGCAACGCATGCGCGCGCGCAAGGAAGGCGTGATGAGCACAGCGAAGTAAAACGACTAATTTTTGTGCTTTATTCCTCTTCTTCAGTTTCTCTAATCGAAAAACAAAAAGAAAGAAAGGAAAGGAGAACAGCAGAAAGAAAGACGGAAGGAAAGAAAGAAGAGAGAGAGATAAAGAAAGAAAGGATGAAAAAAAGCAAGGAAAGACAAACACAGAAAAAGGAGGAGAGAGATAGAGAGAGAAACAGAGGGCAGGAAAGAAACGCACAAGCGAGCAATTCGTCTCGATTAAACGCACACAGGGTGCGCTTGACCCCGATCCAACCTGTTCCGTGCTGAGGGGCGCGGCAGCCAGGCGTGCAAGCGAGCGCTGTGTGTGTGTGTGTGTGTGTGTGTGTGTGCACAGAGCAGACAGTGGGGAGGCCTTCGTGGAAACCCCCTGGCGTAGAGGGAAAAAAAAAACCAAAAGAACTCGTGGCCTATGGAGCGCAGTGAAGCTCGCGAATCGCGCGAACGGCGCGCATCGTCGACCGTGAGGCCGGATGTGGAAACACGTCACAGTCTCTCTCTCTCTCTCTCTGTTTCTCAAAATTCTTTCTCTGCGTCTGCTCCAGCTTCGCAGGACTACAGTAGAGTGCAGGTTCAAGATCCCCAGGTGGCCGAAATTACTACTCAGCCCTCCACTACGACATCGCTTTCTCTCTCTCTCTTCTTTCACTCCCTCCTTTTGAGGCGCCCACCGAAAAGCGAGACAGTTTAAGATCGTCTTCCCTTTCCTCAAAACCTCGAGGACGACCGGTCCTGCTCCGGAGCTCCTGATGGCAGGATGGCATCATTCGCAGCATTTCCTCGACATTTTTTGTATTTTTTTTTAACACTACGCGAGTCGCCAAGCCATTCGCGCAGCTGACGAAAGGCCATACTGCGCATGCGCGAGGAGCAGCGACGTCACACGGCGCACAGCTGGCGCGCCGCCGCCGCCGCCGTCGCTGCGCGGGTGACTCAGTGGTGCCGCCGCCGCGCTCGCCAGTTGCGCATGCGCAGTAGCGGCGCATAGCTGGCGTGCCGGGGCCGCCGTCGCTGCCGCGCGCTCTCTATCGCCTCTCTCTCTCCTCGTTGCTTTCGCAATCCTCCAGGTTTAACCAGACCTAAACCACTGCCCATTTTTTGTTTTTGTTTCACATTGACAGGACACTGGACTCTGAATGCAAGAAACTTGGTGTGCGTATTTTGGGAACGCAAACTTCCTTCCAGGCCGCGCCGATCCGTGAATCCGAGATCAAACGTTGACAACGCAACTACGCTGCACAAACTCTTCCCTCGGAGAACGCGTTCCCTGACACGTGGCGCGGTCGGACAGTTCTAACGAAATGAGCGTGCGTGTGCGCATTTAATTCGATTCGCAAAAACGCGGACCAGGACGACCACACACTCTATAAGGATGAAAGACCCCTACTATGCATGCACCAGGAAGCGCAAGGTCCCAGGCGACACACAGCGGGCCGCTTTGGCAAGAGATCCCGGTTTGCGAAACGAACGACTTGTCTTTTCTCGCCGAGGGCAGCCCTTGATCGAGTGCGCCGGAGACGGCGGTCGTTGTCATCCGTCACTGTATGGGCAGCCTCGTCCACGGTTACTAGGCCTTCCGGGACGCGGGTCGCGATCAAGGGAACGCGCAGGACAGAAGGCGCGGTACGCTACCGTCGTTTCGTAACGCGATTACGCAATTACACGCCAAGCTTACCGCGGCCATTCGCCTTGACGTATTTCGTCAACCTTCCGTGACGCTCGCGGATGTGACGCAGTTGATTTTCGAAGCTCGCGACATTGCTCGGGCGAGTGTTGCGGCGAAGCCGGCAGTTGCGACTGCAACACGTAAAGGCCACAACAGTGTGAAAGAAGGCGCCTTGTTAGCATGCAGTTAGGATATTGTCCTTTAAGCATGATAATTAACCCCTAATGCTACTTCAATCTGGATGAAGAGGTAAAAATAAAGTTTGTTCTAGAGTGCCGAACTTAGTGCTCATTATCGCATTCCTCGCTCACGTGTGTGTTACAAGGAACTTTCCTCGTGGGCAGTTAAAAGACAAGACATGGAGACTGGACTGAACACCAACGAAAATTAACAGTAGGTATTTCCTCGTGTCAAAGACATATCAAGAGAGAAAACAATGAAAAGTCGCCACTTTGTCATCATCATCAACACCAGCCTGACTCATCACTGCAGGGCAAAGGCCTCTCCCACGTCTCTCCAATTAACCCTGTCCTTTGCCAGTTGCGGCCACCGTATTCCCGCAAACTTCTTAATCTCATCCGCCCACCTAACTTTCCGCCGCTCCCTGCTACGCCTGTTGTACGCCACTTTGTAATCTTCCTCAAAACTCCAAGCATGCTGACGATGGCGTATCCACAGGCATCCTTCCTTACTGCCTCCTGCACACGCAAAAAGGCGGATGTGACGTCACAGCAGGGGTGCCCGGAAAGGGGGGGGGGGGGGGGGGTGCACAAGATGCGGGGACCGGGCTGCTCGACGATGCAGAGCTGGGCGAGTCCGCAGTAGCGCGCGCATGGCCTACATCCGGTCTTTATATTACGGGGCCACCGCCTCGGGAGAGGGCTTCCGTGCGTCCAGAAATGACTCTGCACTTACCGACCAAGAAGAGGATAGCAACAACAAAAGGAGAGAGAGCTGCTATTCGCACGCACAGACGCACAAGGCAACAGCCGTGGCTCGCTCATTCTTCTATTCGCCCGGCTTCTTACGGCCTCGGAAGGCATATGCCAGGGCAATTACGCCGCTCTCAAGCGTCGACACACACCCCTGGCACACTGTGTCCCGTGTATATATATGCACGCACACAGTCCTCCTGCGAATGCCCGCGTGCATGCATATATATGAGTTTATATACGAGTCGTGGGTTTCGCGGAGGGGCACACCGCACTGTTGATGGCGACGCGGCCCTTCGAACTTTCTCCCCGGTTCTTTTCTTTTGTGCCGAGAGAGGTCGCCTCGTTCTCTTTTAGCCTCCGCATGGGGGAGGCGAGGTCGACGCGAAAGTGAAGAGGCCGCCGCGGTCGTACGCTGCCACGAGGCAAGGGCTTCTGGGCGTGTGCGCTGCGCAGCCCAAATGATGTGCCCGGCCGCGACCAAGGAGGAAAACAAAAAAGAAAAAAAATGCGACGAAGAAAGAGAGAAAAAGTTAAATTGTGCGCAGCTCGCCGGACATTTATTTCCTTATGAAACCATAAACTCGGTTCATCCGGTTTCTCTACGTCTCGTAGCTAGCACGTAGAACGGCTGGGAGGGATTCGGACCTGAAGGTTAATTACACGCACGGCGCGTGGAGGCTGCTGTATCAAATGCCTCGGCGTATTCGTTAATCGGTAGCTGTGTAAGCGCTGCGTCAACATTTCGCAAACCACGCGCACTCCCACGAAGGTTGCTCGATGGGCACAAACACGCGCATAAAATTTGCCTAGATTGCTGAACGTAAATGCTCGTAAACAACTCTGTAAGCGGCCGACACTGTGTGCATAATTCCGTGCAGAACGTTTTACAAAGACGCGGGGCCGGGTGCTGAAGAAATACTGAAGGAGGACTATACGCAACACCAAGAAAAACGCATGCTGGCGGCAAATGAATCCATTGTGACGTACCCCGCAGCAGCGCGAAGCGAAGATGAGGTGACGCAGTGTGAGGTAACCTAATGTGACTTAACGAACCGCGACGAGCCATGCTTTTTCAGTCCATTACGAAAGGTAATGCATTCTGCGTTTTCCCGACAGTTGAAAAGCGGCGTAGCGGACGACGCTGCGAAGACTGGTAAGAAAACCCCGCCAGCTCAAAATCGGTGGCGCAACGCCCAGCGGCGATTGCTTCACCTGGATTATATAGTAGTGGTTGGCGACGCGTTCCGAGCAGGATGTTGTTGCCGCTAGCTCAGGGCATCTCTGATGAAATCTGCGACAGGAATGACGCATCCCAAGAGACCCAGTCAAGGTGCACGACACACGTCGAGGCAGGGTGTGCTCAGCTCAGCTGAATTTGCATAAACAGGTATTTAATTATGTGGGGAAACCTTCCAACTGAGAGAAATGTGCTGCGAATTCCACAAAGATAGCAAGATTCGCTAACATGATCTATGCATATATCTATGTAGCACAACGTCGGCTATGCAATGGGGGCCGCCGTGGTCCCGAGTTTGGCAGCCCATGGCGAGTTGATGTAAGTTCTGCAACCCAGGCCAACGTCGGCCCCAATGTGGGCGACGCTGTTGGCCGACCAATTTCTCCTACATCGAGCGAATGTTGGTTTTGAAAGTCGTGTTAGCTCTTCCAGTACCGATATGAGATTGATAGGGCTTCGACGTGGGCAAGCCAAATTCGTGCTCGTCCACGCTCCCCACAGGGTATCGTCGTATTATATGGGCTGCCGCAGCACCAACTGGCTGCGAGGGACCCGTAAGGGCCCAATATCGTGTGCTAGCTGGGTAGGATTGGGTGAAAGAATACAACACACCGGGGTCAAATTTCTCGAATAACTTGGTCATTCCACCTTAAGACATACGGTCCATCCTTGCCAAATGGTCCAGGATACGACTTCTCGGTTTTTCAGAATGCGACGAGGCAAGCATGAACTTCACACACTTCATCTCGGCATTTAGAACCAAGACAAAACCACGAGCAGCATTGTCAGAATTCCTGGAGACAGGGAATCTGGCCTCGGCACGGAACTCAGTTAGGGCTCAGAGCCCCATCAGAATGCGCAGCCGCTGAGAGCCGGGACTCTACGAGCACACCCCTATCGCAAGAGTGCCTTTCGTTCATCTTAACAATTCCCACTGCTTCTTTCAAGTCCTGCTAAGTGATCACGTATGCCTCGACGATGGCGCGTCCGTCAGATGATTTAGAACCAACACGACGGCCAAGGTAATCGTGCACATGCAGCTGCAGCGCCGACTGGTGGCGAGTTCCGAAACTAACGGAATGAAAGGCCCGCAGCGAGTGCAGACTCGGGCGGCTAGCTCCGTCTGTGTGCACACACACGAGTGTGTGACAGAGCGTGGGCCAGCGTGTATGTGCGTCCGTGTATTGGACGCACGCAGCCGTATTCCTCTCGCTTTTATCTCGGCCGCGTCGTTTCGGCAGCCTCCCTTCCTCCTCCAGGCGCTCCGTCGTCAGGCTTCAGCGGTGCGGAACTGCTGCACGCATCGCGGACTCCCGGACGATTTTATTTTGGCAAATTGCCGTTCGCGGTTTTATGAGCAGCGGCAGAGAGGGTCGCTGTCTGTACCAAGACGGCCCGCGACTGTCTCCAGACCTCGGACACGGGGGAAAGGAGGGAGCCGGCGAAACGACCGGGCGTGGCAAAAAGAATGCGAAGGAGAGAGAGCTGACGTTGATGCGGTAGGCCGGGCGCGAATGGAGGCGCGCAAACTTGCGATTGCGGCCCCAATGCCCTCCACGAAGGAGAAGCGGTAACGCCGCGAAGGGCGCACGCTGATTCTCATTCCCTTCTCATATTTATTTATTTATTTATTTATTATCAATACCTCAAATGCCCCAGGAATGGGGTATTGCATGAGGGATGGGCTGAATGTGTCACTAATGGAAGATTGGATGGCAGCCTTGAAGTGCAGTGGATCGGAGTGGTGCACGGAGTCGAATGGCAGGCCGTTCCAGTCTCGAGCAGTTTGCACGAAGAATGAGCGAAGATGAGCTGTAGTCTGTGCTGGGGGAGGGTAGACTGTTTTGGGATGGTTGGTACGGCTTGATAAGCGATGAGCTGGCAGGATAGCTGAAACATCAAGTTGGCTGTGATAAAATTTATGAAAGAGGCAGAGCCGAAAGATGCAACGTCTGGACTCGAGATTAGTAAGATTAGCCTCAGATTTAAGTGCAGTGACGCTGGTGTGATACGAGTAGTCCGAAAAAATAAATCTAGCTGCGCGATTCTGAACTGATTCGAGGGTGTTTGAAAGGTTAGATTGATGAGGGTCCCAGACTGAGCATGCGTACTCTAACTTCGGCCGGACAAATGTGAGGTATGTTAATGTTTTAATTGAAGCAGAAGCGAGTCGCAAGTTCCTACGGAGGAAGCCAAGAGTGCGATTGGCTTCGTTTGTTATGTTTGTTATGTGCGCTGACCAATTAAGTTTGTTAGAAAATGTGATGCCGAGATATTTATACGATTGAACAGATGCTATTTCAGATGCACTTATTTCATACTTGAACGGTTGATAGTTTTGGCGCCGATGAAAAGAAAGCAATGACGTTTTATTAGTGTTTAAGGACATTAACCAAGTGTTGCACCAGGCTTCAACACGTTTAAGGTCGTCTTGAAGTAAGCGAGAGTCAGAGGTGTTATGGATGGGGCGGTAGATTACACAGTCGTCTGCAAATAGGCGGATATGAGAAGTGATATTATTAGGCAGGTCGTTAATATAGATTAGAAAAAGCAAAGGCCCAAGCACAGTGCCTTGGGGGACACCGGAAAGGACCGGGGAGCAAGATGACGAAAGTTTATTAGCATACACAAATTGTTTCCGGTTAGTGAGAAAATTGCGTATCCAATCTAATACAAGGGGGTTAATGTGTAAGCTTGAAAGTTTAAGTAGAAGTCTTTGATGGGGAACCTTATCGAATGCCTTTTCAAAATCCAAAAAGAGAGCGTCCACCGGAATGTTTAAATCGAGATTAGAGCTTATGTCGTTAATGAATAAAGCTAGTTGAGTATCACATGATAGCCCTTTGCGAAACCCATGCTGATTAGGATGAAAAAAAGTGACAGATATCAGGAATTTTACTATGTGAGAGTAAAGCACATGCTCCATTAGTTTTGAACAAACGCTAGTTAGTGAAATGGGACGATAACTAGAACATAAAGATGGAGGACCTTTTTTCGGGACTGGAACAACCTTGCCTACTTTCCAGTCTTCCGGCACCACTCCTGATGACAATGATTGCTGGAAAATATGGCATAAAATCACACTGACAGTGTTTTGACAGTGACAGTGCTGACTATGAAAGCTTCGAGTGATGGCGTTCAATGCGGTAGGATCGCTGATTAACTTCGTCTGAACCGGCAAATAAGCAGAGACTAAGAGAACATCGAAACAAATAGGCAGATACATGCAGGCTCGAGAACAATTTGCAGGAAAGGACGTAGATATGATGCGGGAAATCCGCAAATACAAAGTGAAAAACACGCACACATAAAAGCAAAGGATAAGCAAAGGATAAGACATGTCCTGAAGTTACAGCCCATGCTTGGAGTGAGAAGCGAACACGGATGAAGCAGACTGTTTCGAGGACCCTGCTAATTATTTTTTAATCAATTTCATTCTGAAGCAATACGAAATAGAGATATGCTCCAAACTATGCAGCTGCCCCTTCCACATGTAGATTTGTTATCCCGTCCCTCCGTTATCATCGCAAATGATTCATAAGTAACGCTACACCTATACATAAAGACAGGCTAGCCTGGAAACAAGCCAAGCGTGCTAGACGACGCAAGTGAAAAGAGTACGGCACAAAAAGGCCGCAGGTACACTGAACCCAGAAGCACCACTCAGAATTAGTTTGGTTCGTTATCCTGGCTTCAAAGGTATAAGCTCCCTGCGTTACTCGACGAATGACACATTTTACGTCATAGCGCTTTCAGCTGTGCTTACCGTCATCGTTAATGACTGCCGGCGTAGCCCCGATATAAACAACGCGCGTTTTCATGGTGTATAGTTCTGAGATCGCGTACATGGCAAGATACTGTTCCGTCTTGCCACTGATAAAAAAGTGACAAACGGGAAGGTTTGGTTTGGTTTGTGGGGTTTAACGTCCCAAAGCAACTAAGGCTATGAGAGACGCAGTAGTGAAGGGCTCCGGAAATTTCGACCACCTGGGGTTCTTTAACGTGCACTGACATCGCACAGTACACGGGCCTCTAGAATTTCTCCTTCAAAGAAATTCAGCCGCCGCGGCCGGGATCGAACCCGCGTCTTTCGGGCCAGTAGCCGAGCACCATAACCACTGAGCCACCGCGGCGGCCCACAAACGGGAAGATTAGCTTGATTATTATATAGAGGCTCAGGCTAATCGGTATCTGTTCATGACGAAATTCACACCACGCAACAAGAAATACTGCAGAAAGCACCGCGCTGAGCGGGCTGTGTATATATCGTCACCACCTTGCCAATTCTCCGCCATCATGCCGCTGGAGTATCTCTATCTCGCCACTTGCACGCGAAGCAAGAATATTTTTCCACGAAGGGAAACCACATATCCGAGGCACAGAAAAACCAACGCGCGAGAAACTGCGCGGGACGTGCCAGGCGCATTCGAGCGTGACACAAGGGTGGAAACCCGGTCCGCGCCGCCATCACGACGACCCGGCTGCAGGCCTCGCTCTTCGCGGGCTTCGCCGCGTCCTGCCAGGCGGCCGCCGCTCCACAAACCCAGAACCGCGTCGTCGCCCGGGAAAGCCGCGAAAAGGCGCCCCTCTGCGCGATGTCGGCGACGCGCGTCGAAACGAGCGCGGCGGTGGAGAGGAGGAGCTGTTTCGCCGTGTAATCACGCGTACCTCGTTGCGTGTGCGCGCGCCCGCTTATAGCAGCCACGCGTGCGCTGTGACGCAACGGGCTCTTTATAATCCCCTCCCTCTCTCAACAAGAACCATAGAAAGAACAATGCGACAAAATGAAAGAGCACGACAAACGCGGAAGCAGAAACGGCGCCACCCGCGAAGACAGCCACTGACAGCGCCAGTTTAGTGAAGTTCTAGTATACTGGTAACTGGGAAGTAGCAATGAGAATGTATACAGTTCTCAAAATTTTCAGTAATATCAAGAGAGCGTCGACCAGAGACGGTGGTTCCGCGCCCCATTCAATACCGCGGTGGCGAAACGGACGACAGTGCACTCTAAACACGAATACGCCTATATGGGAGTAACCGGGGGAGTAAGCTGTCCTCTAGCGCACTCTCTATATGGGAGTAAAAATACGCCTATATGGGAGTAAAAGGGGAGTAAACTGTCCTACAACGCACACCCTTTTGCGCTAGAGAACAGCTTACTCCCTTTTTTTACTCCTTCCTGCTTGGAGAGTGCGCGCATGCGTACAGACCGCTTGCCAGGCGCAGCGTCGTCTGCTCGCGATGGTCTTGTCTTGTCACGCTGAACGACCGTCTGGTAGACGCTTCTATGATTTTACTAAAAAAAGAAGAAAACTGGAGAGTGCATGCAGCCTGTCTCAAATAAACACAGCTCAAAGCGTACACTTCCGAGCCGAGTATCGGGGCTCTTCTAGCACCCGTGGAAGTTGCAAGCACCGGAGGGGTGAAGACGGAAGTTCTTATGCACTCTGGGGGATGGAAATTACGAGTCACAGGCGGCATCCGGCGTCGCTGCGTCTCGAACACAAAGCTCATATGCTGCATCGTAAAAGATTCCTTTCTGATTCTATTCCATGTTTATTTTTTCTCGCCCCTTGCGAACTGCTCCAGCGACGGCACGACTTGTGTTCGCTCTACGTCTCTGGTTCAAGCGATCGCGATGGCGGGGGCGTGGTGACAATCGCTCGATCCAGTCATATACAGTGCACGCAAGATACCATGGAACACAGTTAGAAATGAAACCGTTGTACAGTCACTAAAAAAAAAAAAAACGGTAGACTTCATAGAAAGTTTACTTTCATGTGCTCACACGTCTGGAATCGACCCACACAAAAAAGGACTACGCAAACAAGAATCAACCCAAACGGGCGTTTAAATGTTAAATGGTTGGCGTAGCCCTTTAAACTTCATATGTCGAAACATTCACTCCATCAATACGGAGCAAAAATGCGGTAAATGACCTATTTTGCTCCCTTCATTGATAAATGGAACGTATAGGAGGAGACTCCTCTTTTTACCTTCCGTTTTGAAATGGAGCTTCTTGCTCTCAACGCTCCACAAGTACCAAACGAAGTAAAAAAAAAAAACATTTTGCGCCGTCAGCACTGCCACCTAGCGACTCGACTGCTTCTGGTCAGTCGTGTGATAGAGGCGGTGAGTGACGTCTCCTTGGATACCGTCGGTGGATATCTGCTCGCTTCGGTGCATCACGGGCGCCTGCCGAAGCACAAGAGGTCGGGCTGTCGCCTTTTTACGCTACAGTAAGCTATATTGAACTGCTCCTCCGAAGACCCCGCGGTGCCACCATGTTTGTTCTTCCTTTGTTCGTGCCACTGCCACGTTAGGGCTGCCGCGTAGGCCCCATTCTCACAGCTTTTATCAGTGCGGTTTGTTGCAGCATACTATAGTCTATAGTGCGCTGCATCAACACGGAACTGCGATGGAAGGATATCAATGCTGAGCACGTGCTTATAAAGCTGCATTGTTCCTCAATCACATTACGAAACCAAGCTTTAAAGACACAAAGATGAAAGCAAACCCTGTCATGCCAGATTACATCCGGTGATGTTCTGGTTTTCAGCGTGTTCTACTCTGGTTCTTAGTCGGTTATAGCGTGGTATATGACCATTTCTCTGGAATCCATTTTCAGCTCTGGCGCATTGATAGTGAGGCTACATCGCTTTATCTACGATAGCAGGCCACCAAACGAGCCAGCACAGCGCAAGCAGACGATAGGCAGACGACTAATGCCGCGTCCGCCTACGCCGCCACTGTGCCTGCTGACGGTAAAAGGAACCCGTGACGATGGGTCACACGAGAGCAGCGCAGTTGCGCAAGCTGGGCTGCCGCCTGAACCCGCAGCTTGAATGCGGATCCATGAACATGGCGCCGTGACAGCGTTTCATTTCTGTGGGTAGTGAAAATTTTACCACCTAGTAGTCCTAAACACCTCTCTTTTATAGGGGAGAAAATAAAATACTCCATATATAAAGTGTAAATAAAGCCACTTATGGGTGTGCGAGAGTAGAAGCCATTCACTCCCATTTGGGTGTAAATAAAATACCCCACATATATGGTGTAAATAAAACCTTCTTACGGATGCGCGAGTGTACAAGCCACTCACTCCCGCCGCGGTGGCTCAGTGGTTATGGTGCTCGGCTGCCGACCCAAAAGACGCGGGTTCGATCCCAGCCGCGGCGGCTAGAATTTCTTTGGAGGAGAAATTCTAGAGGCCCGTGTACTGTGCGATGTCAGTGCACGCTAAAGAACCCCAGGTGGTCGAAATTTCCGGAGCCCTTCACTACGGCGTCTCCCATAGCCTTAGTCGCTTTGGGACGTTAAACCCCATAAACCAACCAACCTAAACCAACCAAACCCATCTGGAGTTGTTTTTTTTTTTTTTTTTTTTGCTGAAAACGTAGAACAGTCGGGAACTGAAGGAAAACAGCCACCAGGACCCGGTGTGAACAAGGCTTTAGCCAGGTGCCAACTAATACAGTTAGGCCGCAAGGCGGCGCCACTAGAGGGGAGCAGTACGGTAATATTAGACAGGTCCAAGCCGCGCCCAGAGAAGAACGAAACGCAACTGCCCACGCGGAAACACAGTGCTCACTCCGCAGCGGTTTCGTCCACCGTGCACGGAGCTACGGCAGCCGTGCGTATAAGTCCTCAACGAGCTCCGAGGCGTGAACATTCCCGCAGCCGTCGAGCGTGCCCCGACGCGCGAGGAACTTGCGACACAAACACATCGTACACGACGAGTGCGCTGCTGCGGCCGCCGCGCCAGTGGCGCGCACGCGACCGCGAACGGCCAGCGGCGTCGGCGTCTCTGTTTGCGTAACCTTGGCCCGCGCAAGCCCGAAGGCATTGTGTCGTGTCGTACAGCAGGCGCCTCGCGCGCGGGGGCCACCACCACGGCGTGCCTTTCCACCCTCGTCGCCGTATCCTTTTTCCGGCGCGCGCGCTCCTCTTGCCAGTCTTTTGTGCGGCGCCATGCACGGAACATTGGGGGCCTTTGTGGGGGCCACGACGACAACAAATGTTTGCCCGGGGACAGCGGCAACGGCGGTTCCGCCCAATTTGAGCCGAAGCCAGCGTCTCGCGAAAAGAACGGCCGCGCGTGTGTACAAGGTGGACGCTGCGTCGCGTCCCTCGACGTCTCGCCGCGAAGAAGGCGACTCTCCGTATCCCCGCACATCGTTACTCTTTTCCCTTATGATCGACCATCGAGTTTTGATGGAGACGAAATGCGACAGGTGCCAGTACGCTAAGCGATGTCGCTGCACGCGGAAGGCTTCCGGAATACCGACATTATCTCGGACCCCCCCAAATACGCGGCAGCTACTCACTTCTCACTTCCTCTTTCAACCTCTTCCTGCACCCCTTCCTACACAGCGCGCTCCGCATGTCCGCATAGTTTTGAGACAGTTACTGCACCATTCATTTCATCCCACCCATCATTGTTATCCTGCATTCCGACTACTGGTTTTACTGCATTTAATCTTGCCCATAAATGTGGCTACTTGTGTTTTCTTCCTTATGACCAAAATAATGTGCAACACTTTGTTTTTGTAGCGTTTTTTTATCTCTGAGATTCCTTATAGGAAAATCGTTGAATGACGTTCGTCTCTGCAGATTTTCTCGATGTCGTTTCGTCGATTTTGCCGGGCCTATAGTGCCTCAAGTCATTTTTGGCTTTGGCAGGCCTGCAACTGAAAATGCAGTAAGGAAACTGGCAATTAGGATTATATTAGTAGTATTGTTATGATTCTCCTTCTTATTATTACTCATGTTCTGTAGATTTTGACAACCCACCGCTGCGATCGAGACCGTCCTCCATCTCTCTGCACCACCACTTTCTTTTTCCGTGTGTGTTATGGCTACTCGAAAGAATGGCACGCAATAACCGGGCCTGGACAAGACAGTGTATACAGTTTTCATAATTCTATGCTGACAGCTTCCCGGACCTCCCGAAGTTTCAAAAGTAGGGTTTGTAGCAGAGAGTAAGACAGTTTCAGCTATAACGCCTACATACAGTGCCGATATTGATTTCCAGGATCTCGTAAAACCGGTTTGAAGCACAGTCCCTGAACCAGCCAACATGCCGGCGCGTTTCAAATGCCGCCCGTAGACACGAACCATATTTGCGGCCAAACTGAGTAGAAAACACAAAAACACGGCCCACTGCACGCGCTAATTTATTGTTTTCGATAAGCAACACCGGTACGCGACGGACTCCGTGAAATACGGCGCCCTTTCCGCCGCGGCCAACCGGCCTGTTATTGCTCGGGTATACGCAGCATTCCGCGAAAAACCTACCCTTCCTCGATCACCGGCAGCCTGAAAACGTAGAATAAGAAAATACGAAAAAGAAACCCCCGACGTTACTCCTTTCGCAAGCACAGTATATATACACTGTCCCAAGCGAAGGCGGTCCTTTAGCGCTGCATCGTGCTGCTGCTGCTACTCTCGCAATCGGTGCGACGACGAGTCGGTCGGCTGCAAATTATTCAATGCCACGCATTGCGATGCCGCGCGCGACCGCGCTGGGCACCGCGCGCTCTCCGGCGAACTCAACACGAATGCAGTAGCCGCATTTTATCGCCCCGTTACGGCCTTATCGGACTCGCAGAGGCTAAAAATGGCACCGACTCGCTCCCCCTCTTTCTTTCCCCCTCTACGGCGCGCGCAGCAACGAGGAAGCAGTGCGCGAAAGGCTGGCGTGGCCAGAAATGAGGAATGAGTGGAGCCTTCCCCACCGAAGACGGCGGAGAAGGTGCGCTGTGGGTGATCAGTTTTACGGCAGCGGCGCCAGGGTGCGTCGGGAATGTATACACCGCAAATTATATATTTAAGAGACGCCAACAGCCACAGAAACCAAGGGACACAAGGGATGTTTCGATTTATATTCATTTATTTTGCGGTGTTGATCAACGGAGAATATTACTGAATGCTATCGCTTAAAGCTCATTGATTAGAAGAGAAAAAAACAACCACTGCATATATATATATATGCAGTGCAGGGACAGGGAATTTCGCACGCCCCAGACCATTTCGCTCACCGGCGGGAACAACGCAGATGGAATTTCACATGGCCTGAACTTTCTCAAACCTCACAGAAGGAGCAAAGGAAAGAGTGCGCGAATTGCGTATACGCTTCGATCTATCAGCCCGCCGCAGATCTCGCCATTTCTGGATCGAAATACAGGAGCAGAAATAAAAGCCGCTCAGAGTACGTGTACACGTAGGCGTCGCACAAAAAAGCCAAACAAGAGATAACTGAATTGAGCAGCTACCGATCTTCGGCGCTTTTTTTTTTTTTTTACGCCTCTCAGGCCTGTATAATATACTTCGAGCAGGAACTGCGCGTATTGGACGACAGATGATCGGATACGCGCGAAAACTTCACGTGCGCACTTTCCTTTCGATACTTCATTTTAAAAGCCCCGTGGGCTTCCCGTTTCACACGTACAGACGCGAGAGAAAGATGGTGTGAGAGAGAGAGAGAGAGAAAGAGAGAGGGTGAGAGAGAAATCCACTCTGCTCGCAGCGACGCACAAAATTCCAGATGAGCGCTTGCAGAGGCGCGTTAATTAAACGCTGCTGCTGACGACTTTCAGCGCGCACTTAAGGCGCTTTCGAATCCGCCGTTTCAACGCGCCTGAACGTTCCGTGCAGAGTGCCGCATATTTACGTCGCAAAAAGCAAAACGCGCACTTGTAACGACTGCACTTCTCCGCGTTCCGACGCACGCGCTTTTGCTGTTTTCCAAAGCCGCACATGGCGATAACAATGTTTGCTTCACCCTGTCATTGCCACTGCAAATGGACTTCGGGCTCGCGCAACACTGCCAAGGGCACTCGGGTCGCACGGATAACGCGGGAAACGGACAGGTAAATCAGGGGACCGTGCGCACTTTCATGAAGAAGAGGCCGGACGTGTTTATGCTAATCTGTCAGGCCACCTCTACGCATACGTGCAAGGCGGATTTGCATTCCTGAACGCACACCTTCGAGAAACCCAAAGCGCGAGTACCCCAGGTAGAGGGAGAGATTGAGTTTTAATCTTTTATAGATGGTTTTCCGGCGCGAAGATAGCGTACATCTGAGAACGACATCGGCAAAACACAAGGACGTTTTCTCCCCGCAGATTAAAGCATCGGCGGTCGATCTTGTTCCAACGATTGAAGATTGCTTAAAAGGCGCCTAAATTGGCGTGCTGAGAGCAGCCGAGAGGGAAGCGTTGGCGGCGGCCGCCTAGTGAATTCAAGTCAGCAGAGCGCGCGCTTATCAAGGTGTATAGACTGAAGGCGCAAGAGCCACAAAATATACACAACTATTCTACAAACCGGCCGATAGGCCACAAGCGCGAAATCGACAAAAAAAAACAGCGGAACAAGCAGGGTAACATGAAAAACATTGAAATCGATGGAAGCATCAAACCCCACGTAACTCTTAATTCGCCAGAATTACCTATTTAAGCAGTGGAGTACATAACCGCACTAATGCAGCGCACAGATATGGAAATCGGTGGCGGCTTCAAGGTTAATGTTGTCACACGCCGCCAGTAGTTCAGGCTGTTAATGATAAACGGAGATGTAAGTCGTCATGAACGAGTGACACCTCATCTCGCGGGTTGGTTGTTTTCGGCCCGGCTTGTACGCCATTTCCGAGGAACGACGTAGGAGTTGAGAAAACACGAGAAAGCCAGACAATAAACAAACTACAGCCCTCAGGCTTGCGTTCTTCCGTCTCCCGGTCCTGTCTGTAATGCTGTACGATTCATCGCTTCTCTAAAGCTGAAGACTCGGCACACAGGGGCCGATGTTTGTTGTTCTGTTGCGAAAGCAACACTACGCGAGTCGCCGAGCCATTTCGCGGAGCTGACGAAAGGCCATACTGCGCATGCGCGAGGAGCAGTGATGTCACACGCCGCACAGCTGGCGCGCCGCCGCCGTCGCTGCGCGGGTGACTCAGAGGTGCCCCCGCCGCGCTCGCCAGTTGCGCATGCGCAGTAGCGGAGCATAGCTAGCGTGCCGGGGCCGCCGCCGCTGCCACGCGCTCTCCATCGCCTCTCTCTCTCTCTCCTCGTTGCTTTCGCAATCCTCCAGGTTTAACCAGCGCTAAACCACTGCCATTTTTTACATAGGGATATGCACGCTGACCTCTTGAATTCGCTGCACGCTTAAATCAGCTGCGTCGCCAAACGCAGCGATAAAAGCCAACTACCATCAAGAGTACTCATTTTTTTCTCGATTCTGCACTATAGAGACTAGAGTTTAAGAGTTTTAAACAGCATGGAATGAGCACATTTTCCTAAAGTTCACAACCACGGATGCGGAGATACTTTCGGAGCGGTCGCCAAAACAGAAAGTAGCGCTAAACTGTCACAAATGCATACCCAACACAGCCCGCACAGCTTCTTCACCGTTTTGATTTCAGACGTGCCGATAACGGTCTCTTAGAAACTGTCGCAACTAGAAGCGGGCTTTCCAGGCGTAAATGGGGGAGATGAGAAAGCGGCTGAAGCTCGACACAGTGAAGCGAAATATGAAACAGGAAGGAGATGTGTCAAAACTTTAATGCGCAACACTGCCTCAGAGAACTGCAGAAACAATAGGTTTGGTTTGGTTTATGGGATTTAACGTCCCAAATCGACTCAGGCTATCAGAGGCACCGTAGTGGAGGGCTCCGGAAATTTCGACCACCTGGCGTTCTTTAACGCGCACTGACATCGCACAGTACACGGGCCCCTAGAATTTCGCCTCCATCAAAATGCGACCGCCGCAGCCGGGATCGAAGCGGCGTCTTTCGGGTCAGCAGCCGAGTACCATAACCACTGAGCCACCGCGGCGGCGTAAAAACAAGACTAATGGATAAATGTCTGCGTTTGTCAGGTCAAACACGCACAACGACGCAGAAGTGTAAGAGGTCTCGTATCCACGGACGCGTAAAGAGTAGTGCTGGATCAAAAAGCAAGCCATCTGGTTACGCAGAGAGCGGTGCAGTAACTACAACCCAGCGCGTGCGTACGGTTTGAGCGGGTCGTTTAGTAGCAAAGGAGTCAGCTACAAAACGCGCTTTTAGCTGTTTTGCCCCCGCGGACGCCACAGCCAGCCTCGTGTGTTCACTGAGATGTATAAAAAAATAATTAAAAATATACAAGAGAACACGGTGTACGTTTTTCAACTAGGAGAGGGCTGCGCTTAGGTGAGGCTGATGATGCGAAGGTTAGAGAAAAATCGAGTATTGTTCACTGGACAGCGAGAACTCGATATAGGCATATGCTGGATTGAAGACGCAGTAATAGTCGGATACAACTCAAGAACGAAGCGGAAAATGCCCCTCAAAGAAGCTCCTCCAGCCACACGCGTCGATCGATTCTACCCCTCTCTTTTGAAAGATTCCTTTGTACCTTCTAGAGTGAAATCGCAGGGGGTGTCAGATGAATGGGGAATGACCAGGCCTTAATTGAATTAACCGCGGCGTCATGAAAATCTGTCGACGCCATTGGCTCGAGGGTCTCCTGTGAGGGGCAACTTCCGCTACGTTCTTAAGCTGTATCCGACTGCAATGTCTTCACTCCCATCCTTTGCTTCACCACTTGGCAATAGTACTTCGCGAGTCAATCAACGCGCTGTGCTCGTTGACATCAATCCTTGGCATCAGGACATACGCGTTCCTGCTTCGAAACTATGTAGTGCTGAGTAACACTCCAGTTCCGGTGGACAAAAGGTCGGCAAAAATGCCTTCGAGATGAGCTGACACTGGCAAGAAAATACAGCCGCCAATGAACTGATCTCTTGGAAGAGGCAGGAACCGTTTGGTATGTCTATCAGGTTCAACGCTCGTGCTGTGCTAATTTTCCTACCTCCAAACTTCGGAATCTGAACGGGGAATGTGCACAGCACTTCTTCTGCTACGAGATGGAAACTGCAGTTTCCTGTATGACACACCAAGGAAGCGATCTGCAGGCTCCTGGAAAGCTGAGGCCAAGGAGGCAACGCTTCACACTCGTTCCTTTCGTCGCAGAGACAGTGTTACCAACAATAAAGTGGAAACAACCAAGGAGTGGAGAGACAGCCAAGAAGTGAAAACAATCCAAAGGTGAAAACAGCCCAGAGGTGAAAACAGCCCAGAGGTGAAAACAGCCCAGAGGTGAAAACAGCCCAGGGGTGAAAACAGCCCAGACGTGAAAACAGCCCAGAGGTGAAAACAGCCCAGAGGTGAAAACAGCCCAGAGGTGAAAACAACCCAGACATGAAAACAACGAAGTGTAAACAACTAAGAAGTGTAAACAACTAAGCAGCGGAAACAGCCACGAGGTGGAACGAACAAATAGAAAAACAGCGAAGCAGAGCAGCATTGCCTCACACCACCCAGTCGTGCCTGCGCGGACTTCCTCACCGTTATGAGCTTTCGCTAACGCGTCTTCAACAACCATTTCCTGTCAACATCAATAATTCCAATGGTGTTTCCTTCCACCACAAGGTTCGTTCGTCAATTTCATATGATTTTATTTTGAGCAAGTACAGAAGGTTCCGGTATTAAAGCGTAACAGTGATATCTACATAACCCCCCCTCCCCCCTCCCCCTCAATCCTTGCTTTATTTCTTCCGACAGAAGTCGCCGATTTCGATCGCCTACTTTGATTTCAAGAAAGAAGAGAGTCACCCGCGAGCTACAACCTTCTTCTTTCCGGTTATTCAACAACACGCAAGAAAAAAATCAGCCGTTTCAATCATTCCGGCACGCTACGCACGTCATTCACGCTTTCCCCCTCTTTCGCCTGCCTTTTCTTTGCCTTCTACTGCGCGGGAGAAAAAAAAAATGAAGGCGTTCGATGACAAAAAAAGAAAAAGAGACGAGAACGGAAGTGAGGCCCTGTAAATGTACGAGCGTCGAGTACACGGGGGGTATAGTTCCTGGAGACTCTCGGTCAGCGGCGCGCCGAAAGGACGCGTTCCGTTTCACACGGCGTGTGAACGGGGTGACCGGCTGGAATACGGCGCGACGCTGGAGAGGAGGAAAGAGGAGGGCAGCAGCCGCACGCACAGCACGCACTCCGCACCTTCCAAGTCTCCACGCACGCAGTTCGGTAGATATACACCATACACACTCCAACCAACAGGCGAGCCGCCGCCCTCTCGCGATAGGCGCTCGCGAAAGATCACGAACTTCCATCGCCGCCGCGCGGTGCGGTTAGTTACACGGCCCGAGCGATCCTCCGGCCGATTCGGCTTGATTCGGGCCGAGACCGACGCGCCGCCTCGATCGTGCGATCTCAGCCGAAGCGCGACCAGTGGCGGTAGGAAGAGGTGCCGGCCGCCGCGTCTGCCCTCAATGGAATACTCTGTCCGCATACGCTTAGCGTAACAACAGAAACGGAGCACGCAGAAAGGGTACGAGTGTGAGCACGTGTGGCAGCAGTCCCGGTAAGTGCGCAAGCATAGGTAGAGGGAGGAGTCTTGCTTCAACCACTGCGCATAAAAACGCGTCGCGAGGAGATAAAGGACTGAAGGAAGTCAGAGATATCGACAACCGGAGCGGAATAACGGCGAGTCTGAGAGATTGCTGAAAGAGAGAGAGAGAGAAAGAATAGACAAATAAGGAGGAAAGAGAGCTCCGCACTCGTCGCCAGCTTCCACGGGGATGTAACTGGCAAAGCTCCACTTGCTGACGCAAGACACAGGGTTGCGCAAGCCGAGAAGTAACGGTACTTCAGCTAACGGCCGGCACGGAAACACAGCTGAACAAAAGACACCGCATGCGATCCAGAGAACGCACTTGAGGTGTGCCGCGACCTCCTCATCGTGAACGCGCAGGAACGGTCGCCACGAAGAAACCAGTGCTAAAACAATGGTTGTTGGACCCAGCTAAAGGACTGGATGCAATGTATGTAGGTGTCCATATCTATACACAAGAGCAGGAAAGAACAAAGGGTGATAGCGCAAAAAAAGAAAGAAAAAAAAAAGATCACAGGGACACCTTTTACATTATCTTGGCAATGCGATAGCAACATCACTTCCGGTTTGGTGGCGTCATTTACCTCTAGCCAATGGGAATTATCCGCTCTGGTTACGTTACTTCGCACCAGTTAATGGGCGAATTTTACGGCCAACGACACACTTTTTCCCGATGAGGCGTAAAAAGAATCCTGAGCGTTTCACTGAGCCCTGCAGGCAGTATGCATTCAAACAACGGTGGACGAAATTTCGGCGGCCATCAAAGGCCATGCGCACGTCAAAGCGGCTTTTCAGGACCTGCCCTAGACTGCACCGTTTAAGGCCGATTCACATGACGGTACGTTCGCCCGCTGCCCGCGCATCCCGTATTCATGTTCATACGTCACCACTCTGAGAGGCGCGCTGTCGGCCCGCTGACTGGTCAAGGAAGGAAGCTCAGGTGCCTATTCCCTCGCGGGAATGCCCGCGAAGATGCGTGCGCTATAGCTCTGGCAACTGGGCCAGCAGGTTCAGGTCATTGAGGAACTGCACAAAGGGACGCACCTGTTCCGCAGGACTTCCTCTGCAGTTCATTCAATTGCGCACTCATGGGTCGGAAGGAAAAAACCAGTTCGACCAGCATTGCTAAACACTTTAAAATAATCTTGCAACTGTGGTACACTCAGCGCGTCGTCTGCTCTTATGGTCCGTCGCATCCGTTTGACGTCATCGGATCGCAGACCAGCTTGTAGCGCGATGCGCGATGCAAAACAAAAAGACGCCGGTGACGTCACGTGAATACTTTCTATAGTAATTACTGCTGCGCAATGAACTGCTAGCGCACTGCAAAAGCTTGCGGGCAGCAGCACTGAAACGTTTACACGCACTCCGCCGCTCCGGCTTACGAAGAATACCTCACCTTACTCACCTTACCTCACTTACTGCCTCCTCTCAGGTTTGCGAGTAAACATGCCCTTGACCAAGGAAACAAAAAAGAAACGGTTCAGTTAGAGTTGATTCAGGCAAGCCGTTGCCCATGGCGATCGCGCCCACTCACGCTCCCAAACAGCTCTCGCCGTTCAGTGCGCCATTGTTCAGTGCCCAGCAGTGCGTGAGAAACTAAGCCAGAGGCAGGAAAGACGAGCAAACAACAACAAAAAATGCACGGTACTCCTCCGCGCTACATTGTGCTCCTTCTTTGATTTGAGCATTCTAAGCGCGAAAACCAGTTTTGCGCGCATGAAAGGTTTCAAATGGGATGAGACGACAACTGCAATCAAAACCATTTCAAGCCTGACCAACGCCGTCTAGCATGCACTTTTGATACAGAAAACAGCCTAGCACGGGCCCGCGCACAAAGCGTACTGTTTCTCTTCTGCAGCCCCGCTACGGTTCGAAGCGAAACGCTGTAGGGCTTGGGTGAAATTGCTCCTTTCGAATTCGAAGCGCAGCATATACTTCAAGGCCCACGCCGCTACGACCCTTGCTTTCTCTTAATTCGCTCTGTCTGTGCCTCGTTGTTTCTGGCGTAATGAATGATCTGCGATCGCTGCTTTCCACGCTGCCTCGGGACGTGACAGAGAGCACGCAAAGGACAACGACTTCGTGCATCGAGAAACGAAAAGAAAGCACAACGCAACCCGGCGCCCAGCTCACGGAAGGGCTGAGGGTGCGATGTAGAGACGGCACGCAGAAAAAGAAAAAGCAAGAAAGAAATCAAGAGCACGCAACGTCACGGATCGAAAATGAAGCAGGGGCCAGCAGCAAAACACAATCACGACTGGGCACGCGCGGGGGAAGAACTATGCGAAGCCAAACGAAAAGGAACGTGGGCGCACGACGTGCACGACGAAGGGCGGAAAAGTGCGGGGGAGCGAGGCACAGGGACGCCAACGGTGCACGAGCCGCGCACGGCGACGACACCGCGCTGGCGTTAGGAGAAAAAGATGAAAAGAAGAGGAGGGAGCGGCCGCAACACGTGACGCCCGCTGCGCCCACCGCCGTGCATCACGTACAAGAAGAAGAGCGCGTAACAGCCGACGTGGGTACAAGGGAGAAAACGAACGGGAGAGAGACCTTGAAAGAAAGGAGGGAGGTCAGACTCACCCGTAGTGCTGCTCTCCATTCTGACGCTGCCCAGGGTCACCCTGCGGAAGGCGACCTCCTTGGCGCGCTCCAGACCGGTCAGCTCGGGCGCCGTCGCCTTGCGCGCGGGCAGGGTCTGTCCTCGGTCGCAGTCCTGGACGCTGGGCGGACTGCTGTAGGTGACCGTGAGCGCGCTGCGGGCCCGGTCGCGAAACGCGGGCGACGCGGGCGCCGACAGCGACGGCGTCAGCGGCAGCTTGGAGTCTGGTAGTAGGAGCTGCTTGTGGGTGGAAGGTGGGGGGCTCTCCTGCGGCTGGTGCTTGGGCGAGGTGGACAGTTGGCGCTGCGGGCTCTGGCGCTTGGTGCGAGGGAACGGCACGGGCGGCGGAGAGTCGTCGGCCGTTGAAGACGACGCCTGCTGGAGTGGCGGTCTCCCGCCGCCTTCGGCGGAAGCGCTGTCGCTCGAAGAGGACAGGGAAGACCCCTGACGCGGGAGCTTTCGGCCCGGAGCCCTTAGGGGTCCTCGGAGCGGGGCCCAGCGGACGCCGGTGGGAGGCGACGGGCAGGCAGCCGAGGACAGGGGCGGAGTGCCTTCGGACGTGGGCTTGCTGGTCGCGGATGACGCCGGGAAGGGCGTGGCCGAGGAGTCGGCGGCGCTGGACACATCCGAGGACAGGCTGTCCTGGCCGGTCACTGACTGCGGGGAGTCCGGGCGCGGAGCGGAGAAGCCGGAGAGTCGCGCTGGAGGCCGCAGCGCGTCAGGGGACGCCGTCGGCGTCGTTCTGGTCATAGGCGGCGTCTTGGGGGCGCTGTTTCCAGGGGCTCCTCGGGCACTCTGCGGCGGGGCCGCGGCTGCTGCAGCTCCTGAAGTGGTCGCTTGCTCGCGTCGGCCGGCATTCTCGGTTCGCACTATCGGGGCGCATTGGAGGGCGCGGCCCAGCAGGTCCGCGACGGGCGGTCCGTTCAACTTGCGGCGTCGACTAGACCGCCGGCACAGGTCCTGCATCCATTGGCCGGACGTGGCTTTGAGCTCCCTGCGCAAACGACGGGAGCAGGGCGAAATATGAAACAAAGCTCAGAAGATTCCACACTACACGTGTAAAAGTTGGTGAGCAATACAAACAGTTGACCGGCACTTGCGAGCATATAGAGTGTCCACAATGAGTCCAATACTATATGCAGCCCTACATGACAAGAACACTTTTTTTCCTTATACTTGAAACATAACAAAAGATGGTTGGTTGGTTTGTGGGATTTAAAAAATGCACGTAATACATCAACAAGGCGGCACCGTGCGACACTGCAGATACAGTCAAATGATAGCGCACAGTAACGAGACTCTAACACCGCAGCCATGTTACGTCAGAAGACCTACGACAGGACCTCAACCTTTCATTTCGACTACAGACTTCTCGGGGCTATATACACTTGACTAGCCGTCGACATAAGTGTGATCGTGTAAAAATTATGGCACCCGACTGCTCCATGTTCACTTCTGTGCGCCACAGAGGTCTCAATGATGAGCATATCGACGATTAATCAACACAAGCAAGAAAAGAAAACTGCGTACTTTTTTCTCCGATGTTACCTTCACAGTACGCCTCCGAAATTGTAAACAAAAAGCATATATGCAAGACCAGCACGCACTGCTGGATGCCGTTTTAACTTTTTTTTTTTAACCTAGCTAGAATACACACGCCTGCGTTGCCAAAGCACAATGGATGACCTGTGTGCAGTTCGAGTGCACAGCATATGTCTAGCGCGGGTTAACGCGCCCAGACAAAGCAAAAAAGAACAAAGAATGATGGCAGGTGCCAGCCACGCGGAGCAATATGTTATACGCGCGTTGGTCACAATTCAAGAAAGCAAAAGACGAACCCATCCACATCATAATCAGACCAAAGAGGCCGCTGTCCGCGGCGCCCATGTATGGAGCAGACGATGATTCATTCTCGGCTGACCTTTTAACATTCGCGAAGGGCGCAAGAACGATTGCGCTAAGCCTCAGGGATAAATGCTTTTTCTACAGGAGGCCTGCTCCACAGCCACCCTTGCGTAGCGGGTTCGGTCCATGTGTTCAAGGCAAAAAAGCCCTGCGCACATACCGCGTTAGGCCCACTCCCCGGCCGCCCTGATCGCGCGGTATCTCTCGTCTCGCGGTGCGCAAGCCAATTTCCAACTCGTATTAATGAACTCTGTTGACAGCCGACCTCCGGACCTTCGCTCGCAGCGGACGCTAGACGGCTTTGCTCGAGTTTTGCGGGCAATGCGTTCCATTGGACAAACTGGGGCAGCGTTCTTGGTATGGCAGCGTCAAATAAAGAATAAATGCGCCTGGATACACTGCTCTGATTAACAACATTCCAACTCTCGCCTGCTACCACCATGCGAGCATTTCGGGTGCAAATAGGAAGCAAGCGCGCAGCACACAACTCAGTTTACACAGCTGACATTGCCCGGCGTTTTTACGAGCAGACGTTGGTCTTTGTTTTCGGTTTCGAGGAAAGGAAACGGCGCAGTAACTGTCTCAAATATCTCGGTGGACAACCGAACAGCGCCGTAAGGGAGGGAAAAGGAGGTAGTGAAGGAACTAGGGACGAAAGAGGTGCCGTAGTGGAGGGCTCCGGAATAATTTCGACCACCTGGGGATTCTTTAAAGTGCACTGACATCGCACAGCACACGGGCGCCTTCGCGTTTCGCCTCCATCGAAACGCGGCCGCCGCGGTCGGATTCGAACTCGAATACTCTGGCTCAGTAGCCGAGCGCTCTGACCACTGAGCCACCGCAGCGGGCCAAGCACACGTACCCGATAGGTTTTTCGTCGCTCAGATTTAACCACATCGTCCAAACATACTCTTATCAGCTTCCAGCCGATGAGATCATTTTCTGCTTTGTGTTGTCAATTTTAATTAGAGCAATGTTATTCAGTGACCATCCAACTTCGAACTTAGTACATTCCTTGCAGATGTATCAGGGCTATCTTGGGGACACAGAGAAACCAGTCGTGTTCTCTTTATAAACGCCTACGACCTTGACCGCACCTATCATGTGGTTGTAAAGGTAAGATAAGCTATGTACGATAGCAAGACGCAACGTTTTACAAGATGACAGCTTATGCGTGACATAAACACCGTGTCCGCAATTACGGCGGATACCTTTGTACACTGTACACCTGCCGCAAATGCACGTGTATTCGTTTATTTATGAATACTGTCAACCGTCATTTGAGGGTCATTACAGGGAGGGAAAATGAAGAGAAAAAAATGCATATATAACCATGAAATTACCGCTAATACGAAGGTCTCCGCAGGTATAGTGTCAGTGGTGCGTATCATGGGCGTCAGGTGCTGCTGAGTCAACTATAAACCAAATAAACAAAAATTACAGCCCATTAAGGTATCGCTTCCGTAATTATACGCGCTCCGTCCGATAAAAAGGCCACGAGACTACACGGGCAAAATCCGTTTCAAACAATCGACGCCTTTGTCTTTCGGTGCTATCACAGCAAAACCGAGTGAGACGTCAGCCTCAACATATACACCACGCCCCGTACAAAGTACAACCTCCGCACTCAATATGCAGATCAGGACATCGTGGCAGGCACGGCTCGACACAAGCGGATATTCAATAGAGCACGCGGGGTCTTCCACATAACCGCTCATTTATATACCACGCGGCTTGGCACACAACACACAGCTGCTGCAAGTTCGACGGCACAATACCTCGCAAGCGAGATGAGGCGCGTTCTTTCTTTGCGCCCGTTTTCTGCCACCTCTCGCTCTTTCCCGCTCTAATAAGACGACGTGACTGGATAGTTTTCGCGCACGCAGATTCGCGCGCATCTCCGCAACGAGGTGCCACGAGGACACCAAAAGCTCGAACCAAATGCAACGCGCTCTAACCAAACCATTCGCTACACTTATCGCCAACGGTGCCAGCGAAACGGTCGACCCTCCGACGCCCGACTAGCCCCTCTCGCGGGCATCGTCGCGGAGCGGGACCAGCCAATGCAATTTATGCGCATGAACTTCTAGCGCGACCCACCGCCAGTTCTTTCGTGTGGGCCTCAGCACCAAGCAGAAGAAAGAAAAAGAAAAGACGCCAAGCCCACACAGAAAGCCGAGAAGCTGGCAGGCATCACATGGTAGTCACAGGGACCGCATCCTCTTACGTATTCATGGCGCACCGACAAAAGGCATCGAGCGCTGCCTGAATCGCGGCGCCAGCGCCGACTTGACCAGGATGTTGCCTTGGAAGGCGGCCAGCCAATTGACGACGGACTTATAGCAGCGCTGGATGGATCAGGCTTTTCAGAGGAAAGCGTCCGCCGATGCTGCGCGCGCCCTGAACGTGGCGCTGCTGCAGTGGAGGCGATGACTCATGCGCGCACCGATCGGGCCTCGTCCTAGACGCCGCCGCCTTGACCGGGTAATAGGCGCGACCGGGGGCACAGGGTAGAGCCTGTCGCCGCGGCGAAGAGATGACAAGAGCCGATAAACCGGTGTCAGGAAATGTGCACCCCACAGAAGCCGCTGAGTGTGCTCGACTTTGTCAAACGCGCAGTGCGCGGTGGCTTAATAGCCTCGCGGCGAGTCGACCGCGTTGGTAAAGCGTGTCACGTAAAATTCCGACGCGCAGACAAGACCGAATGTAATAGGAACGGCCGTTTTAATGAGAGGAGGACGGCAGAAAAGGTGGTAGCACGCGTTCGCAGTGACAGGGAAACGAGCGAGTGTTGCGACAGCGACAAGCTTTCCTCGATTGGCGCACGGTAGTTAATCCTACGTCCGATCAAGTTATTCAAACTATCCGAATGCCACGCGAACACGTGTGCATTTCTCAGCAAAAAAAAAAAAAGAAAAAAAAAACGGGCTAAAAAAAAAAAGCGCAACGATCAGTGCAGTATATACTGTCTTGCGTTTCATATCGCTCGTGGCATGAAAAGAACTCGAGGATAAATACGGTGTAATCTTAATTGGATTCGATATCGCGACATCGTGTTGCGGCACGAAGGAATGCGACGAGGACATTCTATTCCGAGTACCTTTTCCTAAAAAATAAAAAAAAGGCGCAATGTAACCTAGACGTTAGCGCAGCAGAACATTAATGTGCGCGTACGAGAGGAACAGTACGCTTTTGTTCCGGGACACGTTCGCTTGAACCACGGAACAAAACGTTCGGCACTGTGTAGCGACACACGTCATGAGCTTCGGTTTGGTTTGGTTTATGAGGGGGTTTAACGTCCCAAAGCGAATCAGGCTATGAAGGGTGCCGTAGTGAAGGGCTCCGGAAATTTCGACCACCTGCATGGTTATTTAACCTGCACTGACATCTCACAGTACACTAGCCTCTAGAATTTCGCCTCCAGTGAAATTCGACCTCCGCGGCCGAGATCAAATCCCCGTCTTTCGGGTCAGGAGCCGAGCGCCAACCACCGAGCCACCGCGGCGGCTCATGAGTTTCGGTATGAATATAAACTGACAAGGAAGAGGGAAGGAGACCGCCTGTTGTACTAGAAAAGTGAAAAAGAAAGAAAAAATTTCCGCGGATTAGGCATGGGTACCAAGATATAGAAGTTCAACATGCAGAGATAATAAGCGCAGCTAGAAACTCAACATCTTTACTAAAACAGCCTGCGACGAAATCATAATTTTTTTCAGTGACGTAGCCAGAACAGCGCAAAGCTTTTCCTCCAGCAGAAACAAATGCCGCTGATGCTTTCGCCGACCGCGCAGCCACGAGAGAGATTCCACAGCTGTTATCGGCAACCGATAACAACAAGCAGCACAGCACGCAAAGATATTAAAAGAGGAATAACCAGCCCAGCGTTTGTTTCATGGGCGAGCATGATTCCGAGGCTATAAAGTAAATGCAACGAGTTCCCAAAGCTCCCACACCTCGCAGGTCCGTATACATGGCCTAGATTTGAACATTCCCATTTATTTCGGGCTACAAATAAACCCGCTTCAGATGTGGGAGCATGCGAACGAAATAAATGAGGCGAAGTCACTAGGTATTCTCGCGTTACACAGCTGCGCATTGGCTACGAGGCACGTTGTAATGAAGGGGAGAGAGAGGTCCACACTCTAGACACGAACCAGCCTGTATAGGAGTAAAGAGGGAGTGAGCACTCTTACTCTCTCTTAGGGGCAAGGTATCTTTCTGAAGTCCCGGGGTAGATTACCATCACTAAATTTACGGAATGCTTACTCTTCGCAACGAAGGCATATTCCGACTGCAAAGCCCATAAGTTGTTGCAGTTAGCAATGGGAGGGGGCTTTTAAGCGCAACACCGGAGGTATTCAGGTTAGCAAACATAGCAGATTGAAACCTGAGATTGATTAGAACAGGATAGCCTGTCGATACCAGGCAAACTTCAGTTTGTCCTCAGTACCTCTTTAAGAGGACGGCCCCACTGCACGCTGCCTTCCACTGTGTTCAAGCGGGTATGGGTGACAGCGGCGCACAGCCGTCCGGAAGCGTCAGCGACTCGAAAGCGCGCACGATGGCCGCCGCAGCGTGCATGTGCCTGCTGCGCCCAACAATGCCGAGACGAAGGCGGCAAAAGCAAGAGCGGCTCGTCGCGGGCCGCGTAACTTGATTATGGATGCCCCTTTCTCTGCCACCGGACGGACCCTGCCTGCAGGAGAACAACGGGCGGCGCTATATATCTCCGGTGACAAATCGCATTATCCCGCTGTGAGAGCTCGCCCGGCATATGTGGCCCGCGCTACTTTCGCACGAGGCGAGACACCGCCCGAGCTTACACACGAGCTCCTCCTAAGCGTTAGAAAGTCTCACGGACTGAGTTCTTACTGCTCGGTTTCTCTTGACTGCAGCGCGCCGGTTACAACAAGCAGAGAGTTCGCGCGGTATACGTCTGCAGGACGAGGTCGCGAGTGCGCGGGCGATGCTCTGGGGTAATGCAGAAAAGAATGCCTGGGTTCCGCCTGCGTGAATGAATAAATGTGCCGCTACGGCTCTGAGGCAGCATTTCTTTCCGGCAAAGCATCAAAATCCACTTCGTTGCAGGCACTTGGTGAGATGGCCTTGCTCGCCGAAGTGTGATTACCTACTACACTCTAAACATGAATACGCCTATATGGTAGTAAAAAATGAAGTAAGTTGTCCTCTAACGCACCCCGTTTTGTAAACGGGAATGCGCTATAGAGACCCTTATTACTCCTCGCTGTTTAGAGTGTAGTTATTGTGCACTGTGAGAGATATCGCCTCCGGTCGTTCGTCAGGTACCGCCAAATTTTCTAACACAAGTAAGCGTACGCCGCTTGAGAAGCCATCAAACGATCCCGAAATATGTTAGAGAAGCCCTGTTGCATTCCTGCACAGGACTTGTTGAGTTTTAACTCACGATGATTACTGGAGCTGCGTTGACTCTGAATTGAGTGAACAGACGAGCATTTATACTGAACTCAAACTGACGAACCCGAAACGGCCATTTCCGACAGTGAATAAGAAAAAAAAAAGTCAATTTTCGGCCAAAAGTTTTGGAAAACGTGCCTCGTTTGCCTTACGAGGGTGGTCACGGCCGAACACACATACATACGCTCTGCGACCATTCGAATAATTCGGTCACAACAAGCACTCACGACTTGTCAAAAACCTGGGACACTTCTAAATACGGCGACCCGTCCAAAAGAGGCGGTGGATCTTCCAGGAAACACGTGTATAAGAAAAGGTCGCACGGTGTACAACGCGGCCTGTCCAGATGACGACGCCTTTTGTTGTCGACGCGCACAAGGCGGGGGTTCACTGCGCGCGGCCACACCGGCTCAAAGGGCGCAGCTCCACGCGGCCGCCGACGAAACAAAAGGGAGACCACTCGTGCGCGGTCTCAAACAAAGCAGGAAGCCCGATGCGGCGAAGCCGTGCGCATCCAGGCGACGCTAGCGCTGGCAATGGCGTCACCGCGAGTGCGCGCGCTTCGCAACAGAGGCACGGCCGAGCGAAGGAGAGTTTTGAAGGAGACGAGGAGCTCGTCGATGCGGATAGGTGGCTGCGAGCCGTGTGCGCCTCGCAACAATGAGCTACGCCACCGCTGCGACCACGCTGTCTCCGACGAGCGTGGGCGTCACCCAATTACGGAAGCGTTTCGTTGCCCGGAAGTTGCATGACGCGAGCCCCTCGCTCGTCTCCGCACCGCTGACGCCCTCGTTGGCGCCCAAAGCTCTTTTTTTAAGAACACAAGCGCATTCTAAGACGCGGAGGCCAGATCACCAGGGCACCACTTTTGCGTCCGCACTGCGGAGCTCACCAACAATGCTCGCCTGGATAACGATCAAGTTTACCTGGATAACATCATAAAATTCGCAAGGCGGTTACCGCTGTGTACCACTATATTCGGCGACAGGTTTTTGCAGGGGTGAATGTAAATAGCGTTCATGAGTTAACGTGTATTAAAGCGACAGCTGTTAAAGCCATGCTGCCGTGACGTCATGCGTGACGCTGCGGCATAATCAGTGCGGCGCGATGTTACGCCGACAACGCCAGAAGCGGGAAACCTGCCCTTATAACAGCTATAGCTGTCAAAGAATCCCCGTATAGATAACAACATACGGCGAACTCTGCATACATGGCCCCACCGGCAGGACAGGTCATCCACGTAATCCATGCAAGCTTGATAGAAAAGGAGGAAGCAGCAGAAGAATGTGATAACCTTGAGCTCCCACAAGAAAAAAAGCAAGGGAAAGGTGCGGTAATTCGTTACGAATTCCAAGTGCAACCGGTGGCAATGCGTCTGCAGCCATTTCTCCCAGCGTTTCAGGCGCGTCTGTAATTCGTTTTAAACGACATTTTGAGCTGTCTGCAGCGCTCACACGTAACTTGTTTCCAGCACGTTTCTACTAAGCATACAGCGCTGCACTCGTTTCCATATAAACAGTTCTGAATGGAACCCTAATGACGTTGGCCAATAAGTGAGGCTCGCCTGTCTTTTCTTCAGTGTGGTCAAATCCAAGCTTCCACTCCAAACGAACACAATCAATCAATCAATCAATCAATCAATCAATCAATCAATCAATCAATCAATCAATCAATCAATCAATCAATCAATCAATCAAATCTTAATTTCAGGCAATAATATTTATGAGTATTTAATGCACGGGAGGAGATGACCGAATGAATGCCCATCTACACTGTCATCGTGGCTCTAATACGAGCATAAACCAGCACATCACGCGCAGTATGTGTCTGCGCACACTTGCGCACCCATTTCAACGAGGTGAGAGCTTGTCCAGCGATTTCTCAGGTCCGGTTGCAATGATATCCCGCAGGGGGAGGCTTCCGTTTCCAGCGGTCACGAAACGTGTTTTTGCGCGTCGTCCGGATTGCCTCCCGCTGGGGCAAGCCCATACATCACAGCAGGTCTGGACAAAGGCACGCATATGCATTCTCGCTTCGCTATCGGCTCTCTTCATTGCCAGCCCGAACGAGTGCGCTCTTGTCTCGCACGACAGATCGAACACTCGACTGAGATCACGAGGTAAAAATACTGACGCAGTCGGCAGCATGCCTCAGATTACACGTGTTTGTTTTCCGCGAACACACCCACCGCGCAGGTAGCAATGCTGCCAAAAAGTAAAAAAAATAGAGCTGATATTTTCTCCGCACTAATTGGAGAGTGAGAAATAAGTTTCGTTACGCAGAAGGAGTAGTTCGCTAAAAAATAATAATAATAATGACAATAAAAAAACGAATCTTCACTCTTTTGCATGGGAAAATTTTCATTCCCTTCATTCATTTGTTTGTTGTTTTCCTTTTGTCCGGCATACAGAGTTTCTAGACTGCGAGGTGGCATTGACAGTTAATTTTACTTTACGGATCGCTCGAAGCCGCATGTGAGCTAGATACAATTAACACCGTGGTAAACTGCCGCCTCAGAAGTCAATGTGTGAAGCTTTTCGCACTAAAAGCAGACAATCTCCGAGACGACCCGGTTACGACAAACAGCGAACATTTTTTATATGCGAGCAAAGCTCCCTCCTAGACATAACATTTAGAAAGGAACGCTGAGAAAACTACATTAATTTTCAAAGCCTGCACGACAAACTGACAGGACTGAAGACTCGAGTTAGTTCTCTGCACTTTTTCGACCGGTGGAGACACGCGCATGACGGAACAGGTGGACGCGTTAGAATTCACTCCATATATCTAATCGGAACATCAGATCTCGCCATGACGATAAAGAACGCCTTCACCACCATCATCATTATCATCATCGCGATGAAGCGTCACTAAGAACGAGGCAAACAAATGGGCCAATGAAGACGAAGCGGATGAAGTTCTGAACCATGGACTGAACGATCGAGTCAAGTAGACCAGCTGTCTGCGTATGTGAACGATCGAGCCTCACCCCCCAGAAACAACAATAAAACAACAACAACAAAAAAGCAGGACAAAACAGCAAAACCGGAGCGCTGAAATCGAAGCGCGCGCAGCATTTTCAAAACCCGGAAACTGTCACAGGTTCGTTCTCCACGGAGGTACGTACACACACAGTCCTCATTCGCGAAGCAAACAGGTGCGCGAATCTGTAACAACCAACAAGACGAATAAAAGCGCACGCCAATAAATAAAACGGGCCGAACCCGAGAGAATTGCAGAAAGTGGGAGTAAAACGCGCGGGCCGGAGGAGTTTTAATGCGCTCGGGAGACCGAAACAAAGAGACCTGCCCACTCACTCTCGTTAAACGATGCGCGCCCGGGCGCTCAACAAGAAAACTTGCTGCGCTGCTGTAGCTGCCAGCGCGGGCTGGGTGGAGTGCGTGTGTGGTGTGTGTGCGTGTACGCCTACCTGGCGACCGTTATCGCTCACAGCGAGCTGCGAGGCTTAAGCAGCGCGCGCTCGGAACAATGGCCCGGCTACGCAGATGGAAGAACCGATAAGGGGAGAGAACCGCCCGACTTTGCAACTCCGTTATCGGCGTCTCGCGCACGCATGCAGCTGGCGTCATTATTACGCCGGGAGATGGTTACGTCGTGCCTATATTTATTTTTTTCCCGTATATGTACACACCTCTGGCTGGAGCAGAGCCAGCTTCGGGCAGAGGCAAAACGATCACAGCGAAATGAGAAACCTGCGGCACAAGTTTTGCCGCCCCGTACTATACGTTCGGGATACTCCAGATCGCCCCGGGTTTCTGTGCGCCCGTACGCAGACGCGCGTTTCAGCGCTGAGTGGTACGTAAAGTTAGAAGTAACACGAAATGGAACATCCAGTTCGCGTCTTGTTATTCCTTAAAGTTGAAAATTTCCAAACTGCTTAGAAAACTGAAAACAAAAAGTGCTTCTCATTCGTGCTTGCAGGGTCCGGGGTTCGAACCTGAGGCCACTGCCTATCAGGAGCAGACGCTCTACCAATTTCTTGACGGCTATCATATGGTAGGGCGAGACAGAGTTGATGAACAACTCGATGTGGGCACGGAGTTGGTCCAATGTTTAAGGGAATCCCGCAAGATGGAGCAGATCTGTAATTAAGGAGTACAGTCGCACGTCGTTATAACGAAACGGTTTATAAAGAAATAATGGATATAACGAAAGAATGACGATTCCCCTTGGAAGCTCAGTCAACACGGGCTATAACCAAGTTACGGCTATAACGAAGTAATCGCCGGGCACCTTCAATTTCGTTATAACGGGGTTCAACTGCAATTACTCATTAGCATCTACCTATCTGCCCCGGTCCAGAACGAGTTATTTAACTACGAAGAGTCTTTAGGAGCAGTTTAGCTTTCCTCTGTAGCTATATGACTCCTTTCGGGTAGATGCTAACGACTAACTACTCGCTTATTGCAAATCTATTCCACCTTGGGTGATTCCTCTAAATAACCGACCATACTTGCAGAGCATCAATTGGTTAAGTCCTCATAATGTGTTCCGTGTTATATTGGCGCCAGCTACAGGGCAACAAAACACAGGTAGGAGGCGGCTAAGGAACCCAGGCTTCGCTAAAACGCTAAAAGATACATTTCGTCACTATTAGGACCCGTTCAGATGATGGGTGCGTTTAGAGTCGTTTGTATGAATGAGGATTTTTTTTTTTCAAGGTTGACGTTTCGAGTTTGACGGCTTTGGTTTGGCACTTTTGCCTGGTATGTAGTATGGTACTTACAGGAGGACTCCAACGAAAGCGAATGTGAACCGCCTACAGCGGGTTGAGTAGAACCGGGTGGCGCCATCTGTGAACCGCTTCTAAAAGTACTTTATATACAGGGTGTTTTTTTTTAGAAGGTCCAAAATTTAAAAAAAAAGGTAAACTGCTTTAGATTTATTTTAGCACTGGGGATATACTGGAGGCTACGGCGGGCGCCAGGCAAGAGGAAAACTGCTTTAATTAGTTCGCTGATTAACTAAACATGTTAATTAACTTGTCTAATTTTTGTTTTAGGGGATATGTTGTATTCGCAGAATTGGAGATCGTCCTCTAAACAGTCCAACCGAGAAAAAACAATTTTAATTAAAAATTTTTCACGCACGTTACGAGGCGCGAAAAAGTCACCCTGGTAGGCATCTTCACACCGTAACGCAGCGGCGGGAGCGCCTCTGACGTAGTTCACTCCGCCCTGCGCTTTGCGTCAGGCGTCCCGGACTGGCGGCCTGCGCTATCGCTGCTTATCTCGATTCGCTCCGCGGCCTCACGGAATGCCGCGCTGGAACAAAAACGTATTGACACAAAGTGCAGGGCGGAGCGAGCGCTCACAGACGCTGTGTTACAGTGTGAAGCTGCCTACCAGGGAGACTTTTTCTCGCTTCGTTACGCGCGCAAAAAATTTTTTCATGAAAATCTTTTTTCTTGGCTGGACTGTTTGGAAGATTATCTCCAATTCTGCTAATACAACATATCCCCTAAAATAAAAATTATAAAAGTTAATTAACGTAATCAGTTAATCAGCGAACTAATTAAAGTAGTTTGCCTCTTATCTGGTGTCCGCCGTAGCCCTCAGTATAGCCCCAGGGTTAAAATAAATCTAAAGGAATTTACCTTTCTTTAAAAATTTTGGACCTTCTAAAAAAAACACCCTGTATATATATATATATATATATATATATATATATATATATATATATATATATATATATATATATATATATATATGTAAGCGTTCACAGCCTGTTCCTCTCCACGCGATTATGCACCTGCAGTGTGTATGTATTGTGCCAATACCACTGCCAGGCGATAACGATAACAAACCTACACAGCACCGAATGCTGTGCACTTGAGTCAATGCACTTGCATCAGCCGCGCGCGCACTGCGCTGACTCATCTTAAATGTAGCGCCACTTGATCAAAGGTAGAGTGGCTTCAGCTCAAGGGCTGCTCCAGGGGAATTCCTGAGAGAGAAAGAGCCACCGTTCCCTTTCCTCAATGGCCGCTCTACTTTCGCGCGCCAGGCAAGATCGTGTGGCGCCCCCTGGACGGCACCGTCGGAAGCACTGCGGGTTTCTTGGACGCGGTAACTTGGAGCAGCGACGAAACCGCTTCACACCGAAGGCGCCGATGAACGCAGCGTGCGGCTAGAGTCACTGTAGTCACGGTCAGCTAGCCTAAAGAAGACCAGGGCTGCAATGTTGCGCGGCATTCAAAGGGAAGCGAGTGGTCTGAAAGTAAAAGATGTGCGTGCTTCATAGCGCTTGCTTGATAGCTCCAAGTAGCATCGAACATTAAAATAACATTGTAAATTTGTTTCTTAAGCTGCAGCAACGTCACATGTAGCTTTGGAAGGTTACAATAATGCCAAAAATGAACAAATAATATTAATTCGACATCAAAGGCATTAAAACTGAAAGCAAAAATTATAATGCTGACTTCTAAATGTGATTGTAACGTTAAAAATTAACAAATAACGTTATATGTTGTATCAAACATTAGTTTAGAATTAATTAAAAAAAAAAAACTTTTTAGATATAGTCACCTGAACGTTGGCATAATGTTGGAATCACAACTATGAAACAATATTACAAATATATTTCAGACACTCGGTCCCACAACTTTTCTCAGCGTTCATAGAGAAAAGGTGTTTTTCAACTAGCAGCACTTGGCAACTAAATCTCTTGGACTGAGCCTGCGAGAGATTGCATGCACATCCCCAATATTTTGTAAGGAAGCTTTGCTTATTACCCATTCGCGACTACTACTCATGGGACACCCCTCATTAAGAACAATTTCTCGCCCAGTAGCACCAGTAGCTACAGATGAAGCCCGACACTCGCCGCCATTAAGAATGTTTTCTCCCTTCGAACAAAAAAGGACTTTTTTCTTTTTTCTTTCCTGCATCTCTTCAAAATTTCACAACGTTCCGGGCACCCACAAGCCGCGGTGGGCAACGATGGCTAAACGCGCACGAAAAACGGAGAAAAATGACAACGCGAACCTCATTCTCAACGAGGTTAGCAAGGTTATCCAAAGCGCGTCGTCTCGACTTCCCCGCATGACTCTAGATGGCGCTACCAACCCACTTCCTGGCTCGGGCAGTCAAACGGCCCCGCACGCTCTCCGTTCGTCTCCGTCTCATTCGCGTATACAGGTGCACCAACAGTAACACGCGAGCGGTAGCCGTACTGGTAAAAACTAGAGTTACTGTATATGCCTTTGGTAGCATATACAGTAACTCTAGTAAAAACTGCATGCCAGCGCGCTCTATCAGCAGATGCGCAGCTCAGAGCGAGGGGGCTTCGGCACATCAGGCTCACCCACCTTGACGATCTATGCTCGCTTTACCGCCGGCATCAGCGAAACCACGCTGCTACCACCACTGTTCGCCAGAAGCGCTTGCAATGCTTCAAGCAAGGGTTTATTATTTGCCCGCATTTGCAGAAAAGCTTATCTTCGACGGCTTGCGCTTTCTGCTTCGTCAGGAATGCGACCATTTTCAGTATGCGTGACCGTCGTGGTTTGCGCTTCACTTCGCGGCGAGTTTGTACGGCAAGTGCGGTTGAAATTTCGCTTGGCTCCAAGGAACGCATGAAAAAAAAAAAAAAGAACAGCATAAAAGCATGGCTGCGTCGTATATGCGATATAAATACATGCTCAAAATATAACCGAACGAGGAAGGCCTATTCAAGGAGAGACAACCTTATTTTCTATGGAGATTTGTTTAACTTTGTTTTCTCAAGTGTAAGAAGGTCAATCTGTGCTGAAGCAAGTGGCCTTCAATTACCTCACTTGATAAAGACAACGAAGCCAACGTATGCATGCTATTCTGTATTTCACAGCGCACTTGCGAAACCGATGCAGAAGCGTTTATACTTCATAGGGCAACCAACTCGCCGCCGAGTGAAGCGCGAACCACGGTGGTCATGCATACGATGTTGGCATTCCTGACGAAGCAGAAAGCGCAAACAACGCATTGAGTCGGGAGCGCTAACGGGCGGTATACGTATGGATAATCCGCCTGAGTAAGTCTCGAGGGCCTCGAGTAAAGTCTATGAGTTAAATCTTGTAGACTCCAGTTGCCCCTATTCGCTGCGTAGGTGTTATGTGTGAAGAAAGACATCTCCGCCATTAATTAGCAACAAACGTTACCAGAGCAATAAAATCCGAGACTTCCTGCATGCAGTCCTATGGGTCGAGAAAAGAAATCTTCAGCCACTTTTCTACGACCACGACTAGCAGAAAATGGAAACACAGATTCAAGCAAAAAGAACACGGCCGTCGATGTTTAATAACGGAGCGCATTGAGAGAAAGTTATCGGCGGTATAGGTAGCAAGCAATGCAAAGAGACTGAAGACCAGCATTGCCTGCATTGGTAACGGTTCAAACTGCCAACAGCGGGTTGAAAAAGTAGAGATCGCAGTACGTGAGATGCAGCTTAATGTGTGATAATGTCGGTATGGAAACCTTCGTTCGAATCGAGCTCTTGGGAGCTCATTTAGTGTGCACCACAAGTTGACCAGCAAGCTCTACAGTAACGTTGAAGTTGACCACTCGTAGACGGCTATAAAATGCGTTATAATAAACGTTACAAAAAACTGGAACAGAGTGAGCGTTGCCTTACGGACGGCATTACCAGGACCCCAAACACGCCGCAGTAAAGTACGTTCTGCTCCCGCGAGCATGCGAAATCCCCTCCAACATAAAATCACTCTCCACGAATGAACTGCGACGGAAAGCGCCCTCCGGCTTAACGACCACGTATATGGACCACGCATCACGACGGACGGACGCGAAAATGGAGCCCCGCGGGCGGGGAGTCCCCCAACCGTGACCGAAATTCTTCAACGGCGCCGGGCCGTAAACCTCCTTCAACCAAACGTGTCCAGTTTGCCAGGCAGTTCGGGGCTCGCAAGTTCAGGGACTCAGCGGACCATTTGGACGCCCCACGCTGGGTTTTCATTTATTTACACGCTTGAAAGTAGGGTTCGAACAGACGAAAGCGTGCCACGGGAAAGCACGAAAGAGTGAGCATAAGAGACGAGAAGAAACCGAAAAATAGTAAAATGGGGGGCCCCCGAGCAGTAAATAAAGATGGAAGCTAGGTGCGGGCCTTACTGTCGCCGGTACATGGACGTCAATAATGCAGTCGGGAGAGCGCAAGGATGAAAGGGACGCACTCTGTGCCTCCATGCGGTATGCGGTGCTGCATTCCGAGAAAGCGAAAGAATGCGGCGGCGAGTGCCGCCTCGGCTGCGGACCTTAGACTGCATGTTCGACACTAGAGGTGCGGCGGAAGGAGCGACGAATGTACTGAGAAGCCATCGAAATGATATGCGTGGACGTTACACGCCCATGAATACACGCATAAGGAATGAAAGAATAATAGATTTCAAGGTAAAGCCAGAATCAATCAATCAATCAATCAATCAATCAATCAATAAATCAATAAATCAATCAATCAATCAATCAATCTCTATACAGTAATCCATGCGCCTAAAATCACCACAGCATCCCTCCCCCTCGCGCATCAGCTTCTCCGCATTACTTACGTGGTCTGCAAAAAAGAACTATGCAACGGAGCCTTTGGCAACCACGCTATGCTTCTGTGCTCTGCAGGGAAACCGGCCTACGTTACTGCCCCTTGGGTGTCACGCGGCGAAGAGAACCTTAGCGTTACCATGTTCAGACAACAATTTATTATCTACTATCGAGCTCCCTCCCATTTCTCATACACACGTATCCTCGTCAGTCATCAAGGGTGTTTCAAAAACAATTTAGCTTGTGGGACAAGCCCGTTAGTCATCTAGTGCGCAATACGCATGATCTTGACAGTGACGTGGGGCATACAGTGCAAGAGCTTTTGAGTCACGTCTTTGAATTACCGCCGGAGGCTAAATGCAAGGCAATACAACTTTTTTTTTTTTTTTGTGCGAACAGTTTTGCTGCAAGGTAAAAAAAATTTCAAATTACCGACCATGCATTTTCAATTGAAAATACGAGCCCGCATTGCAGAGCCATGCACGGTACTATAATTTGAAGAGAACCAGGATACTACGAACCCGTACCACCCGCCGAGGCTTCCCTCTTTACAAGAACCGACACTGAAGAATTGCTCTGGAGGGAAATTACAGACCTGTCGTGCAATTCAGTTCCATAGATCATGCTTCCCCTCGAGAAGGACTAAAATATGACGTCTCTATAGTACGGCGTGCCGAGAATAACTTATTCTGGACAAAATTCCCTGCACCGAAGCCTTGTAGTCTCTTAATGCGACAGTTAATATATGACACCTCTATTTAAAAGCTAATATAAGTTAACCCTAAATCTCACCTTACATCATAGACTTACGCAGTTATTTGTTAACTAACCATACCGACTCTAAACTGCCACGAACTCTAGAAGCCAACTGCGAAACGTTAGTGTGCGAAACGTTAGTGTTAAAGCCTGAACTTAAACCTCCATATAATCTTAAAGTTAACCTAATCTAACCCTAATATATAAACAGTAAACTGTCATGAACTAACACACTTAATGGTTAATTGTTACTGTCTACACATTAAATCCAATCCAACGTTGAACCGTTTAACAGCGCTAGTGTGTACGTCTGTTACTGCGTATTTGTCTTGTTTGCGCTGTTTTAAGAGGCCTAACCTAACTAACCATATGTATGGTAAACTGTCATGAACTCCCGCAGCAGACATAGCCTTCTCTGCGGTAAGCTTTTGTCCAGGGCCTCGAAAGAAGGCGGCGAAGTTCTGTACGGGCTGGCTCGAAATTGGTAACGTGAAGAGTAACGTCATGCTTCTCCACACAGCACATTTGCCGTGCAGAGAAAGCAGCTTTGCCGTCATAATCACACTATGGTTTATGAACAGCAAGAACGTTACTAGAGAAGTGCGAATAATGCTTATATGAAAATATATAGAGGAGTACAGCATGCCATGCATTCTTTTTAATACGAACTGTGCCATCTACACGGTACTAATTATTCGAAGAGAAAACGTAACACACCCGTGAATGCCGATTCCTCGATGTGTCCGGACGCAGTAAATAACGCGACAACGCAGCGTGAGTCCTAAACACGAAGGAAGGAGTGAGAGGGCATACAAGAAGTTATCAGAGGCTTGAATAAGCGCGCCTGCAGACGCCGTCCGCAGGCGCCGCCCCTGAATACGCGACTCATAAGTGACCGCAGTGCGACGACTCCACGGTCGTTGCTAATAAACAAATAAATAAAAAAAACTCTTAGGCGATCCTCGGCGCATCGTTTGAATGGGTTAGAAACTTCTGTTGCTCCTGATTATGCTGCAGCTCCGGCTTAAAGCCATGACGAGATAGCAGCGTTAATAGGTTAATGCCCATACATGCGGAATTGGTCATTCTCGACTTTACATTCATAGATCCCTGGAACTCCCCATATACCACTCCTGGAGCAGTGGTGCAGCGATTAAGCGATGCGCCACTGGCCCACGATAGCAGGCGCTACCACCCGTGGGACTTGTGAGACCCAGACTGCTCTCCCCGAGCAACGTTCTCGTGACCAACCGCAAACTGAACTGCCACCAGCCACGGTGGGCAGTTTGTTCATAACCCGGATGGGCAAGTTTCCACCTGCTACAGGTGACAGACTGTGATGACGTCACAAGGTTCGCCCCATGTCACGCGTGACGGCGGTCGCCTTTCGCACTAGCAGAAATCCACCTAATGTCAACGTATTTAAACGACTCTATTTCGGTTTAATTAATTTTTTCTTCCATTCTTAGTCATTGCCTCATGCCCAACGAAAGAGGGGCGCGGCGCCACTTGCATCAATCACAATGGACAAGAAGAATAAAACTAGAGTGAAATCGAAATAGAATCATACCATGCCGGCCGATGAGTTGGCCTGGAACAAGGTTTCGGAGAAGTGGAGTTAGTCTATTTGTATATGGTCTTAATGCACATTAAAAATTTCATGCGCAGTAACAGGTAACAGAAGTGAACAATTTTCTTGGCGCAGCCGCTGTTCGCGTTGATCGTCAGACTGTTTCTGCGCGAAAATCTGCGCTTACGCACCGATTTTAGAAGTACCGACCAGTGTTCTGGCTAAATTAACCTTTTGAGGCTTTCCTATAGACACAAGTATCCGAACATATTTGTCTCGCAACACTGTATGAAGTGAAAAGTTGTTTGGCTCGAATTCACTTCGAACAAACAAACAAACAAACAAACAAACAAACAAACAAACAAACAAAAAAACTGCTCCTACTCGCTTCCTGATGCAACCGGGAAGGTTAAGCGTACCACAAAAAAACAAACGAAAGCCAACGCTTATTCTGTGATCGGTAGCGGGAAACCCCATGGTAATAACAAACCAGACCACGTTCGCGCCCTAACCTTATTGTAGGGCGAAAAACACACAGCACACGCGATTGGAAAACCCCACTGTTCGACTACACGGGGAAAAAAAAAGAACAGCGCCACACCGCCAAGACTTTCTTCTCCACCGCCAAAAAAAAAGAAAAGGTTCAGGACAAAAATGTGTTTAGAGCTCCTTAGATGATATGGAAGGTAACTGCGATTCTTATTAAGAACGAAATGAACGGCTATAGTTAAGTGTGTTAAACAAGTTGTCGCGTCACAAAGTAAGCGCATCCCCACGGAGCACTAGACAGTCATTTACAGCAAAGATAAACGCTTACATGACAAAAAAAAAAAAGAAAAAAACTCACGTGATGCCAAACCCAACAGGTCCAGGCATTTTGCGGAGCGCCGATCGTCTAACAACACTTCTCTCCAAGCAACTGTGCTTCAAAGTTAGTGACAACACACGGTCAAAGCAAAGCGCTGTCGAGCTCGAAACTCCATTCTAGCTGCGGACGGCGACCAGAGCAGACGCATCTTTTCACACAGTGCGCGTCAGGCAAGCACTGCCGTGCTCCGCAGTCATTGAGGTGGTGCACAGAGCTTCCGCGGCGCCGTCGGGAGACGCGCACCTCGTGGTTGGTCGATCCGAAAATAAAGCACCACCGGGAGAACCTTTTCCTTCGCGCCAGGAACAAAGAAAGAGAGAGGAAGGGGAGGGAGTTGGCGTGCAGCGATGTCGGTATCAGCACAGGCCACGGGGCTTGGGCCACGAGGTTCCGGCACGCAAAGGTGCTACCGCAGGTCGGCCCAGTGGCCGATTTCCCCTCGGCCCGAGAGGGAAGGAGAGAGGTATGAGGGGATAGAGAAGCTCCCGATTGGAGGACGGGGCGGTGCAGCAAAGTGGGAGCCCCGTTGCCTACAGCGGGACCGATAGGAGGCTCCATCGACCCGCGGCAACCACGTAGCGTTGTTTACGAATAGACGCGCAGCATGCGGGCGATGGGCCTATATATGAGCGCGGTATTGAATGGAATAAGGCTGTAATGTCGAGACTAAAGCTGTAATGCTGCAATGGATGTATTGCACACTCCAGATTAACAGCGACCGCATGTTCACGAGGTTCTGTACAGTGGCCAGCACGCATGGCCGCTGAGAAAATAGAGAGATCGATGCTGGAGTCAAACTGCATTTAACCGGTAGCGTCTAAGTAGTGCTAGCACCTGTCATCTTGAATGCTTTTTTATTTCATCCAGTGCAATGAACACCCAAAATTAATATTCATATTGTAAGATGGGGTTTATTGAAGGCACTGGAACCTCAGGAGTAGGGTAGCAACAGTCCGTGGTCAGCCAAGGCGAGCACACAGCACGCGCAGCGATGGCAATGCCGCCGCTATACAGAATGTTCGTCTTCGTCTTTACAACATAAATAATAATAATAAATGAAAATAAAGCCGTGACTCAGGTCACAGGGCAAGAACCTAAACAAAAACCTTAAGACCAGTGATTCAGTGTTCTAGTCAGTTATTTCTCTGAGTCTTTTTTCGCCGTATTTTTTGATTGTTCGTTTTCGTGTTCGTACTTGGTTGTACACTGGCCCAGAACGACGGTTTCCTGTTGAGGGACAAGATCACAAATGGACCCCGGAATGGGAAGAAGAGACGCGGTCGGACGCGGCATAATGGAGGCCCGCACCTTAAAGTATGCATTCAGCCGTGACTTCAATCTAATGCTACTTATGTGAGATAATATACACTCGCCTGGAGTCCGCACGGCTTAGCGCATCTCCAAGATTACCGAGGCTGCACACGACGAATACGAAAGCGAAAGAACAGCAGTTGCTGAAACGAGCGCGCTGCAGGAAGATGGCCGCTTTCTCCGCAAGACACTGCCTCAGCCTCTCGCTTCACCACACATTATCATTAACCGAAATGGAAAACCCGCCGTAATCTGCATTCAGACCCCGCGCAAATCAAGTTACGTGGGTGGCAGCACACTGACCAGTACAGGCAAGGTCATTGTATAACATTGCTTGCCGCCATCCTCATCTGCACCCCCTTCCCTTTCAGCATGAACACAAACAGTCCGACAGTCTCGGAGGCCATGGCCGAGTGCGGGATCGTGTAATTTACAAAATGGCAGCATGATGCCGCATCCTCCTGACGAAAGCATCCTGTGGCAACGTACGTAACGGACCCGGGACCTCATCGCATAACGTCTCCGCAATTCCATTTGCCTAGCGGAAATGACTATCGGGATGGTGTGCAGGTCGTTCTTTTCTCATGAATCGTCGATGAACCGAGTGCCGTGAAGCCTCTAGGTGGTGATGAGGACTCGCACCACTTGCACTGACAATCTCCCTCGCTTCGTCGAGTTCTCGGCGCACGATCAGCCAACACCACTCCTCCCACCAGAACAAATGTGCGCATTAGGGGTTACTGCTTTTGTATATTCGAACAAGCAGCGAAATAGTACAAAACTGCAGAGACCACACGCCCCCCCCCCCCCCCCCCCTCCCAACGCCCGCCCCTTCCCACCCCCTAATCCTAAAGGAAAAGAAAGGGTCCTCTCGTGTTTCGTTCTTTGTGCTGCCTGTTCTCCATTGTTCTGTTATCTGTATTGCTTGTTTGTTTTTTTGTATGTGTGGTGTGGTGGTATGGAGGGGGGGGGGGGGGGGGGGGGGGAGTGCTTGCTTGAGAATTCAGAACCAACAACCTCAATGTTTACACATGTGAACTCCATTTCTTGCACTGCGGTCGACAGCGCATCGCCACGTTTGTACTTTCCACTGCTGCACAGCGTTTTTCACTGCTTGTTTCAATACCAACAAGGACGCCCGGATCGGTTACGCGAAAGAAAAAAAAAATATCAATAATCCTCTCCGCCACTAGGAGAACGAACGAACTCCTTCGAGCTGCCGCGAAGGTGAGAATCGTATACGTCCCAGCAGTGCACAGAAACGCGTTATAGGGAAGCGTTTATGTCACCGTACGGAGAGCCCCAATCATAAAAGGAGTTCATATCGGCCAGGAGCACAGCGCATAGTACCTCTGGCTTCCGAATGTGCGCCGACAACGGCCTACATTCCTCGCGCTAGTCCACAGGAGCTCAACAGGCGCCATTATTGCAGCCTCCGTGCGGCTGACCTTTTCAACCGAGCTGCACTGCTTCCATAGGTACTCGATCATGGCCTGCCATGATCAGAGGGTATCCGTGCTGTTTCGTTCGCAGTGCTGCGTTGCGACTGTGCTGTTTAGCCACGAAACCATGTGCCTGCAGTAGTGTGGCTGTGGGAAAGAAAAAAAGAACAAAAAACTATGGGGACGCTATCGGGGGTAATAAAGCTGGAAGATGGAATGCGACAGAGCTATATTTCATATTTGTGCCAGCGTCTGTTGAAACTTATCATTATTTCAGGTACCTATAAGGACCTTTGCGGGCATAACATAGCGGTTACATTACATTACATTTCGTTACATACAGAAAACAACCAATTTACCATACAAAACACAAAGGGCTGAAAGCAGGAATAAGCAGGCTGAGAAGCCAGGTACAAATAAAGAGAAAAATGCGTGTTTGCGTCAGTTTTTTTGAAAATTCTCAGTACATCAACCGCCATATTCGGACTGCTAGTTGCAGTATAGCAGGTATCTACTATGCTGTGACGGTGCCGACATTTGCATATATCCCAATTCTTTTTCTTACTTTTGATTTCAATTCTCTATCTAGGTGCTGTCAAGAAACTACATTGCTCACAACCAGGTGAGAAGATTGTGATGATCAATTTAATTGCCAGTGCACAATCGATGGCCAGGTTGCCATCTGCCACGGTCGACGACAAGTTTTGATGACGTCACAAGTTCACGAGACCTCTCTCGGCCAATCAGGTGGCCGATCAGGACAGGCTGCGATGACGTCACAAGATCAGCCGACCGCTCTCGACCAATCAGCGAACTTCGTGAAACCAGACATTGGCGGGGTTTTGGTGTGAGGACAACGCAGGCGTTGTATCACGTCAGTTTAAGCAATCCCTTAGAAGCACACTGCCAGTGCTTGTTGCGACGCCACCCACATATCTTACCACACATGGCTGCGAGAACGCCATAGGTGTGCTGCTGTGAATAAGAAAAGAAAATCAGGCTATTCGTTTACATAGAGCATATCTTGCACTGTCGCACATCTGGAGAATTCGCTTCTGATAGGCGATGAGATTTCCACCAATACGATTAAACACGGTACGCGAGAGAAAGAGTGTTCACAGAGGCGAAGAATTCATCTCCAGCCGGCAAGTGCTAAAATATGGCACACTACACGGAAGCATTTTCATGACGCCGCGGTTAATCCGTAGTTAACCTCCTGTCACGCTAGATTAATCCGTGGATAATCCCCCGTAACCATAGCGTGACAGGACATCATCCTCACGTTAGGAGTATTATCTTTTACTTTAACTGGCTAGCAGATTTCGAATATTTTCATGATTTCTCTACTGTTTGCTTCGCACTGTGAAAAATTAACATATTTGCCTACTGTTACGCCCATCATGTTGTTGTTTATAGAAAGTCCACGTAGCAGACGACAACTTATCGAAAGCAGACAATAAAATCAAACTGAAAAGCTCAAAGGCACTATACACAGCCCGGTCTTGAATCTTCGCGCTTTTCAAGCAAACTTCTACACAGTAACGGCAAAACGGCACAGAAGACTGATGTGCATCAGCGTACTGAGCCGTTTTACCGTTACTGTGCCGTAGTTTCTGTGAAAAGCGCAAAGATTCAAGACCACGCTTAGCTCAGTTTGAAACACCATTAATCCGCAGCCCGACTTCCCAGCGGCGCTGGCTCAATAACGAGAGGAAATAACAAGAACAAAAAATAAACAATGTGTCACAAGACCAACTGCTAGCGCCGCTCGGCTGCTTATTATAATTTTTGCAAGAGCGTTGTCACATCTAGAAAAACCACGCGGATAAATCCCATGCAATGCCCTTTCCTACTGCTGCTTCCAATGCGCAAGCGAGTCTGAGGCAGTTAACAAGAGCGTGATAGAAATCAGAAATCAGAACACTGAACGACAGCATAATTTTCGCGTCGTCTTTCCTGAGGTGTGGCCGACTGCTTAGCACGGTAATCACAACCCCAGTATCACTTTCAGCAGCCAACACCCCCCCCCCCCCCCCCCCCCCCCCCCCGCCCGCCGATGATTTTTAGGCAGCGGCGTAATAATAATAAAAAAGTCACTGTTCCCTCTTCTTTGCACGACATCAAAGTAATGTGAGAAAGCACCCTTGCGGGTTCCAAAATGAGCGTTAATGAACGAGCGCTGCAGGAAGCAGTCCTGGCACTTAATTCCGCTAAAATAAAACATTGCGACAGTAATACGAACCTCGAAGCAATCCGCGTTATTGCTTTCAGAATGAATAATACAAAGGGGCCCGAGCGGAACCGATGAAGAAAAAGGGGCATACAGAGTGCAGAGAAAGTGTAAAGAGAGATGCAAGTAAGGATCAAAGCTCATTTACAACCAGAAGCTGCAGGTAAAGCGCTAGAGCGTCGCGCCGGGCATAATTCGGGAAGTAATGAGCGCCCACTGAAAGCTGGGGGGCTCCCATTTGCGATCGCGCAGAAATCCGCGCTCTAATAATGAACGAGCTCGTGCGAATATTAATCGCGAGCCGGGCGAACTTCACACGCTCCCGCCGCAGTGAATCTCAATTGCGCTGGTCTTAGAATGTTCTCGCCTGACTCGAACGACTGGCATTGAAGGCGAGAGCCAAGGAAGCTACGAAAACAATCTATGATTATTGCCTCATTTACGCGGCGCAGGCTGAATGCTTTGGTTTTGATGCGCACGGTTATCAGCGTTAACTGCAACAAATGCTTTGGTCTTGGAACCCTCTAATAATTGAACTTTGAAAAACTTCTGCTGTCGAAAATAAGCCTTCTGTAAGCCTTCCTTTCTCGAGTCGCAAGTTTATCTTGAAGCAGTGTGTTCTCCAGATCTAAAAAAAAAAAAAAAAAACAGAAGAGACGTACCCGTGATTAGACGAAAGTTTCACTGTCAGCAGTTAATGAGTAACTGGGTCACGCTGTGCTGTTTGTAAGCGCTAAATGTCACGAAGGAAAGCCTAACTCAGGTTACATGCTAGCGGTGGCAAATTAATTTACGCGCTGAATGTGATAGCTCGCCGAGCTCAAGGAGAGAAGGAGAGGGAAGGAGGGATGTATGACATGGTATGCTATGTGTGGTTTAACGTGTACGGGAGAGACACACGAGCTGTGAGAGATGCTGTAGTGCAGGGTTGCGGATTAATTTAAACCACCTGCGTTGACATCGCACCACACACTAGAGCTTTTTGTGTTTCGCCTCCATCGAAATGTGGCTTCTGTGGCCGGGATTCAATTGTGGAACCTGAGCTCGTCAGCTGAACGCTATAGACACTGCGCCAATCCGAAACGAGGGATGATACTCTCGGCGCTTTTAAGGAAGGTGGTGGAGGTGTGACCGGCGCCCTCTGCGTGCGAATTTATCACTGGGAAATGCCGCCCAAATTTCGTTTATTTTTTCATCGAAAAAGTGATCTGCGTACAAGAAACCACCCAGTGTTACTTTTTTTCTGCTCCCCTTTCCAATCTAGAATTTACTATCAATCTTCCTCACTCCCTCAATCCTTTGCTCACACTCTCTGCCTGTGGTGTTGGTGCGTGTTATCTCCCCTTTTGTCCGTCGTCCTGGTTCTGCGCTAGTCTTATGTTATGGATCAATACCGACTTTCCCAAATTTCCACCCTGGTGAATCACACTCTCACTCACCCACCCACCTACTAACTCAAGCACGCAAGCTTTCATTCACATGCTCGCTCATTCACAGTCACTAGGGATCACACTACTCCGGCCAACTTCTTTAACGTTTGCGATCATTAAATGTTCTTTTTTTCTCCGTCTCCTTGCACTCACTCTCACGCACGTACCCACAGCATACACGCATCGATCTGGCACCGTCTTGTCCCAAAATTCATAGGCCTCCGAAGTGACGCAGAAAAAAAAAAACAAAAAAAAAAAACATCACCCCATCCCAAAACCTCGCCACGACGCCCTCCGGTGGCAGGACCATAAAGCAGCCCCACAGAGCGCAGCATCCGTCAGCCAATGCATATAGCACACACAGTGCACCCACTTGGAGCTGGCCATAAATGGCGCCCATAAACAGGGCGAGCCAGGCGCCAGTTCCGCGCGCACCGAGCTGTCAATGCGCTCGTTTCCTCATCGTCGACAGCAGCCCCGGCGGCACCCGCGGCTCAACTGGCGCCGCGCATTTGACGCTCGGTGGCGCCCGGAGGCGATGGAAAGTTCGAGGCAGCCACGGACGCGTATGCTCTGCAGAGCTGTGGCGCTCTGGTTTTTGTCTCCTTTTCCGCACGGTCCATTAGCCAGACGCTGCGCTGAAGCAATCAAGCAATGGCATGAGTGCTCAGGAAACGGCAATTCGGAGTGGCTGAGGGGTAAAGGGCACGCGAATTAACGCCACCCTGAGAGTAAAATTTTTCGGGAAAGTTAAGTTTCCCTTTTTTTTTTTTACCGCAAAAGTTCATAAATCGCTTCGTCTCGTTCAAGCGCGGGCTGAGTGCCGGCATTACAATCCCTGAGAATGACGTTTAGTGTGAACGTATTAGAATATTAATGGCCGCGTTCGTCATGGCAAATCCTCAGGAATAAGCCGCGGCCTTATGCCTTTGAGCAGTGTTATCGTTTCAGCGTACCCCACCGCTATTTCGAAGTTCCATGGAACATGGCGGGGAGAATGACATAATTCATGAGGTCTAGCTCAAACGCTCAATGTACGTGTTCTAAAGGAGTCTTTAGGCGGAAGGCGCGAAATGTCCTCGAATGTCTTGTCGACTTCACATGCAAGAGAAATGTGGGGTTTGATATGTACTATACGCAAGACTCCATAGCATGTCTACATGTACAAATTGTGTTCTCACCTCCGATTTCACGCGCGATTAAATCACAGTCGTAATACCTATACCGACGGTGACAGGCTAATTGCGGCGTCACCCGTATTTATAGACTCCCCGCCCGGTATCACGCTATCGATCGTTTCCATGTCCCATTATGTGGAAACAGAACTATGAAAAAACAATTGTTCAGGTTAAACATTAAAAAGTAACAAAGCCAAAGAAGACAAGTGAGGGGGGGGGGGGGGGGGGGATGACTCTCGCACACTAGAATGAAATGGAACCCATCAGCCGGTGTTTGCTTTCCACCGACCGGAGAGCTATAACAAGTTTTCGCTCGTCACGAGACACCCATGTCCCCGTTTCCAAACCTAGTTACGCCGGTAGCTGTTCACGTTAGCGACAGTCTAATTTGTCAAAAGCATTCGCACTCTGTTAGGTCCCAGCCAGAGCGCGTGGATGGGCAAGTTACAAGTGCACATGGTCAGGAAACGCTACCCTCCGCGGGACACCACCGGCAGTCCAGGCCACGGGCACACTGGAGGAGACGTCGTCACATTAACTGCTTTCCGTAGTTTTTCAAAACACTAATTGGTGAAAACATCCCACAAAATTCACCACTGTGTGCGGCCCTGCAGTTAAGAGAAGAAGGGGGGGGGGGGGGGGGGGGGGCTCTTTCAGGCAGACCAACTCCGCTGTCTCGCTAGCGCCCAGACTGCGATGTTAGGCATTACGCGTACGTGCGAGACTTGGTCATCTCTGGAAGGGACATTGGCTACTCTGCGGAAAGCCTTCAGTAAACTATTTTACGCGCGTACCGCAACCGCTAATGGGCCCAAGCCCAAAATCTACGCGGCCAAAGTGCGTTAAAGGCGGCCCGCGCTTTGAATATCGAGTTAGGCGTACACGCGGCCTCAGACGGGCCGGCCACCACGAACATATACAGAAGTGTTCAAGAGGGACTTTTGTCCTGCCTGGAAAAACCTCTCGTGACGCCCTTGTTTCCCCGCTCGTGGGGATAAACGAAGCGAAGAGGTGAGGGAAAACAAGAGGGAAGCGGAGGAGGCGGAGTGCGGGAGGCGTTAATTTCATCCTCCGGCCATAAAGCGATGGCAGGTTCCCACATACGACCGAAGTACAGAGCGCCATAAAGGGGTGCAAAGGAAGAGCGCGGGAACCCGCCCGCTCTAAACTATTACTCGTGGTCGTCCTCGAGGCCGAGAGTCCCAGCCAATAAAATCCCAGTTTTCTCAGCGCCAAACTCGAGGTAACGAAAAGAGAAAATAAGAGAGCTAGAACTCTGCGAACCAAACTGCGTTCTTCGCTCGCTCCTTTCCTGCAGGTTTGACAGCCGTGGGCCTGCCGCTACCGTACATGATAGGCACGAGGGGTACGGAGATAAATTCATGCTGCTGGACGGAGCCCCGACGTTTTATATGTCCAACACGCGGTTTTACAGCGATCATAGAGCAGCTGGTCTTTAACTAGAGATCAGGCGGCAGTGGACAAGGGCCGCTCTTTTCACACGGCCCGCTCTGCGCATGCGCGCCTCTTCTGGTAGAAAATAAAACCGCCAGCTCCTACAGCGCATGCGCAGTTCATGTTAGTGACAGGCGCGTGCGACAGATGGCGGCAGCTGTCAAGCACATTTGCCCTTTCGTGGGCTCAGCTGGCTCCTCGTAGAACCAGATCGCGCCCGCGTCTCCCACATGCATTTGTTTTCAACCAGTAGCAGAAGAATTTTGTGCCACTCCCCAGAGAAAGACACCGTTAGGAATCTTCTCACGCACCGCTGCATACAACGTATGCATGCAATGTATGCATTAGATTTCGCGGACCAATATGGCCTCATTAGCATGGGCACACACACGCATACGCATACACAAATTTTCGCAGAGTTGCCGTTTGTTTGCGCTTCACCTCTATCGATTATGCCTTAGGCACAGGATTGTATGCAATCGATATAAATGTGATAGGGAATTCATTTCGGCCAAATAAGGGACATAAACAATAAGGAAATTATTGTGATGGTCATCTGCCCTAAAATAAGACTGACGGTACAGCAAGCGGGACCAGTCAAACTCGAACATTTATTTTAGCCTTCTCTCAAAATTATATCAATCAAACCACTTTAACACGAATATATAGTTAAAGCCCGGAGCGATCAGCTTAGAACCGAGTCGGACTGCATTCCCTTTCTGCAGCTGTAGGGAGAGCTATACAGGACATACGCAGCGCGGAACCGCCGGTGATCGGCCCTCGCGACGATCCGCGCGACTCACCCGGGTCGTTCTGTACCACGCCTAGATAGTGCGCGAACGAGAGCCGTGACAGTTGTCGACCTCTACGACGACGACTCGATCGTGTGTGGCGTTATCTTTGCCGCCGGTAGATTTCATCCTTTTGCGAGCAAGAGTTAGGCCGACAAACAATTAGCTTGTTCTCCCTGCCTCCTCCTGTGTTTCCACGTTCGCAGGGTTCAAAAGAAAGCCGACCTCAGTTTTCTAAATGGACTCAGGCTAAACTACAGTTAGGAGTATCCGAGTTCCGACGCAGCTAATAGGCACTCACAAAGCGGAAGGCGGTGGAAAGCGGCAGATCGGGAGAAACCGTAGGAGGAACTCAGCGGTACATAGGAGATCGCGTCTTTTGTACCGCCGTGCCGCCAACCTTTGCCACCGCGGTTAGCTTGACGCGAACGCCCGCGCGTCGGAAACACTCACAGCACCGCGAAAGCTAAGGAGGAGGCCTAAAACGTCTGTCGAAACGCCGAAAACAGGGCCGCGAACTATATATAACGCACCCCGGCAATCAAGTTTCTCGCGAGCGACACAAAGGGAAGAGGGTCCCTTGTCGGGGCCCCTCCTTAACGAGCCTGGGATGGCCAAAGTGGCAGCGGCCAGGTGTGCGCGGGACAGCGTCTCCGTCCACCGCGCACACTGGGTCAGTAAATTGACTCGGTCGGCCCGGCCATAGGCAGCGCAATCAGTGCCAGCGAAGAGGGAAGTGGAGAGGAGGGATGACTCCGCGAACGAAGCAGCGCCGGCAGCGCAGCGCTAACGGCTGTCCACTCTTCCCAGCGCCGACGCCGGCGAGCGCTGTCAACGCTGTCCGGCTTCCGCAAAGTGAGCACCGCACTGCGCGTCCGAGCGCGCCAACAAGTTGGGTCACCGCCACTGCCAGCGGACGCTTCCGGGTCGACGCAACTCCGACGACGAAGGAAGCCGGCAATGACAGCAGCAACATCAACAAAGCTGACGTCCACTTTCCGTCCACCGTGTTTTGAAAGAGCGTGAGATGAAAGGGAGATCCTCATCATAATTATTACCGATTTTATTAATCAAATAAAATCGGAAGGAAAACATGTTGCTCGTCGCCTCATCTGCCATCGAAACCTGAAACATCTGATCGAGCTACGGCTAACGGGAGCAAAAGCACAGAGAGGACAGGAAGGGGGAAAGAAAGAGGGCAGCGATAGAGAGAAAGCGTACGAGTAGGGTGAAAATGTATACACTACGTACAAAATACAAAAATTCACGTAGGGTACGACGCCCGCGTATGAATGCCGAGAGTGGAGCTTTTAATGCATTTCGGCTTTTAGGGCGCGCTCACAGTCGTGTATTATTAACAGTCGCTTTGGGACGTTAAACCCCATAAAACAAACCAAGCGTATTAACCGCTGTCCAGTTCCCCGGTTCCGTAGTGATAAACGGTGGCTTCTTTAGAGCGACGAAATGGTATCTTTCCAAAATTTTGCTTCTTCACGAGTCAAAATATGCACTATGCCGTATCATTTACTGCTCAGTTTGGTGGTTGTGACCGTCGCCGTGGTCTATCGGCACGTTTTTCTCCAGTTGAAGTATGCTCTTCCTAAGCGGTTCGCTCTGAGATGTTAGAGTTGTTAGCCTTTCAAAAGATGGCACATACGAACACTGGCGGATCGGCCATGAATCGTGAGATTTATGTATTATCGGGGACAAAAATGGTACACTCCACGCGGCGGGAGCCGGAGCAAAGGAAAACTGCGTTGCATCGCCATCTACAGGCGGCATCTGGGATCGAGACAGCCAATGCGTGACCTTTATTATCAGCAGGCATGTCGCTTGGCTCGTTTCAATGTTTCGTGCTCTAGCTCGCCAAAATGCCGCAGTTTTCCTCTAATCCGGCTCCCGCCGCGTGGAGTATACCACTTTTGTCCCCGATAGTACATGGAATTCTAATTTGGCAATTTCGTTCTCTTTATCTAGATTCGCCGTGTACGCATTGCGATGTCTCGCAACCAATGCTGCTGCGGTGTGTTTCAAGTTCCGAAGATTGGTAGCGACTCCACACCTTTTATCTCGACACCATACCTACGTACACTCGGATACAACTCAAGTACACAGCGGCGAATTCCCCTCATAGGCGACCCTCCAGCCAACGGCGGCGGCCGTTTGTCAACACCTCGCAATTGATCCTCTAGCGTGATATCGGAGGTAGCTGGCGGGTGCCTCCGAGAAAAGGAATTAATACCTTAAAATTTTTTTTTTTACACAGTCTATAAACGATTCATAGATTTATGGCCGCACACATTGAGTAGACTTCTGTCTATCGACTATGGATATACAAAACGAAATATCTATAGGAAGGCAATAAAGTCTATAAGAAGTTATAGACTGTCTATAGACGATTTTTATAAGGGATCGCGACGTCATGAGAAACGGCCTGCGCCATTGGCTGAAGAGCCTCCTTTGGTGGGCATTTGGCGCTGCGTTCTTGAGCTGTATCCGACTGACCTAATATCGACCATATAAAACAGAACACTCGTGACGTCACAAGGCAGCGCGTAAAAACCAAATATCCACGCTCAAGGCGCTTTTCCCGATAAAACAAAACTGCGTTAAATTCGCATGGACCAATAGACCGAATATGGCCTCGAGATCGGAACCTCGGTTGCTAGTAGCAAACAGAGGATGCATGAAACAGCCTCTAGCGCCCTTTTAAAACCGTAAGCGCGGGGGTGGCGAGGAAGCCCCTTTCCCGCGAGAAAGGAGAAATCCGCATAGCCGGACGGGGTTCGCCACGCGCAGACGCAGCCGCTCACCGGCGGCGTCTCGGCAAACACGCGATTCGAGGACGAAGCAATTTCATACTCCCACCGACGACCAGCCGACGAGGCTCCGCGGCTGATGGAAGCGTTGACTATTAAAAGCGCGCCGCAAAGAAGGAGAGAGAGCGAAAGAAAGAACCGCCTTTAATGCCCATCGCCTGACCAGCGCAGCCGTGGGCCTTAATGACATGTCTAAACAATCGCCCCGGGACGCGGAAAGGAAGACTTTCACTGTTTTCTCTGCGTATTTCTGCTTTGCTTGCCTGCTCAGATGGATGTGCGGGTCAGAGTTCAGCCGCTGTCATAAACGCGAGGTGTAATCAAGCAGTGGAATGGGCGGGAGTCAAAGGAAAAGAGAAACAAATCGGTTTCCTCGGTGGGCGTTCAGGCCGGCAGCACCGCGAGCGCCGTTGCCTCGGCACGATAGGAATGGGGCAGTATACGGACACACGCATTCGGAGTGCCTATTACACTATAGTGTGCAGAGCAAGAAAAAAAAAAGATGGAGATTTAATAAACGACAGACGCACTCGCAGGTTTACCCTAGTCGCAAGTGGTAGAAAACCAGACGGAGTGACGAAGTAAGGAAGCTTTCAGGTGAAGGGCAAATGCTATATACTGTTGGGATAGGACTCGGGTGATTTCAGAGCGTTACTACAGGCGTTTGTGCTGCATTAGACCTAACGGAATTGCTACTAACGACAACTATAGAAAGAACGTCTGGTAAACTTTCCTGGAGCAGACGAAGAAGCGTCCATGATGCTGCCTGTAAAATGACATCCGACCTTCCACGTACGAAACCCTATACACACATGTAGAGACCACGACATGAGTCTGAGCTGGGTGCCCTGCACGGATTTCGCCAACCGAGAACGTTTCGGCGTTCAGAAATTTCACGCATCTTCCCTCCATCAATGCGTCGGCGCGGAATCACTCGGATATAAGCCTGACTATACCGGCACCGTGAAGGCGCGTTTCTTCCCGAGATGGAAAGACTGTAGCGCTATGTAAGTGCGGCCTGCAGCGATGTTAGTTCGCGGTATTGTGGCGTCATTGCAGTGCACGCATTAAGTTTACTGCGTATGCGCGCGCGCGTGGCCTGCGCACTATGCGCGCGTGTGAAGTCGATGTGTTTGCTTCCCAGTCAGACGGTGGTAAACGTTCCCGTGTCGCAAACAGATGAGGAGATGTTGGTGCTCATAGAGGGCTGGCTGTCTGTCAAATGCCTCCTTCGGCACAATGAATCTTAAAAAATGAATAAATAAATTAGACTGCCTACTTCCGAAGGGAAGGTCTTACTGAACAGCGCGTACACACTCTCAAGCTTCCAGCAATTTCTTGAACAAGTGAAAAACTCAGGAGGCACTTTGGCTCTCTAAAATGCTGCAAGGCGAGAGCCTTTCCTTGTGCACTGGTCTGCATTGATTTCTTTGTTTTTAAATTTATTTTTAACTTTTTATTCTTATTTATTTTACTTGGAGCATCATATATACCATCCCTTCAATTGGTTGCATGGTTGCTAGCCAAAGTACAATTGGCTCCGTTTGAAATTCGCGCACTGTGACGACACGGCCATTTCGACCAATTGAAAAGCGTGACATTTCTGTCAACTCCTGCTTACAACGATGAGGCATTAAAGGCTTCCGCCTTAATAACGGATATGAGGTTCACTCGCGGATATGCGGTTCACTTAACTGCCGAGTCAGCAACGAGTATGGACTTGCGACGCGCCCACTGATGTATCCACTACGGCCAACAATTCCTTGCGCATGTGAAGAATCTTCCGAAGGTTGAAGAAAATGCCTCTATGACGGCAGAGAATGCCGTCGTCCGCACGCGTTAACTCAGTTAGCGCAAAATGTAATGGCGCGATCTCTGTCCTGGTCTGCAGCCATATGCAGGTTAAGCAAAAAGAATGTGCACGGCAAGAGTTGCTGGAGCGTCAGCCGCATTTCCTCGACATGATCTGTTCGCGCATGGATATCATCATCATCATCGCTCATCCGGTTGGCATATATTAGAGAGCGAGGCTCAGACAGAACACGCTAAGATTGTGCTTTTCTCTCAACGCAGTGTCACTGCACCAGCTCAAATTGAAGAAGAGCTCACGCCAAGCGCGAAAACAGAGTACGCTGGGCATTGGCGACACCAGGGCCGCTAACCAAAATGTAGCAGAGCGGCTAACAGATGGACACTCGCACAGCGAATCACAGGCACTTCACGAGCTCCGAGCCTTCTTCGTCGCACACCATATGCTCGCACGAAAGGCTCCATTCTGTACGGGCGGGTGATGGTAGGAGGTGTTGGCGGATGGTGACTGCCGCGATTTCCCCCAAGGGACATCTCCGTCTTCACGCCCGCGGAGACCAGCAACCACGAAGAAATGGACAGCTTTGTCGCACCTCTCGTTGGACACAGACGCGTCCGCGCTAAACCCCGAGTACCGGACTAGGTACATTCAGAGCTTATGGTGATAACAGCGTGTGGAGGCAGATGAACTGCTTTCCACGCAGTGATCCCGCATTAGGACAGCCTCGCGGCAGCGATGTCTTCGGACCAGCGCCAAGCTAGTCAGCGCGCCAAGCTTGAAGGAAAGCTATTGCGAACATTTATGAAACTACACCAAGATGTGGGATGCACGGGTGGCAGGACAAACGCGGCGGCGAATCGATGCGGTGTTCTCACGGGCTATTTCTTTGTGTATTCATGTCCCTCATGACTGGACCAGTCGCAGATGCGGCCTTCTTAGCGCTGCACGGAACTGGTGAGACGGATCACCGCTCCAGGCCATCGTGGATGCCGCGGTCTCCGTCCGAAAGTGGCGGCGTGCGCACGTAGCCCGTCCCCTGAGGGGGCCTTTGCGCCCGTATCGGTGCGCAGACGATATCCACTATCCCGGCGATATATATATATATATATATATATATATATATATATATATATATATATATATATATATATATATATATATATATATATATATACGCACAAGCACGCACGCACACACACGCACACACACACAGCCGGCCAGCCTGTGCCTCATTTCTACCCCAGTGCTGCAGTCAATAAATAGATGGATGGATGAATGGACTGGACTCATGATGCGTGTGTGTATACTATAGCGCAGCTCACGCGCGTTGAACGTGAAACGAGATGGGTCAATGTTTCACTTAGCTTTGGATTCCGCAGGTGTACTGTTTGTTGCGTACAGTCGTCCATACAACTGTCTATAGAGCGCTCGAACGGAGAAAGAGAGTGCATTTTCGCCAATTTACTGCCGACCTTACACACACACATATATATATATATATATATATATATATATATATATATATATATATATATATATATATATATATATATATATATATATATATATATATATCCCACCGGCGGCAGGTGGTTGTTTTTTCTTCTGCTTTTCTAATCAGTTATCTTTAAACGATAACATATTCAGTAATATTCTAAATTCATCAACACCACAAAATAAATAACTTAAAAAAAATCCCCTGTGCCCCTTGGTTTCTGTGGCTGTTGGCTTCTGTCATATTTATAACGAGCCGCTCATCCCCTTCCCTTGTTTGCTTAATTGCTTAGCGAGGGCCTCGATTCTGGCAGCCTTGACGCCTTAGGAAGCATAAGAGGGTTCTCACGCAGCTTCCACCCTCTCCGTTCGATGACGTTCTACGTCACACCTGCGGTAACTCAGGACGTTCTACGTCCGCCGCTTATGAACGTGGGTGGCGCTGATGAACACTCTCAAGGTTAGGTTACTTGTAAACATAAATACCCCCGAAAGCAGAAGAATTGACAGCCGTCGCCGTAGCTCAGAGGTAGAGCACCGGACGCGTAATTCGGAGGTCGTGGGTTCGGATCCCACCGGCGGCAGGTGGTTGTTTTTTCTTCTGCTTTTCTAATCAGTTATCTTTAAACGATAACATATTCAGTAATATTCTAAATTCATGAACACCACAAAATAAATAACTTAAAAAAAAAATCCCCTGTGCCCCTTGGTTTCTGTGGCTGTTGGCTTCTGTCATATATATATATATATATATATATATATATATATATATATATATATATATATATATATATATATATATATATATATATATATATATATATATATATATATATATATATACACCGCCAGTTAACGGAACCGGTCGTAAATGCAGAACAGAACGAGTAGCTCAAGCGTTTTAGACAGATGTGTGGACGGCTGTACTATTCGACAGGCGTATGCCGTAAAGTGTGTATGTGTACGGTGCCTGTTTCCTCTGCAACGAAGAATGCCACAGACAAATGGTTTTCTCGCTACAGTTGTCGAAGTGTTCGTGTGCGTATTGCAGGCATTTGTTACCGACTGCTGTCGAAATTAAAGCGGCCCAAGGAAGCGCGGAGTTAATTGCGCGACGCTTTCCTTCGGCGTACCCTCGAGTAATGAATGGGCCAAATGCACTTCACAAGTTTCTGCCAATTTGCGCAAGCGAATCGCTTCGGTAGCGTAACACCCTAGGTACTCGCTTAATACGAAGCTCTGCGCCACTGCGGCGAATATCAGCCCGTAAGACAGCTTTGGAGGGTAAGTGAACGTCATAATCATAATCGTCAGCTCCCACTAAGTGTCGAGGAAAAATTACACTGGCGAGCTCCTGCTCGAGCGGTAAGAAATTGTCGGACCTCGACGCGTGCATGAACAACAGTCCGAAATTTTTGAGACATAGGCAATGCTCACGTAATTTCCATTCACAGAACCCCGGAAAATGAACGCACTTCGCGATAGAAGTCGCCTTGAGAACCACATTATGTTGTGGAAATTCCGTTCAACCCTGTGCCTCATCGTTTCCCGTTTCCAGCAAGAAAGAAAAAAGCCTGTACGATTACGCTTCTCATTATTGCGTTCATCCAGCGCAGTTGTTACATGTTTTCGCGATTTGTAGTTTTGTGATTTCTAATCTGCTCCTCGTCTTCTTTTCCGAGGCAAGCTCATGGTGAAGTCACAGCGCGGGGGTCGCGTGAATGGTTGGGACGGCTTCGTTTGCGCTGACGTCACGGCGCTGGTGACGCTATTAGGGCTGGTCACGTTTCTTTTTTACAGCGCAGCTGTTAACAGATCATTTCCGCCGTATCAGCCTATACAGTGGTACCACGGTTGGTCACGTGATCAGCCCTGGCACAACACTGACGGACACGGCAGAAATGATCTATTAGCTGTTGTGCTTTAAAAAGAAAACCGAGAGAGAAAGAGAGTGCGAACATGCCCGAATAATGATAACTTCGTTCGCATCCCTACCTCCTGTGCCAAAGCAGAAATTCTGTACAGAAAAAAAAAGGACGGGGGTGGGAGGGGGGTAAAGAGTGATGGCCATTCCGTGCAAATGTGCGAACAAATGGTCGTCATAGGAACATGTGAATATGAAAGAGAAATATGAAAGGAAACATCTCTATTACCGAGAAGTTAACGATTACTACTGTACTATTGCTGATTCCTACTGTTTTTTAACGATTACTGTTCTGTGCATCCTTTAACGATTTCCCAAGTTCAGTGTATATGCAAAAATTAACTTTGTACTCGATCACGAAGCCAAAGGAGGCTCTCATGTTGCTCGAATATACCTGTAAGCATTATTTGATGAGTTAATTAAGCGCGGTGCCGTCGAAAAAGTCGAGCGGCAGTCATATATATACCAGCACCCCAAAACAATCCGGCGCCACAATAACGCGGACATGTAAACAGAAGATTAGTGGGAGACGTCGAACCGCGTTCGCCGAAATGGCGCGAAATGTCGTCAACGAAGCAAACGCGTGGCAGTTAGCGCGAAGTAATCCGACGTTGCTGCGCAATTGTGTCGGGCAGTCGTAGAAGAGCGGCCGACCGTATACGCAGAAAGGAGACAAGGCGACGACGTCGGCGACAAAGCGCTTAAGCCCGCGTAAGCGCTCCCTTAAGGGGCCCCGCGCAATGCTGGAAGAACGTCGAGAAAGGAAGCAGGCACGAAGAGGGAGGAAGCCTTTTGCGCCTTGCGTTGCGATTCCCGGGGGGTCTCGGTATAGGCGCTTTACAATATGAGCACAAGCGAGTAGAGAAAAAGAATGGATTTGAAAATGTTTACCTCGTCTCGAAAAGAAAGGCGAGCGTCAACGAAGATATTTGGTGGAGGAAAGCAAGGCGGCAGGGATACGTCGACGGACGAATAGAAGGCGCTTCAAGCAGAAAAGTTTCGCGCCGCCTTTGTCTCTAGTTTATGCGATCGTTCATTGATGGAATGCAGCGCGCCGCGACAGCAAGCGTTGAGCCTCGTGCAAGCTGCGCGTATAGATCAAACACTCGCTCCGTTGTCCCGCCGTTTCGACGCGTCCGTTTTGTATTACGGTATAAGCGCCAGGCATCGCTTCTCAAATAGTCTTCAATGACACACTTTTACGGCTAGGAGGGTAGGACGATCGTGTCCTGAGGAGCTACTCGAAATAACAGCAGGTTGTTGCCACATGTTGTCAGCCCTATGAACGTAGCCAAGTAGACGATATGCTTAATTAGAAAACGGTCTGTGTAGACAAGGTCAGCGTTTTTCGAACAGCGGTTAAAAGAGGAGTATGCGCCTCTTTTAGTGACGTAAACAACGTAACCCTTTTTCTCCAGCGTGTACCTGGCGCACAAAAAAGTGCCTGCATACTAATGGGCTTGAAATTACACGGCGTGTGGTCACGATATAACTGTAGACCCGGAGAAGCCGCGCAATCTGCGACTGGGTCTTGTGCGTACAGCAGTAGCACACTGTACAGTCTTTGTCAAAAGTATACAGCCCAAGGAAAGGAGTCTCCTTCTGAGCCCTGCAGCGCGGTTCTTCTTGTACACTCAGAGACCCTAATCTATGGAAGGCGGCAGGAACTTAAGTCCTAAACTCTCCCAAGCTTAGGAGTGTAAAATGTGCTTAACAGCGCCACACATGACTTCGAAGCAAGCCCCTTGAGCTGTATATTTTTTACAAAAACTGCACAAACTGAGCAGTCTACGACACAGTGAACACTGACTTTTCTCATGTACTGCAGGAGACGTAGACCTTCCCAGCCTACCGAAGAAGCCGGTGTACGGTTCGCTTAGTTTGTGCGTCTCCGTGGCTGGTAGCTCTCTCTGAAGGAGTTATTTCGCAACTCTGCCAAGAGGATATGAATAACTCCTTTCACAGCTCAGACAAGAGCATCTCAAGGAGTCGTTTACGGCTGCTAACAAAGAGCCTCAGAACGCGTCATTTCAGGGCTCAGAAACGATCGAACCTCTCTCTAAAGGGAGTCGTTTCATGTCTCTGACATCATACAGCAAAGAATCAATGGACAATAAACGCGCATTGCTTTTCTTTCCTTCACGAAGACGCAGCGCGGAGCCATATATTAGAAAAAAAAAAAAAAAAGCAGCCGAGCGTAAAGTGTGCTTGGTGAAGCGGGCATCAGTTTCAAGCAGCGCTCATCGTTCATCTTTTGTTTATTAATCTACCTCTACTTGCTTAATTTTTTCATCGATCGCCACCCAGCAGGGTAGGTCGTGGCTAGCATGGTAGCTCAGCCCTGTTTGGTGCTATTTAGCTCAATTTCTCTATAGAGAGATATAATATCTCTATCAGCGTCAATGAGGAAGCTGTCTATAACACCAGGGCAAGAAACTTTCCCGCTGAACGTGAAATCAAATTCAAGTCGATAAAAAAATGGCCTCAGTTTAGTTCTTTACGAGCCAGATTTCATATCGCACGGTCAGCGAGAGTGATGCTAAATGTGGTAAGAAGAAAAAGTGAAAAATGAATAACACCAGTCTGCATTCCTGTCACCGCGAATTTCCTGCACGTTTTCATACAGCGTCAGCGAGAACAGCTTCGGGGTACTAAACTCCCAAACGGATGGCACGCGAGTTCTTCCTAAAGACTACCATTAGCACACCCCAATTTCCAGTCCACCGCGATGTGTTCCTGGCGTGCCGCTCAGAGCAACTGCAGGCGAGCAGATCACTTCGCAAATAGGAAAGAGTGTCAGCCGACACGCCATGGGCCACTCGCACGGACACATGCGACATTTTTTTTTCTTTATCTATCAAAAATAGCGCAAGCCCAGAAAGAAAGCACGCCACACGAGTCGCTTGGTAATCACGTAATGGCAGCGGGGGCGTTGACCAAGCCGTGATTCTGAGAAGACCGTTCTCAGAACTGCGGCTTGTATACAGTCATCTCGTTATATGCGATCACCACAAGCTATACGCGCTGCGGCGAATGTTGTGTTTATAGAAATAGTGCCACAATAAAAATGATTTGATTTGATTTATTGGGGTTTAACGTCCCAAAGCGACTCAGGCTATGAGGGACGCCGTAGTGGAGGGCTCCGGAAATTTCGACCACCTGGGGTTCTTCAACGTGCACTGACATCGCACAGTACACGGGCCTCTAGAATTTCTCCTCCAAAGAAATTCAGCCGCCGTGGCCGTGATCGAACCCCAGTCTTTCGGGCCAGCTGCCGAGCGCCGTAACCACTGAGCCACCGCGGCGAGTTACAATAAAAATGAGAGAAACTAAGATGACAACTATACACCACTCCTGTTTAAGTAACAACGCAACCGGTTATATTATGCGGCGCTGTTCTGACTGAAGTGACTGCATCATCATCCTTCCGCCAGTAGCTGCAATTATTCCTACGAATAGAGTGGGTTACGAGACGACAGAATAGGAAACAACAAACAGCACGGTAAGAATGCATTCTTAGAGAACCCGAATGAATGAATGAATGAATGAATGAATGAATGAATGAATGAATGAATGAATGAATGAATGAATGAATGAATGAATGAATGAATGAATGAATGTCGTGCAGGTCTATACAATAAATGTATAATAAAACGGCGTACACCACTAGTACACGAGCAGTGAAAGCCCCATTTCAGGTACGGCATTATAAATGGTTTTTAAATAGCGAAGACGCTTGAAAAACGGGCGTCGGCGTCACGACAACACAAACGTGGGAGCGGAGGTAGCTGTTGCGAAGACCACAGACAGGTATCGTTAACGAATAAAAATTGGCTGTCACAGGGTCTTGTTCCGATGCCTTAAACGAACGACAACAGCGAAGACAAGATGCCATAAGAAAGTGAGAGAAAGAGCGACAGACAGAGGGGGAAAAGTAAACGACGGCCACAAAGATCGAAGGCATGCAATGAATGCGCGTTATACGCATGCACTGCACGTGAATAATTCCCGCTGCTGCCTGAGAGGCTGGAAGCCAGCAGGGGAAGGTAAACGAAGACCAGACGAGCGAGGACGACAAATAATGGCTTGTCGGACAAGGCCAGGATGTCGGGCACGCAAAGACCCCGATGTTCGCACGAGCGAACTTGCATCGTGTATGCTTTACGGACTCGTTTCGTCGCTCCCAAATTAGACGGCGGACACGCTGAGCTGTTGTTTTCTCTCGTCATCGCAACCACGACAGGTAAACAAAGAAAGAAAAGGCGAGGGAGGGGGGGGGGAGCGACGACAGGCCCGCAGAAAGGCAGAACTATTGCGCATTCCCGACAAAAGCAGCAGCGGAAGTAGACTGAGGCCGAGAACAAAAGAACGGAGCAAGGACAAAGGCGAAGACGAACACGACGACAAGGAGTGCGCGGTTGTCGTTGCGAGGGCCAACAGAGGAAGCCCGCAGCGCCGTGCGGGCGCACCCATTAATCTGACGCCCAGATCGATCTGGGCGAGAAATCGCTCCCGATGCGCATCTGTTCCCACCCCGCTCCTCCTCTCAAGCAATCTATTCATACCGGCGGCGGTCGCCCCAATGTTCTTCCCTTCCTATCCATCGGGGCTATTTCCTCGCGTTTCTCTACAAGGCCACCGAGTGGAGTGCAGTGGAGCAGCCCCCCCCCCCCCCCCCCCCCTTACTTGCTCTCTTTGTTTTCCTTCTTGGCGAAATGGCGACGCATCGGCGTGCCTTTCTTTATTTATTTACTCGAGCATACAAGGACAGATTGGTACGTTAAAAAAGTGGTGCCGGTAAGTTCTCTTCGCAGACAGAAGAAAATCACGCAAGAAACGAACATATAAATATACACAAAACAAAGCACGGCTGCGGAACGTCTCAGGCAATAGGAATCTCAACAAAACGCGTCGCTAATGCTAACACTGAACTGCTGATATTAAAAAAAAGGAGAAGAAAACGTCAGTCAGTTCGAAGAAGGAACAAACATAAGCATACGCATATCAACGGGACGAACGCAAATGAAAAGGCTTTCGCGCAGTATCGCCGAGCCTTCCGGCGCTAAAAGCTTCGAGCGAGGAATTGCGTGATTCCAAAAAAAAAAAAAAAACTGCTGACGCAAGAGGCACTACACGAGGCCTGACAGCCACAAGTGACCGCATACTGGCGAAAAAAACAAAAAAACAACAACAAAACAACAGACTGTACACGTAGAATAAAAAAAAAGAACCATGTCGCGACGGCCTTAAAGAGATCCCCACAAGAAAAGGGGATTTGCAGCACGCTACAGGGCCAGGCCTTTAACGCCATAGGGCTCTTTATCTATAAGATATCAGCTTTGTGCAGTATACGCTTGGGGATGTTGGACCGCAATGGAGATCTGACAATGCACGCAGATCCGCTGAGCTGCACAAAGCGCAAGCACGCGCAGACACACACGCACGCTTGCGCACAAAGAAATAAGAAAACTCTGATATGCATCGAGCTGGCGTTTTTTGAGGAACGTCCGAGGATTCCATCGCCTTGAAGCGGTTGTGCAAACCGCTGCGCAGGAAGTAAAAAAGGCCACCTCGACATATATGCGCCTTTTTTACTCGTCTCCGCCCCGAGACGTCGGCACAGTATAGCTGCAATTTTCATTATTGTTATTACTATATGCGCTATTGTGCGTGTTATTAATAAGCAAGTCGTTGCTATGCGCGTTTCGAAACCGGTCTCAGCAGACAGAGCAACGACGGCGGCTCACGCCAACGTTTTCTAGACGTCGCTCTTACGTAACGTTTGATTGGAGAGAACGTGGGCGCAGCCGTGCATGAAAACTTCAACAGCGGCGCAGGACGCGCCGGACTGAAGTCAATACACCTAACAAACATACACGGCCGAGCCAAGCGCAATCAAGAAGACCTGCGCCGAAGAGAAAACCGTCTCGCCTATCGAGGATGCCAAATATGAAGCGCCATACGTCTTGTTGCGAAGCAACTGCCACTGCTCCTCTCAGGCAACCCCCAGCGATCAGCACCGCGTGCAAATATCCATAGATGGAGCGCAGAAAAATGAAAAAGAAATCGAGAAGGCGGCACTGCCGGCGGTGTGTATTTATAATCAAGACCAGCGCACACGCGTTTCTATGACACGGTTTCCCACGAGGCACGCATCTACTCTCCATCGCTGGGCTCTGTGCCATCGCGCAATCGCGAAGCAGTTCGAGCATCGTTCTACCCCCCCCCCCCCCCCCTCCCCTTTCTCCTCTATTACACCGCTCCATCATCAGTGCGCGCATCTCCACTTGGCCGACTGGCTACACGTTTCTGCAGCGCACACTTGAGAAGAAGAAGAAAGCGCGCACGCGTATACGCGTATACGCGCGACACGGTGCTGCGTGAAGTTTGCGGAGAAGAAACCGGAGCGCAGCCGGACGCGTCAGCGGTCGGGCGTTTCGAAACGCGCGCTCCTCCTTTGGACGGGGCCACATGGTAATAACACGCCATCGCCAGGCCGCGCAACCAGAGCGCGTGCTCGCCTACCTGTACACAACCGGTTGAAACGGGGATACCGCATTTTATTTTCGTTCCCTTTCACGAAGTGCGTCGGGCAGAGATGCGACACGTCGAATCACTCGACGCTACACAGTCCCCGAAGGTCGTGCGTTCGATTAAGCAAAATGTGAGAGCGCCTATACAGCCGACCCAACTGTGTTATTTAGTTGCGTGGCGATGTTGAAAGGGGCGTGTTTGTATACAGGCTGTCGCTGAAAGGCGGCCGACTGCTTTGTTCCAAAACCGAGTCAGGGTCGTGCGGAGACTGCGCAAGCACAATTCGGCGCCGATGCTCCGCGTCGGTTTTACGCGGCGACCGTGTAAAAAAAACAGCGGTGCCCCACGGCATTTGATCGGGCGAAGGGCCGCGTATTTCGTCTTCCGTTCGGCTGTACGATCTGGCGCGCTTTTCCTTTACGGAGATAAGCCGCATAATTTTAGTAGGCTGAAATAACTCTCGCACCGAGGAAACGCTCTGTTCGAAAGTTATTTCCACTAGCGATGCCCCCTGTATTAGTCTGGAACGTAAAAAATGGCAGTGGCTTAGCTTGGCTATGCCAGGATATACGTAGTTAAAACAGGCATGCGACACAGCTGAAGAAGCGAGTGGAGGCGAGCGCAACGACGAGGCAAGCGGTGTGACGTCATACCAAACGGCGGCGGCTCCGCGGCGAGGCGCGCGGTGTGACGTCATGCCAGATGGCGCGGCGACCACGCGGCGTCCGCCAGCTGCGGCGGTTGCTGGGCAGCGGCTCAAGGTCGGTGTTTGTGCCTCCTCGGAGCCCCGCCCCAGCGAAATCGCAAGTTCGTGGCCAGTGTAGCTTTCGCTACAAAATTTACCAACCATTAACCGCACAATACCTGGCTCGACTGGCTTGGCGCTGGAGGGGAAGAAGAACAGCGGCTTCTGGTCGCCCAGGCGGTTGACATGCTCGGCCTATAAATTATGGTCGAATAAAAGTCTTTTACTACTACTACTACAATACCGGTAGAACGCTGTGAGGACAACCGGGTGTACCGATTCGGCCAGTAGCTATATAAGACCGTCAGGAGATGCTTAATATTCTTAAACTTGAGGGACCGTGGAACGAGCAGGGACAGTATGAAGCGACCGGAGGAATGCAGCACGGTCCCTCTGCAGCAGCTGCTGCGAAAAGCGCCGCCCAGGGAGATGGCCACTGATGGCGCCACGCGCTTATGGAGCGGCGGACAGGAGAGGAGAGCTATTAGAAAAGCGAGCATGTGTGGAAAACTAAAAAAACAGCGCTCCTGAACTAGGCAGAACTGAAGTCGCTCTCATACTGTCTGCGTCAACGCATCGTAAAATAAAAATACGACGAGCTATCGTGGAGCATCCGTTTAACAGTAACCGTCGTGTGAATTTTTTCACTGTCACTTCTTGAGCTATCAGCTTTGCGCCCACCCCACTTCACACCAAACAAAGCGCAGTTCTGCGTATTAATGTACGCAAGAAGTTTGTGCGCTGATTAGTAGACTCGAAATAAGGATGCGCGTGAATGAACGAGAAGGAGGAATGACATATGTAGCTACAATACTGAATTTACAAACTGGAAAACGAACTATGTTTATCTGAACTATGGCTGAAATATGCCTGAAGAAGGATGGACAGTTGGGAAAGTTGGTAACGGTTCAAACTGGAAGGTACAGCGCAAAAAGAGACGCAAGACGTACAGAAGAGGACACAGACAAGCGCTGACTAACAACTCAGTCAGCGGTTGTCTGCGTCCTCTTCTCTACGTCTTGCGCCTCTTTTTGTGCTGTACCTTCGAGTATGATGTAGTATACCTCCTTGTCTTTAAGTCCCTGTAGGCAGGCATGGACGCAACTCAAGTTTTGACGCAAAGCTCTTGCGCAAGACAGGAAGGCGGTCCCCGCCAATACTGCATCGTGGACACTGCATGACAACACATAAACGAAGCCCGAGCTCCATTTTAAAGCAATTCGTGTTCCATCTCGTGCCGATATCTCTTCGCCCTCCAGCCTGAACTTTCTTTCCCTGGTAGGCAAGAGGCAGTAGAGGGCGCGCGGGACCATAGATGATCTTCCTGCAGAATAATCGGCGAAGTGCATGGTTTCGATTTACCAAACGAACAGACGATAGACAGAACAACCACTCGGCCATAAACAGCGTACCCCTAACTATGAGCGCACATACAACGTGACGGTTTGTGCCGCTCACAACAGCGCATTAGAGACGTAAAGTGGCAAGCAGCGCGCAGGCGCACTCACATCCCAAAGTAGGATGTTGATCCTGTAACAGTTCCCAGACTTCCCTTTTCTCCTCGCTGCTTCTTCACCGCCTCCCGCCCGCCTCCATAATCCTCTTTCTTCTTCCTACCGGGCGAAAAGCCATCGAAGCCCATTACCAAGCTTAGTGAGAAACGGGGTCCACTCTTTGCGTAGAGAGGATTAACCCTCGACAGTCCTCGGTCCTAATGTGCGGTTCTCGTTCTGCGAACACAGTACAATGCGTGCGGCTCGTATCACTGTGTGCAGCTCATTCCGTCCTTTCCTCTGTGTCTGTTCCGAAACACACTCGGAATTTCCGAGCATTATAATAAGCTTCTTAGTTAAAATAGAAGGAACGCACGCATGGTTATCGCCGAATACGCCATCCCGTTTCCATCTCGAGCGGGCTCAAGGCATGCATCGACAAAAGCTCTGATTGCGACCGCTGCTGCCTTACGAAATTCGTTGCTCTCCAACGTCACATGCTAGAAAGTGTAGGATGCTTAGGCAGTTAAGAACTGATAACTAATCGAGGGAGAACAGCTCTTGATGCGCTGGTGTATTTGGAGTACACGTTCTAGCTTATGTGCGCGCCAGACCAAAACACATAACTAGAGGAGAAGTCAAATCTCAGTCAACCCCCCCCCCCCCCCCCCCCTCTCCCCATCTCCCCGCAATTCATATTTCGTGTTGAAGTCACTGCTAAATTTCTACAATATTAATGCTACAGCGGCTCGCACAGAACGAGTCCTTAAGGCAGTAACAGCGGTTGACGTTTTTCGTCGTTTAGTACGCTCAGAAACTCTTCATACGTTTAGCTTATCGTTACCTCGTACTAACCTGACTTATCTTATAAGAGTCAGATTACTATGAGGTAAAGATAAGCTAAACGTATTAAGAGTTTCTGAGCTTACTAAACGACGAAAAACGTCAACCGCTGTTACTGTATATTGCGCACCATGTTTTAAGTTATGATTAAGAAAAAAGTTGAATTGAAGTACCCACTAGCCGCGGTAACCGTATTTTTTTTATCATTCAGTTCATCCGCACCAGAAGCTTTAACTACACACTATACATGCAGTGCAAAGCAACTACTGCATGGCATTACCACTCATTAAATCAACGAGCTCCGCGGTTCCAATATTACACAAAACGAAAGTTAGTTTATTCACTGTCGCCCCATAAGATTTACGGATTTAGTTACGAAGCACTCGCTATAAATTTACAACTTGCCGTTCTCAAAAGACGCTCTCAGTATGCGGCATGATGGGGCATTATACAAGCCAGTTTATATCCACAAAACAAAAGAGAAAAAGAAATAAAGGTTCTAATCATATATCAAAGCTCTCGTTAAAACGGCGAGACAATCTCCTTCAACGCTGTAATGCGTGTGTGTTGCCAGCGCAACGAGTGCCTAAGCCGTTTTTATCGGGCATGCACTGACTTTGCAGTAGCTCGGTGTCAGGCAGAAAGAAAAAGGTTGCGCTCATGCTGCGTCCCCCTAAAACTATGCTGCGTTTGGGGAGCCAGAACCGCCTCAAGGTAGTCAAGGGAACTGAGTCTACAGTGCCGTTTACTACTAAGAGCAACTGCGTCGTCGAGTAATCGTGTTCGTCAACGATGCATAGTCGAGTCACCGGTCAACCATAGCCAGTTCACGTAAGCAACCATGAGACCTTGTACCTCATCTGAACGATTGCAACCAGCTCTGGCGGCTAGCTTATCACTAGGTTGCACGGTTTACGCTAACGAGGAAAGAAAGGCGAACTTTTTAAGCGCTCACTCGAAGGTCTCAGCTAACTGGAGCGTTAAACAGGCATGCTCGCAGATGTGGACCTTTGGGGCGTGCTTTCTTTTTTTTTTTTTTAACCAGCGGAGAAGCGGCAGTGTACATTATGCGAATGGTTTACAATCAGTGTATCACGCAGCGGTGCCGGTAGCGAATACTGACAATAATGATCAACGAGCGGAACGGAAACTCTGTCGACAAGCTGGCGGCGACTAAACGAACGTCCCCCTGAACCTTGTCACGAAAACAGTGTTTAACGACCACGCAGGGTTGTATTAAACTAATGTTGTTAACCCCGTTTCCGGCTAGTTATGGGCATTAACGAGAGCTTTCACCGAGCGTGAAGCCGTTAACTCACCAGGCCGAGCGAAACCTGACAAAAACAGTGCCACGTTTAAACAACGCCACGTGCAGAAGCATGTTACAGTTATAGCTACTTTGCTTTCAAGGAAACAAACACGGGCGCATGGCTGCAGTAAAGGGAGCGCTTAGAAATGATGTTCTTTCTCCGCTGCCAGCTCCCTGTCCGTGGGACGCGTAAAACAATAGAAGCACCAAAATATGAAAACCTCGGCTGTGCAGCCATCTCTTGATGCTACATAGCTGCTCCCGCATTCACTCCGTTCGTTACAAAAAAAAAAAAATTGTAAGCAAAGAACACGACGAAGCGGAACAGCCGAAACACTCAAACTGATTGAAGACCCTGCATGAAATGTACACAAACCTAAGAAACATTCTTTTCGACAAAAAGCGTCAGTTCATGTTCAGCACTGCTGCCATACGTAACTGGTGGGCACGTCGTCGGGATCATTAATTACTTAAATATTCCTGTGGGCAAATACAGACTTTGTAGAAAAAGCACAAGGACCAAGGGATTTGCTTCTGGGTCATGCTGTGTGGCTCGTTATGCATCACCAGCGTTCCAAATATCTTGATGGTGAGATTTTCCTAACCCCTTCGAAAATGACGACTTGCACGGTGCTGCAGGAAACATACTACACAACTGATAGCAAACCCTTTGGACTCTACATTTTCGGCAAAGAGCGTACAACACTTGCAACTCCATTCGTTTTTTTCCCCAGGGCAGAGATTGGGCGTTGTCGTATTATGCGCGCTTGTGATGCCTTGAAACGACAGGCCGCCGCGGTGGCTCAGTGGTTTTGGCGCTCGGCTGCTGACCCGAAGTACGCGGGTTCGACTACGGCCGCGGCGGTCGAATTTCGGAGGCGGAATTCTAGAGGCCCGTGTACTGTGCAATATCAGTGCACGTTAAAGAACCCCGGCGTTCAAAATTTAGGAGCCCTCCACTACAGCGTCCTTCATTACCTGAGTCGTGTTTGGGACGTTAAACCCCTATAAACCCCAAATCAAGCCTTGAAACGACAACAGCGCAACAGTATACGCCGGTGCTTGCCACTGCGTCACGGCGTGGCTCGCAGCGTCCGCGGAAAGAAGCGCAGGAAGCCACAACATTACAATAGAGGCCAGATATAGAGCAGCACGTGACAGAAAGCAAAAACAAGAAGAAGAAAACAACGAACGCACTATAGTTGCTCCGAGCTTCCTTTTCGTTGCGTAATTCGCGTCAGGCTAGAACGCAACCACGCGAAAAACAGGAAAAAGAAACGGACAAGAGCAAGACAGAACGCCACGGAACAGGGCCAAGACTTATGCCAAAACTGGCCTCCATCCGAAACATGATAACAGGACTTTTAAATGCAGGGTGCTGCCTTGCTACGGTTGCGAGCGCAGATGTTATAGTTTAGAAAAAAATTAAAAATAAAGCAAATGAAAATAGAACAATCATTGTCTTTTCATGCAGACCATGCTAGAAGTGCTCTGAACTCGGCAAGGATTTTCTTCAGATACCACGATCTCAGAAAGACATGAGAAAGATTTGCGAATTTTCCACGCACAAATTGAATTAATGCAGTGCGTATAGCTGCAGGCACGAAGTGGAGCACGGAGGGGGGGGGGGGGGGGGGGGGGGGGGGGGGCAGATGCTGAAAAATGCAAGATAAAGCACATCTTCGACGACAAGCCAGATGAACCGACAGCACGTATTTTGCATTTCTTCTTCGAAGCCAGCAGCCCGGCACGGCGCAGCGTTGAATAGATAAGAAAGAAAGACCACAGGGGATTCGATGAAAGATAACTCTCGAAGGCAGCTTCCCGCGAGCCCAGAAAGATCTGGAATAAGCTACACCAGCTACCACTCCACCCCGCTGCCGAGGAGATAATATACGCGCGGAGTTTCGCTCGCTAAGCTCGTAAGAAATTTATCGCACAGGGACGCGGGGTCTCCTCGGGTATGCAAATCCTCCTTACCGGAGCGACAGAAACTCAGCGATTTTTCGACGCGACGGGGAAAAAAAGCGCTTTCCAAGCAAGACAGGATGTGCGGTGGGTAAAATATATTTCGGGGATGGACGGTTCGAACGAGCAGGGAGGGATGACGTGCAGAATGCATTATACTTTGCCTCCAAAACTAAGGCGACGCGAAGTCGCGGACCGCATAAAACGGTGCTCCGGTTCGCGCGTTACCATCAGAAAGAAAAATGACACGCAGGTTAACAAGCTGAGAGGGATAAATCTAGTTAGGAACCCGTCCTGCACACCAATACGGGCTGTTCACAAACTAAGAAAAATATGAAATAAAAGGTAGATAACAAGACAAAAGTGATGGTGTGAGAAGAGTGCGACAAAGCGCGAACTATCAGAGTCTATGCAGATGTGGCCGCAGTGGAGAGAAGCAGCGGGTAATGGGGGCTTGTTTAAGAAGAAAAATGACAGCGGTACCGTGAAACAAACAAACAAACAAACGCAAACGTGATATACTGCACAACCCCTGCTACAAGTTCATCTTAATACCCGGGCTGTAAGTTTGATACCAGCCTAGCCGTTTGTACGCTGCGCTGACTATCTTTATTCTTTTTACTCTCTCCAGAACAGCAACGAAATATTGCGTAAAGAAACAGTTCGATTTTTGCGTTGCATCTACAGATGAGAGCCGTTAACTGAATTAACGACAAGCTGCCTTGAGAGGGAAACGCACGGATTTCATTATACGCGACTCTTTTTTGCCTTTCCATCCACGACTTTCGCGAAACGCATGATCACACGGTTTACGCGAAGTTGTTGTGTTGTGTTGGGTTTATTGGCGCATAAGCAGCTAAGGCTATCATGCGCCAAGTTTACGCGAAGTATATAGCTGTTCTTCACGCGATCAACTGCAAACGCGTTTGTGTTCTTTCAGGACGCGCTTTGCAGCCATATCAACGATTTCACTGTTGCACAAGGAACCGGAGAGTCATTTTAGAAGAAAGAGCAATTTGCCATAGTTGTGCGCTAGTATAAAAGAAAGTTGGGCGAAAAACAACGCGAACAGAGAAAAAGTGAAAAAAAAAAAAAAACATGAGAAAACCGCACTAGTTTCACGAAAGGCTTCTGTGTCGCTCACACATCGCTCCGCTACAGGCTTAAACCCGGTCGGCCCTTCTGAAGAGAGACTGGTCGAGCGGTGAAACAATGGAACGCACCGATCAATGCATACAAAATCCCCAGCGGTTCTCTCCGAGAGCGAGTTCACGTATTGAATGACAAAGTAAACTGCGGCGGCAGTCAGTCGGCAGTCAGTTCACATGTTTCTCGCGAACGCATATGAGTTGGTATACGACGTGGTAGCCCGTCTGCGCGTCAAATCCACCCGCTCAAATCGATGGCACTACACTGCACTGCGGTAGCTCGCGGTTACGCGCCACGGAGCTCGGGAAGTGAAAAATAAAAACAAAGAAAGACACTCGAGCGCAGAGAAAAAGGAAGGGGGGGGGGGGGGGGCGAGTTTGCAGCATTCCATTCCGAGGCGGGTCAGGGGGTTTCAATTTCGCAGAAGAGCCGCCAGACTCTGGGAGCGAAACGCCGGAAGGATTGAAACAAATACACACACACGAAAAGAGAGCGCGAAAAAAAGCAGCAAAAAAAAAAGACGGCTACGAGCAGACGGGATGCGGCCAAGCGCGACGAAAAGCAATAAAAAAATGCAAAAAAAGAACGAAGCTCTTCATCTTGCTCACGGAAGAGGAGCGAGGTAAATAAAAATATAAAAAAAAGCTGACGAAAAAAAGAAAGAAGGCGACTTTCGCGAGGGTGACTCTTCACATGTGGACGATTTCGGAGGAAGGTGCAATTCAAAGGCCACACCCACTGAGAAGAAGTCTTTGGGATGCAGGCGAGCCGTAAGACGCGAAGCATCCGTATCTACGTAGTATATATATAGGCAGTCGCCATACGGGGTTTGGGAATCAAGACAGCTACACATCATATTGGTCCTCCAGTGTTATTTGTAATGGGTCAGTCTTACTGCAGCGCTGATCCGCGCGACAGTCGATCAATGCAGGGGAGGAAGGCAGAGAGAGAGAGATGTGATAACAATTATACGAGTGTCGTTTCGATCGGTGGTTTTACTACTACGCTAAAGAGGCGACAACGCAATAAGTCGGTGCCTACATGGCGCACATGGGGTGAAATCGCTTGATTCGAACTTGCGGTTTATTCGAATGCATGCTTTGACGCTGTCAACATAAAACGCATTAAATAGGCGCCCCTTAGTTTCAGCTATGCATTTGCCTACCCCCAATCAATCAATATTCAGTCTCTTTCGAGGTCAGTCTATCAACAGTCGACTGTACTTGCGTGAAGGTACAAAGAGGAGAGTAATGCGGTTCTTAAGGCTCGAAGTCTCGATTTCTATGAATTGTGGGACTGGTACGTACCAGCTATTAGTAACCGAGTTGAAAAAACTGGTGGTGTCACAGCAAACCAAGACACTGTTGGTAACGTAACTATCAACGTCTACACGGGTATCGGGCGTTCGAAAACCCTCCTGAGGAAGCGAACATGCTCCATGGCCTCCGTCTAAAGTTGTCAACACCCACTATAAGCTCACACAGCGCCGCGCGCCTTTGCAGGGGTGCAGTATATACACGCCGTTGTTTACGTCTGCTATCAAGGGAAAAACAATCTGTCTTTATTTCCGCACAAACAAGGCCGAAGCGGAGAAGACCAATGAGCAAACATGTCGCGCTGGCGCCACGGCCGAGCCCGCCATGAATAATGAATGCCTTTGAGCAAAGTACGTGTGTAATGGTGCCACAGGATGAAAAATTTCGCCGGATATCACTAGCGCCAGCATTCAGTGAAAGGTACAAGAGAGCCATTCAGTATTAACATGCTGCGCGATCCAGAGAGCCACTTTCACTTCCGACTTGTGTAATGCGAGACAGCGGCCAGGGAAACACCATTGCTCTTCTAACACCAAGAAGACGTGTAGACCGAAGCGCACACTGCAAAAAAAAAAAGGACCGCCACTTGTGTTTAAATTCTTACACGCTTGCAACATTTCCTACCGAGTGTAAAAATCCGAAAACCCGTTTGAGATCACTGCGGCGACCCGCACTGGATCAATGCGAAAGCAATACGTCCACATACTATATCGACGTCCGTGGCTGTTCTGACGTCCATGTACTATATCGACGGCCATGGCTATTTTGACGTCTTAGTGTATTTTTTCGCGTTTAATAATTAGCTATTTAAACCTGATCAAGCAATTTTTCTTCACGGCAACATTTTATTACACACACTATATCACAATCACACTTTCACGCATTTATCTTCAGATAACGACGTAATCGCGCGGACAAATTTGCGGACACAACAGCGCCATATAATGCTCTCGAATTAAAAACAGGCGATACATGGCTTCGTAAAGCGACTTGTGCCACTTGTTCTCTTGCACACGCGGTAACTTAACCACGAGCAGTCTGGACGTTTGCTTATAGATAAAATATCTATATAGATAGTTTATTGAACAGAAACTCAGCGATGGGATCCCTGCGTCTACAGAAGCGAATCGACCTTTCAGGCAATAAATTCTTCAATACATGCGATACAAAGTGGCACCATGGGCAATTGATAAGAGCTAAGAAGTACTGAGTGTGTAGTGGGAATGAAAAAAAAAAAAACGAAATCCAAGAGTAAAGAACTGTTCCTGCCAATGAACATTCGGGCGTGTTGGTTCTTCATCTTGAGGCGAGCAAGCCAAACACACCGGTAAGCAGTGAAGTCGTCTCCATGGCTGTAAAGTGTGTTTGCCGTTGCACGCATTACGACGGAGTTGTGCAGCGAAGCAAGCTACAAAGGCGAACATACGCGTTGCGGGAATTCGTCAACCAATCACACGCTACGCAACAGGACTTCCTAGCAACCACGCTTCAGTTGTTGCAGCGTATACCATACACCTTACGAGAGCAAAGCGGCGACCCCTACTGACTCTTCTTTAGCTTTATAAGCAAACGGTCATGTCACACTGTGGGAAACCACACTTCACGGAACTTTACTGTAAACGTCCAAGGCACTTGGGTTCTCAGCGTTCCCTGGATTTTCAAGAACTTGGCTCCATCTCTAGACGGGACCAGATATTCTTAGACCTACCTATAGTAAATGCTAGGGTCTGCAACACTGACCGTATGGAGCATAGAGCATTTACAGAAAGCTGCATTGCAGTAGGCGACGAAGGGACTCTCACAGCGGAAGCCCGTTATTACGTGTCTCTACGCCGCGCGGTATGTAGGCCAGGGCGAACTGCACAGGAGAGAGGCCCAGCCCAAAAAAGTGAGGCGTGCGCGCGCTCGCCGTCCCCTCCCGGGTCGCAATTTGAGTCGACGGCTGTGACGGGCTACCGACAGCTTGACGTTGACGCCGCTGGGGTGGTCTGAAGCAAGCGATGGAAGACGACGCACTTGGACGTAAACAAAACAGAATTTCAAAAATAATCCGTTCGTCTCGACGACGAACTGCAAATTGTGGGTCTGACGCCCTGAAGAGCCGAGAGAATGGAGAGTTTGAAGGCCCACAAGCAGCCTCCGCGCTGGGTGGTCCCGGACAGCGGGCAGGGACAATGGACAGGCCGACGTCCCTGCGTACCCTGTGTCCCTCGGGCGTACACAGAAGCGCAGCCAGGTATATCTATCTACTGCATCGCGTATATAGGCTACCTGGAGTATACGGAGAGTACACGCAAGCACGGGGTGATGTCGCGAATGCATGTACCTGTCCCCGCGAGAGATTTACAAACCTTTCTTTTGTAAAGGGACTCGATGTGCACGCAACCCTTCCCAACCTTTCCAGCGACAGCGCCATCATAAAGTTTTTTTTGTTTCTTCTTTTCGAATTTCCACGGTGTCGCGATAGCTGCGCCTCTGCCGTCACAACAACGCTCCAAGCCGTCCCAATTCCGTGATCACGTGGTATCGTTCTGACCAATTAGAACAGAGCACGCGTTGCGTTTCCTTAATATTCTTGACCAATGGGGATGCGCTTGCAGTGGTCATGCCATGCAGGAAGTGGGTGTTTTGCGGGCTTGATAGCGGGCCATATCGATGTCGGGAGTGCTTTGTAACTATCGCTGTAGCTCCTTCATCCCACATTTGGTCAACAACCCCGGGATGATGCGTACTTTCGCGTCTAAAGGAAAAATGCAGTGAACGCTATAGTAAGTCAGATTTTCGTCGCAAGACTTTGAATCAGCGCCACACAGATGACCTGGACGGCGATAAAGACCACCTATGTCCTCTCAAGCGCATACTGCGGGTAAGACCGAGGATAGCGAATACATTGCATGAATGGGCCTGTAGGTAAGACGAGGATAGGTCGTCCATGTCATCCAGGCGTATTCGTGCTTAGAGTGCAGCAAGATGTAGGAGAGGAAAATTAGTAGATGAAGTAAAGGCAGCCTTGATATAATCCAGAGTCTTCTATGGGCAAACGGTTGTACAGCGTTTCCGCAACGGTACCAGACAGTGCTTCGTGGGCATATTAGCACTTATTTTTTTCTTTTTTGTAAGCATCATTTCCTAGTAGCTCTTCCCGCTCCGCGTGATCTGCAGCACAGCGCGCTGCCGACTCAGTTCGATTTCCTCCGTCGTTTCCTTCTTTTCCGGATTAAACTTTCGCGCGGGAACCACAAGGTCAAGACTCTTACACATCTTCTTCGCCCAGTTACGTCACCTCCGCCTGGGTTTTCCTTGATTCTTCGGCGGGCGGAGCACGCCGAAATGCACAGCAAGTTCTTCTCGGCCCGGGAGGCTGGGATGACCCGACGCCCTTGGCCGTCACGCCCGGGCGAGTGCACGGACGACCCCGCGACCGATCCCCGCCGAGCTTCGCCCGCCGCCGCCTATAGTCGCCAGGCGGCGCGCCGTATCGCAAGGAGGGCCACAGTGGACAGCCACTTCAACTTGCCCACTTAAATGTCACGATACCCACGGGTACCAAATAAGCCAAGAGTCGTTGGAACCAAGGAAAGAATAGAGAATTTTACCTTTTCTTAAGGTAGTGTTCATTAGAGGAAATTTGATATCGTAATAATTAAACAGGAGATAACTACCGGTCACCAAAATCGTTACCACTTCAACAAGGATACCTGATCAGACCAAATTTCTTCACACACTCTTAACTACCTAAATTGCGACTATTAGGCGCGGGCGTACACACAACTCCACCCATTCAAAGCGCTCCACAGCGCCACCGATGCCCGGCATCGCACCTGCGGCCTTCAGGCACTGCTTCAGTCCCCCCCCCCCTCATTTCTTTTTTTTTTCCATGTCACCGCCGCCGCCCCCATCAGGCACAAATCCTGACGGTTAAAAACCATAAAAGGCCGGGGCGTTGCCAGAAACCAGTTTCAGGAGACGGCGACAATGCCCGCCTGTTGCCCGAGACCGCGACGCCAGGACGAAAAGACAACAGCCGCTGTCGGGGCAAGGACTGCCGCACTATATCCGCAGGGAGTAACGTCGCCGGCGCCCCGGCGTGCTTGGGTATGGACACGGCGGGAGGGCCGACGTCACACGCAGCGAGGAACCCTGCAGGCCCGGACTTCGGGGTCTCTGAATAAATGCTCTACTCTCTTTCTCTCTATCTAGCTCTCTCCCTCAAAGAAACCTCGCACCGATGTACAGCGTAGTTTGCTTTCATCCAGCGATGATGACGACGGGGGTGAAGGTGCAATGCGCAGTGCGAAAGCGACGCGAGCGCGGCTAATGGAAAAGTCACGGACCGTCACGTTCTGCCAGGCGGAGGCTACGCGCGTCTTTTGTTGTCAACTGCTTTTCTTTATCTGTTTTTTTTTTGTTTCCGAGACAACGCCCGGTCGGTCCTTCCAGGCAGGTCCGTGACACGGGACGGCCGAGAGAGCGCGCCGCAGTGCTCGCCAGAAAACAAAACGCGCAGAGGTCATAAAACGCACGAAAACTCGGAGGCGAGACCGTGTGTGTATGTACGCGTGCAATGCGTGCATAGTGGCACTACGGTCGGGGAACGTGAGTTTGAAAGCCAAGGTCGCACGAGAAGCTTTCTCCGGAGTTTGCGCAGTTAGTTGTCGTAGCATGTCGTAACAAAAAAAAACAAAAAAAAACGACCCGCTAACCTGACGCCTAAAAGGCAATTCTAAACAGGTGGGCTGGAGGCGTGAAATATACAGCCTGACGCGATCTGAAGGTGATCACTTGAGGTTTAACCTACTCAGATTAAACTGATTAAGAAGGCCTAAAGAAATACGGGAACCTAACTAGACGCCTGGTTCCTGTATCCTGTAACATATGTGAAAAGTGAGTCGGAGCTCAACCAGGAGTTTAATCGGTCCTGTTCGACCTAAACAACACCGATAACTTTAAAATTACATAAACCGGTATGCACACCCAAACCAGGACAAATATCATGCGTCTCGCTTCAGTTCAGTTCAGGTCATCACACGCTTAGGAGGAGTTAAGTGAAATGGACAGAACGCGGGCCTGTAAAGTGCTTACGCGTCAGTATAGCGCCTAGAGTGCCTAGAACTGCCTGCAACGGCTGCTCGCAGTAATGATGACTCAATGACAGTGTTAAAAAATCCCCAGCCACATCTGTACAGGCACCAATCCCAAGCACGCCGGTATACAAGACGGTCTCGGAATACGGCTACAAAGAAGGCGTCGCTCACCTAATGTCACGTGGTCCAGCGCTCCCCAGAAGTCCGTCTCGCTACGACGCCCTGCCGACGCACCGGCGACGAGCCGAGAGACAGGTCACGGGACCAACTAAAGCGCGCCCTTCTCCCAAACGTGCGTCATCTATGCGCTCGCGATCACCTGATCTACCGCTGGAACGAGAGCAGTATGCGCACAGACAATGGATCGAGGGACACCCGATCCGATCGGGGCGTCGCGTCGCGGCCAGTCTCGTCGGGCGGTCGCCATGCTGCGACGCTTGTTTGTCCGTTTCACGCTCCGCTTTAAAGCAGCGAGAACAAAGGAGCGCCAAGCACCCGAGTTTCCCCGCGGTACTCGTTAGGCGGCAAAGGGAACACAAAGAGCGCAGAGAGAGCAAACGAAGCCAACCAGCCAGGCGCAGGCGCCGTTATTTTTTATGTATTTATTTTTTTCTGGATCCCGTAGAGCAGCGCTTCGTTTGCATACAAGCAGCCGTGTTGAACGAGGGAAGCGAAAGCAGCACGCATCAACAAGGTGCGAGGGACTATACACAGGGGCTGGGATTTTTCGCTTCGCGGTAGAGGGTAAGTATAAGCACGTGACAAAAAAAAAATATAGCACCAGCCGCGCTGCGTTAGCTTGCAAAGAACGAGGAAAGAGCTGGAACATGTTTTGGCGATATAAAAAAGTACAGAGACCAGCCGAGACGGAAGGAACGCGAAAGGCAGGAACACGCGAAGATCAGAGAAACGCCGGCCGGTTTTTCACGAGACAACGAAGTTTTCCGAGCGCAGGCCAATTAAGTGCGCTCGCAGGCGCTGCTTCTGGGTGCCGGCCAGCTGGCGTTACAACCGAGTTAAATGTTCTGAGTACGCCATGAGCAGGACGCAGAGAGAAATTGAAAAAAAAAAAGAAAAAGAAGTCAACATAGCGCGACGCACAAACGCGGAAAGCACTGAAGTAGAAGTCACAAATAATTAGCGGTCAGTCAGTAGTAGCAGAATGGAGAGGCGCTCCCAATAGTATGCAAGAGAGGGAGGGAATTTCGAGCCGATGTTACAAAGCGAACGCAGCCGGAACAAGATAAAAAAAAAAGTTGGGGGCACTTAGGCTCCGCCTTTAACGGTGCGACGCGACAGCGGTTCCTCTTGCCTACGCAGACACGATCTACGATCTCGCCAATGCTATTCGCCGTCTGTTTACAGGAGGTATTCCGGGGCCTGAAATCGAAACAGTTGGGGATAAGAGTTAATGGAGAATACCCGAGTAATCTGCGATTCGCTGATGACATTGCCTCGCTAAGTCACTCAGGAGATGAGCTTCAAAGCATGACAAATGAGTTACACAGGCAGAGCAGAACGGTATGTCTTAAAATTAATTAACTAACTAACATTAAAGTTTCAGCGAAGCCTGCCCATGCCGCTATAGAGTTTGCAAACTGAGGCAATGTTTTAAAGGAAAAAAGAAAAAGACGGGGGTACAGCACCGGACACACTTTGGTTGGGCGCAGTACATAGTTAACGAATCCTGCCAGCTTTCCACAAGGCAGCACTGCCAGTTGTCTGATACAAGGTTACCGTCTCAATTAAAGCCCCCTGATTCACCCGCCTACTTTAATGACACTAACTAACCTTCGCTTAATAAGCCATTAAAACTGTTTATTACCTGCCAGGAGAGGAACGAACGAGGGTCAGTGAGTTGGGCACTACAAATCTACTTCACCCTTCTCCTTCGCAGAACGTATACTTGGTATACACCAGGCGGCGTTTACTAACTGCCCCCGCGGGTCAACGTTAGCTTCGCGCGTCCGCGCCCCGCAATTATTCCGGCTCGCACCTCTACAATCTGTTCTGAGCAAGCTAAGCTTGCAGCTTGGCGGACGTATCCTGCCACCGTTAGGAACATTCCCCCGGATGCAGGTCTTAACTAGATGGGAGGCGACCGCGTGAAGGCCGAATACACTTCATAAAGCCCGCCCACCATCTGAAGTGCGCGCACCAGCGAGCGTTTACGGGAGCTAAATTAGTACAGTAACCTTCGCGTTAATCGCCGAGTGCCCGCGAGCTTGTTCCGTCATGAGTCGCAACGAGTGCTGAATTAAAACGCGCGCGCACACGCACGAAATCAGAGGGCTATAACGAAAATCGACGCGTGCCGTACGGTTAGCGACGGCGAGGACACGTCTAGGCAGGGCTATTATGCTCACAGAGTGACTATTAAAACACTGATAAGAGATCATAAGGTTGAGAATATTAATAGCTGTTTAATCCTACCGGACGTCCTACTATGATAACGTAAACGCACACAAGCTGGCCTTACAGGCTGGTAATATAAACATTTGCCGGTGCACTTGGAGATAATGGGAATGCACTGATAAGTAGTGAGCGAGTGAGTGCATAGGTAATTGAGACTGAATTAGTAACCGAAAGAATCCGATTGAGAACGCTTTATGAACCTCCAAATCGCCTTACAACCATACTACACCTTCACCATCGAGTCGTAACGACATAAGGCGCTACGCGGCAGTAAGAAGAAATTGTGTCTTTAGACAGACTGCACGGTGGCCTCGCGTGTGTGTTTTTAAACTACTGAGTGGTTCTTATAAAAGTTCCCAGTAGAAAGTTTTGAGCGCCACACCGCTTGCATTTGCCGCTGAAGTACAGTTAGGCCCTTCTTACGGCGTACAGAGTCAAGTGCAGAACTAGACAGCCCGTACACAAAGTTCCTTGCTTACGCAACCCGAGGCACACTTCGCAAATAAGAGATCGTTACGAGCCGCACTGACTCAGGCTTTCCACGGGCGCAGTGAATGGATTAAGGACGCACGCACAGTCAAGAACTGAGCGCGTCGGTAAACACGCCTCGACCTAGCTGGTTTGAAGAACGAGCCAATGTGTACACAGGCCCAGACAGCGTCGTGACTTGACGCGCTCCGCCCTCTGGTTAACACGACTTCGTTAAACCACCATTAATGCGAGAGGCTGCGAACACCGGTATACAAAGAAGCAATCATTTCAGCTTCGTTGAACATTTACAGAGTGT